>NW_025764965.1:0-316126 GCF_003918875.1 Haliotis rubra
TGCGGGTACTTTTCAGTCTCATTGGTTCTGAGGGTTGTTGGTAAACTTTATTGCTGTCGATCTATGGCTGATGTTTATATATGTATAGATACCACTCTTCTCATATTTAATGCCTTTACCTACTGTTTTCACCTTGATATTCCACTTATTCTTCAATTTGTCCTTAGTCTTAGAATATATTTTAATGTAAGTTGTTTTGTTGAAGTTTTCCCAGAAATTATTGAGAAAAAATCTTTGTTTCCTAATTGATGATATAATTCTAAAATAGGTGTTAAGCACTACGTAGTAAGGTAATCAATATGGGAGGCAACCTGGAGGCTTAAGAATGAACCTTTATTATATCAAGAGTTCTCTCCTGGTGGCAGGCGGTTTCCCTCTTTGCTGACATGGTGCAGGATTTGGATAGCAGGAAGAGAACAGAAAGCTGGTTTTTTGGTGATTTTGAAAGGTGCTCACTTCACGCAAAAGAGTTAGTTGGTAGACATGACCATTCTCTCTTGTCTATAGTATACAGAACTTTCAGATTATTCAGTCAAGAGGGATTGAGCATAAGACAGGGCAGGGAGGCTAGGGAGGTTCAGTACTACGATCGCCGGCGATCTGGTCGGGGATTGTGAGTAGGGGAAATTGAAAGAGTTGAGAATATTGAAAAATGAGATGATTTATAGAGGAAACCTACGTAATGAAACCCTGACAAAAATTACAAAAATTTAACTGGATAAAAGCATATTCTCTACCATTTATGGAAGATGCACAAAATCGAATACGCTCTAAACTGGTAAAGCCCACGAAAATCAAGATATGTATAATGCTTCAGTGTATGAAATAAGGCAAAATTCAAACTGACATCAGGGCTGGTAACTTCGAAATGCGCTACCAGCCTAAACTGGATTTAAATCCAGACCAAATATGGTGAATTTACCTTACGTATGGTGGTAATTAAAAAATTACCAGACCATCGGGCTGGCTAGCTGTAAATTTAGACCGTCCATCGACATCTAGACTGTCTCGGTGGTCGGACAGGCCTTATTTCAGCACTTATAAATGCCCTTTCCGATGAAAGTTCTGTTCCGCTTTTTTCCGAACTGTGCGGACATCTTATGACAAAGGGGATACCGCGAAACCCATTCACCAACGCCCAAAACATAGTCTCGAAATTCACAAGTAAGGGATATCATCACGTTGTATTTTCACCGGACAATTTGACGTAGCGAACGATATGTTGATCTTAAATGACAAATTCCTCCAACGGCCCGGAAACTACTTGGATTTTCCCGTGCATGATAACGACCCAAAACACACAGCGAACTAAAACAAACTCGAATATTGCGATACTGCCATCACACTAATTCCTACAACTGACTGGTAGTGCACCTAAGATTTGCATTGCGCACAGTCGTATTGTGCAGGGCAAGGAGGTCTCACAGTAATTGAAATATGGCTGAAATATTGCTGAGGTGACGTTAAATTGTAACTCACTCACTCACAAAGTAATTGAAAAGACACTTAGACTGTAAGAGAAACCATAACCAACGAATTCATTTATTGCAAAACTTATAAACTTATAGTTTATATACATGTATTATATATTTTCCGAAACATTTCAATACTTTCTTTGGAATACTACATCTTTTGTGACATTATAAAACACAATCATTATCAGAGCAGGATGACTTGTGTTGTTGTTTACAGACCGACACCCCTCCCGCACATACAAAACCATAGTTTCAGTTGTAACGTGACTGAATGCTACACCCGAATATGAAAAATTTGACCATCATTTTACCATCCCTCCATATGCAAACATGATCGAGTAGTACGATAGGCGATATTTGAAATCACAGTCACAGAACCATCAAACCCAGTTGGTAGCTCAGATAACGTCCCCTGCAAAATAAGACAGAGGGACTTTATTAAAGTTCTAAATATTTTGTTTCGTGTGCATTTAACTATGTTACAACCACTGAGTCGTCGTCATGACTTCAAGTGCTTATGTACACCGGGACCTCTTTTTTTCTGAAATTTTGTATTTTTACGTTGATTCGATTATTTTTGAATATTTCACTATTTTCTCACAATTTTGATAAACAATAAAGTGATTGGTTTTTTTTTCTAAACAACGTCATACCGTAAACTCTTTAAAATTTGAACAAACTTAAAAAACATAGTTCATTGTCGTTATAAGCTCTAAGGTAAGGTATCACGAACTGTTCACCAAGCATTATTTTTTTGACTGAAATGAATTTCTTGTAAAATTTTGACATTGTATGAAACATTTATTCACAAGAAGTCCAACGGCTTAGAGAAAAACTTCAGTTAACCAAGGTCGGAAATCTAATGTGGGTTTGAATCCCGGTTTGTTGAGAATATGTATTCAGGGTTTGTCTGCACCCATCCCAAAAAGTTTCGCCGCCCTCCCCATTAGCAAGTTGTAACCTGAATCACATCGTTTCCTCTTCCTACATCCAATTGATATAAGCCAAGAATACTTTTCAAACCGGTGATGAACTCTCACGCACTCGGAACGAGTCCTTCTCTCTTCTTTCTTCGTCTTGTAATCTTACTTCTTCCTTCTTCAGTCTGTCTTGTATTCAAATTGTTCTTACCTTGTCCAATTTTGACCAGGACCTCCCATGATTATGATTTGATCAATAAACAGAGCTCCCCAATTTGGCTTTGTGAAGAAGCACCTGTATCCGTGCCGACAACCCTCACGCCGCTGTAGGAGGTGGTGAACGCTTAGGACAACTGGACAACAGAAGTGAAGTAAATGTACTGGTACATACGGGCATTTGGTCTCAGATTGTGCACTTCATAGCTTTTGACACTCTCATAGTACCCTGTAATGCATCTTCGATAGCTTCTTTCGTAAGAAGGGTATTTTGGCAAGCTTAAGTCCTATTCTTGGGATGTTGTTCCGCAGATAAATTATGTTTGGCAACTCATTTTAACATTGAATCTGGTCACCGAGAAACAACGCTATCCTTTCTGTCTGACTTATTGTGAAGTACACGTTACTTAGACTTTCTCCGTGGTTTGACTTGTAATTACAGACAACACTTCGGCTTATGCTACAGTAACATGCTACGAGTTCCATTGGTCGGGCTTGTAATTACAGAAACACTCGGGCTTACAGTAACATGCTACGAATTTCCTCGGTCGTATTTGTTATTACAGACACACCTGGGCTCACTAGACTAGCTACTGCTTCTTCAGAAATGGTTCACGGAGAATGCAATGTACCTGGTACCTCTTTATAAGAGTTGATTAAAACAATTCTAGCAATGGTTTTCGTCTTTACCAAGCAGTACCAAATACCTGTGAACGTCTTGTAGTAGAGGGACATCGCTTCATCCATTTCCACACCTGGATATCTTGTATGGTAAGCTATGTCTAGTACCCCAACAAACATGTTACTATGTCAAAATGTGATCTTGAGGTATGTTTTGGTAGGTCTCTCGATGTGTCTTGCATAAAGCTATACGAATCCTTGAACATATTTTAGCCGGGGACTATGGGAACATGCTGAATCGGTAATTGTGAGTCCGGGAGTCGCTAAACAACTAACCTACCGGGTACGGCAATCAAGGCGGAGTTTCTGGCAAGTTCAGGACCATCCAGCTCCAGTAAAGTGGGAGAGATACTCGGCGAACGTCAGACATTGCACGAAGCTCTGGACGCTGGGTCTCCTGGCGATCTCGATGGACTCATACAAAACATAAAGGCAGGGATAGGGCCGAATGTTTTCAGCAAACACTGCATACCTCCCTGATGTCCGTGTGACAGATAAAATAACTCAGTGAAGGTAAGTGAACCTGAAAACTCACAAGAAAAGATTTCCGAACAACATAAATTATGTCTTTAGTGATACCGCGTCTAGTGGATAACATCGCTCTGGTAGAGCGGCATCTGTAACATTATTTCGTCCTCCTGAGAGGGTATGGTAAGTCCCAAAACATTCGAAGTAAATTAAAACGTTCCTACTTTTAATCGTAGTAATACCTGTTCTTTTAATGTATGGCTAGAGTTTCTTAAATTGCTAACGGCTGAAGGGATGGTAAATCCAGCTAGGTCCATGCAGGAAGCAATGTACCAAGTCCCCATGGTCCCTAGTATGGTGATCTACCTTCAGTTGCTGGGCAAATCTATAGCCGGTTTTTGCGGTTGTATTGTCATTTAAAAGTAACATATTTTAGATTTAATCACTAGTTTTACATGTATATCTGTGATATTCTAGTTGTTTTACCTGTCCTTCGTATATGGTTGTATTATCTACATCTATTCCATTTCAATGTAAAATGTTCACGTCACGATATGGCTGAAATATTGCCGATGTGACGTTAAATATTAACTCACTCACTCACCCTGTAGAGCGGTGAGGTTGTCGGTTCGATTCCAAGTCGCGTCATACCCAAAGATAAAGATAGTGGTGACCCTGCATGGCATCAAGCATTGAGGGGAAAAAAAAAAATATGGAATTATCTCGTAATCAGTAGACTGTGTTTTGAGTGGGGTACTTACAGCGTGGTATCGCGTCATGAAGCTCTATGAATTCGGCATGCGTCCAGGGTAAACAAGCAGCACAATAACGCACAAGCTATGGGGTAGCCTTAATGGTAAAGGGTCCGTTCGTCACGCTGAAGAGCCAAGTTCGATTGCCAAACCCGCGTAAAACCACATACTCACTACTCACTAACTGGCGCGACATTAAACCCTGTTTCACGTCACATGGCCTTTGGCTTTTGGTGAGGTTAAAGTATTAAACCCTATTTTTCATAAAAATGCTTCTGGCAAATACAAAGAATCAAATATAAGCAAATGTGGGACTTTGTACTTGATAGGTTATTCAGTACGAAACAGTCAGTCTAGTGTTCAACATCAGAGAGCACTTGGTTCATGGAGATTCGTCACAGTTGCTGGTGGCATATGCATCTGAATAATTTCTATATGCAACGACTGTAACGGTGGAATTATTTAGCACACCGAACGTTATATTTTACCGAGTAGAGAGAGGAGAGCTCCAGCTGACCACACCACCATGCACAGACCTACAGAGCCGGTGTTCATCAAGACTTCTTTGGGTGTGATGAAGATACCAGAACCTACGAAATATTTAAATCAATACTTTTACAATAAATCAATACATAGTCAGAAATAGAATCACAGGCTCTTTTCCCATCTCGTGTATTATCCACGCTTCGAATACTGATAATTCACACCCTCTTCCCTTCCGGCTATTTTCCTCCCTTCCCTATTAATGACGACACTAATGATCGACAACTTGTGTTATTTCGTCATTCCATTTACCTTCACCTCCCATATTGTAACTCAGATCATTGCCTTCCTCTTTCCCAATGTCAATCCATTGCATTCTCCTTCGCATCCCGCTTCCCATCACCGCCTTTCCAAACCATTCTATCCCTACCTATGACATTGCATTTGCATTCATACAGCATCCCATCCGATCACTTCTTTCCTCCCCAAAATTTCCCCATCCCTTCTCGCCAATGACAATCCCAACAATCGCTCATGGCAATTTCTTCCAACCCCCTTCCCTTTCTATCCCATGTCATGCCATTCCGTCCCATGTCGCATCTCTCTTTCCATTCTTTTCAAAACACTTTCGTTCCGTTCTCCCATCCTATTTTCTATCGCATCGCATCTGATTCTTCCCTGTCCATCCCTTCACGATCTGTTCCGAAATTGACCCTAACCCTTTGATAATGATTATCCATCCATTTCCTTCAAATGACAATCAACCAGTAGTGATAATTCTTTTACTTGAAATCAGCTGTAACATTTACACTAACGATACCTGTTCCAATCTAACTTACTAATGATGGTTCCCACACACAAAGGATATCCCACTAAACAGACCAATCTCCTTCTTCAGGGTTAACTTGATGTGTCAGTTTCAACTTGAGGTTCAGTCTTCTGGAGAGTCCTTGGTGTCCGTTGTCGCAGTTCCATGTTCGATAGAGACACCTTTGTCTGGTGTCGTTGAATCTGTAAGCAGTGTTTTTCACTCCTGTATCAGTTCTAACTTATGTTTAACTGTGGATTCATTTATACACAAAGAACTTAGTTAGCACCCCTGACATATCTCACAATGATTGAATAAGCCCCGATCTTAACCCTATTCTGGGAGATGATTAGTCGTCGTGTGTCATAAAGGGATCCTCCTGTACAGAACCTGGCCCAGTTGGAAGCTGCTTCACACAAGAAAAGCATAGACTGCCCCTTCAGAGGATCAGGAGGATGAGGAGTGCTGGCTGTCATACAGTCACGTGGAAGTTACACTCGGTATTGACCTTAAATCGTGTAAGACACGCTAAAGGACATTTTGAATGTTCACTTTCACTTATAATAAATTCCAGGGCCACACTTGTACAGACATGGTTTGTATGAAAATCAGTGGGTTTTTAAATGAGCAATTATGATCATAAAATCAACATGGATTCCAATCATTTTGTCGTTTTTCATGAGTCAAATGATCATAAGAGTTAGAAAAATTCATGTTTTACCTTCGTGGTCACCATGAGAAATTGTATGTATGTGTTGAATCATTCCCAAAATACAGGGAGTGCTTAATTAAGTTCTTTGTTTATAGATTTCCATTAACATAATTGAAAGGGGTAGTGTTTAAAACTGCTTGTTTGTCGTCTAATTTAATGGATCTCAGACCTATAAACCCAGTTACTGACACCATGAGCAGCGATCAATGCAAATGGAGTACGATGGCATGTTCCAATCAACCTACTCAGTTTCGCCTGATCCGTTAGTCTTATTTACCACAAGGAGGTTATTGGAGACTCATTTTAAATCGGATCTTCAGGAGAGGATTTTAAACTGCCTTGGCCAGCAGTAATGATCACTTATCACAAAGTTTCAGTATTATGTCGTAACGAAAAACGACACAGGTCGTAGTCATCTCACATGGTGAAATCCATGATCACACCTTTTGTGCTGTCACGAATTAAAATGACAGATCCTTGCATTACAAAAGGAATCACCTCCAAAGGCAATTGACTATTCTTAAAGTTTCAAGACAACGTTTGCTCCAATATGAAATAAGACTCAGCTGGCTGATATAAACGGAGGCAATAAAAGTTGTTAGTCATTACCCGGCTGGGCCGATAGCTTTTTGACATGGTACTATAGTGACGTAATTACAAGTTTTAGACAAAACTATCTTTTCCTTGTCGTTTTTCATCATGAATCAGATAGACTAACCCCGTTTCCTTTTTATTTTAACACTATGGATGATTTGAACTTTACCCATGTTTTGTACACACCTCATCATACTTACTGTACTTTATAATTCTTACATACCCATAACCGTACACACGCACGCACGCACGCAAGCCGACCACACACACTATGCCATCATTGAAGAAGCATTGACTTCAAAACTAATCATGTTCGTTCTACACCTGTCCCATATAAGATCTGCTAATACTAAATTGTATTACACCAATTCCATTGACGATTTAACACCCCATACACTGAGTAAACGACTCTCGTAGACACACGTTGATAGACATAACTATGAAGTTCTTTCTTTTTTTCTGTACACTCAACCATCGGGTAATAGGAGCGCTGCTATGCAGCTCGGAAACAAATGTTTGCTTGCTTATAAATTATGTGAGTATCGGTGTTATCGGTACAGCACGACATGCGTAACCTATTCTTCTCATATGTCATCACTGACTTTCAATGCTATTTTCAGGGTATGTTATCTTCTACACCCAACTGAATCTGTTTGGAAAGGTAATCCGTCCAGTTATGCTCTGGTGTTGACGTTTTACATGTGTATGTTTTTTTGTAAATATGACATTTGTGTACATGTTTGCCATGATCGAGAGATAAAAAGGTTTGCATTATAGAAGAGTTGCTCTCAAACAAACACGGCAATCATAAAATACATGTATACATATTTATTTGCTTAAATGAAACATTCGCGTGTTAGTGACGAGAAACAACGTTGGACAAGCAATACATCATGGAAAGACCTGTGAAGGTAAGGTAAGTGGTATTATCAAGCATTTGATAAAAAGGGGTTGTTACGACGTAAATTGTAATAAAAACGCAAATTGTAATACTTGCAGCAAATTGTAATAAACTTGACGTAAATTGTAATAAAAACGTAAATTGTAATAAAAATTGACGTAAATTGTAATACGCAAATTGTAATAAAAATTGACGTAAATTGTAATAATTTTCGTTGCGGTAAAATGTAATAAATATTTACGTAAATTGTAATAACAGTTTTAATCACTCGTAAATACGCGGGTGTTTGTTTTTCGTTGCATTTCATACATCAAATATGCTTGTTAGGGCGATAACTGAAGAAAGAAATGATGGATTTTGTTCAAATTTGGTACCAAGGTATATTGGCAAGATTCACCGACACAAGTGAAATGGAGTGACCTTGAGATAATTTTCAAGGTCACAGCAAAAATCTGAGGGTTTTGCCAATATAAAGATTGTTAGCGTGATAACCCAAGAAAGAACTGACAAATCTTAGCCAAATGACGAAAATGATATTCGTCCTGATATATAATCGATATAAAATATCTTTCTGTCCTCTGTATCATGTCTTTTCGCAAATATCTTTTAAGGTTTTGATATGTATAAATATAAAGTGGGGTGGGGTGGGGGTGGGTTTCTAACGGGTATATCAAATCAGATCAAATCAAGTTAGACATTTGTATAGAGCTACATATCCAGAGTCCTGCTCATGTGCGCTTAGTCGAATGCTCGTTTGAAGAGGGTGGTTTTGCGACAAGATCGGAAACAGTTGATATTTTCCGTTTTCTGACATTTTCAGGTAATCAATTCCAGAGTACAGCACCCGGTCTGCTAAATGATCTGTCTCCATATGTTGTGGTTCGGACAAATGGAATAGCCTAGCTGACTAGCAATGAAATGCATCACAAATTAAACTTCAGGAAACAAAATATGCAAGAAACATTTTTGTATGTTTGAGATTGGTAGAGGTCGGCTAGAATCAAACTTAGATATTAAACTTCACAAAAAGGCAATTTGAAACTACAATCGCTTGTTCAAATGACTCCCCCTTCCGTTTACTGAAAGAACTCGAGAAAGAAATGATGGATTTTGTTCAAATTTGGTACCAAGGTTTATTGACGAGATTTACCGACACCACTTGAATTTAGTGACCTTGAGGTCATTTTAAAGGTCACAGCGAAGGTGTAACAGTTTTGCACATGCCAAGCTTGGTAGCCGCGAACTCAGGAAAGAATTAATAGATTTTGATCCAATTTTATATCAAGGTGTATTGGCGGGAATCCCCCTACACCAATTGAAACACAATATGCAAAACACATGTTGTATGTAAGTCAAACATAGATATTAAACTGCACAAAAAAGCAATTTGAAACTATAATCGCTTGTTCAAGTGACTCCCCTTCATGTTTACTGAAAGGGCGTGTTTTGGCCCATGGGCGAGAATGTTTTAGTTTGCTCAGAATTCATGTTTTGGAGGTTGTAAATGAATGAGTGTATGTTTATAAGCATCATGACACAAAGTTCAACTAATTTTGACTTAATTCGACTAACTTAGGGCGATATTAAAAAATCTCGCCCATGGGCGAAAAATATGTTGGCCCATGGCGAGAATGTTTAATTTCGCTCAGAATTCATGTTTTGGAGGTTGTAAATGAATGAGTGTATGTTTATAAGCATCATGACACAAAATTCAACTCATTTTGACTTAATTCGACTAACTTAGGGCGATATTAAAAAAATCTCGCCCATGGGCGAAAAATATGTTGGCCCATGGCGAGAATGTTTAATTTCGCTCAGAATTCATGTTTTGGAGGTTGTAAATGAATGAGTGTATGTTTATATGCATCATGACACAAATTTCAGCTCATTTTGACTTAATTCGACTAAGTTATATATTCTGTGAGACATGAAATGAAAAATAGTGAAAAAAAAGATTTTTCGTAATGTTGCATTGCTGTACCTTTACCCGTCAGAGAAGTCCTTCTCAAAAGATATATATTCAGTTGTTTGGAGCAGTCCTATATGACTATTACGCCCCAGTGCTGCTAAACAACTCGTAGACCTTTAGTCTGACATAGACGCAGACCTTGCATGTTCAAGTTCACATCTGATAGGGGCCGAAAAAATTGAATCCGACATGAATGCAATATCTTATTGGGTTATTGTTTTCCTAAGTAAGTGGAGTGTCTTCTACAACATTGGAGACAAGTGTATCGCTGTCCTTCTGATATTCACCCGAACGGAAGCTCTACCCATTTTAGGTATAATGTGCATGTTACAGAATAGTATGGAATAGTCTTAAGACGTTTCAACTTTGACCAAGATTCTCCGAACTTGTAACAGTCGCTTGAGAGATCAAAAGAGAAAGGGGTAGTGCGCGATGTATCTGACGGACGTATGTGGAGAACGTTTGAAGAATGTTACTGTATAAATACAATAATTGAAATACCAGTTATGTTTAAAAAGTACCCTCAATCTGATAGCCAGAGAGATTATTGTGAAAGATCGCAGTATTTATCTTCATAAACGGGCCAAGATAAAAGTACATGCCATTCATCCCCATATTATATCCCTTCTATATACAAGGGACATCGTTGTTACAGGTAGGGCAAACACTTTCTTCTATAGGTATCTGCCGGTTTCACGCTACATACATGTATTCAGATTATTGAGAAAACTAGCGACGCAAGATCTCCTCCACACACATATAATTGTATACATACCCAGTGATTAGTGATAGCGTTGAAGCAACTTATTAAAAATTTACGACAGACACTATCAGCTGCAGTAGTACTGCCATACCTAGCAGCGTATTTATTACTCTCTTACATAAGGTGAAATATCACAGGGTTGTCATGGTAACGATAATTTTGCATACTATTTATTGTGTTACTCTTTAATCAGCGATTAGAATTTAAATCAGTTTTGAGGTCAGCATGTTAAGAGAAAAGAAGTTGTAAAACGAAAAGTATTGTGATCGAATCTATTGGCCTTTGTAAATGCAAGTTTCAAGCCACCTACATAAAAACCTGTTTTCATGATAAATATCTGCTAATCCGTGGCATGATTCCGACCATATCATGAGCATCTGTTTGTGAATCATAATCAAATAGTGATGTTACAAGGCGTCCATGCCGCGTCAACAACACATGCAAACGCACGAGAATTGCAATACGAGCCCCTACACCAATGATTCTCCGTGACCTGGAGACACTTGTGATTGAGCGTATGTATATTTTCCAGTTTCAACCAAATGTACATTCGAGGATATCGAAATCTAGGTTAAGCTATTTGAATCATATTTACAATTAAAAGACCCAAACAATGGTCTGTTGTCCAAATTGTTGGTTTTCCATACCTTGTCCCAGTCTGTATCACAGTCCGATATTTTATTTGCCCTTCTGTCCAGCCCCTACTGTAATATGCATACTGCAATACTGTATATGTTGCACATATACTACACAACGTATTATGCATGTAGTCAATGCTATGCTAAGCAACGTCCACTCGTATTCAAGATTACACCTGGTTAGAGATGCAAACAAATGTGTATTCGTATGTGCATTTTAATGAAATGAGGAACCAAGCAAGCAAAATCATAGTATGCATAAAAATCAAGTTGGTACACTGGGACTCGTTATCATCGGAGGAAGCTCACAGTTTACTTGTATGGACGATGTATTATAAGTACGTGTTGTCTGTCTGTAGTAGACAGAACCGTTACATAGCATGTAGAGCACGGATACACTGCTCGTGCATCCCACACACTCACGTGCACATGCTTCACAACATTCGCAGCGCGTTCACCGTTAACATCTGGCGGTGCGTGTCACTGACTGAAGACGTGAAGGGAGGCATTGACAACTTCATGAGCACATATTATCATATTTATCTAAATCATATAAATTGTTCGTTTACATCACATGTGAATCTCTGCAAAAGCGCAATGTTACTGTAAACAACACAGTTTTATGCACAGTTATACTGATGTTAACATATGTAAAGCATGGAGTCATGATGACTATCGACAGTAACTGTTCATGAGATCGTGCAAGGGCATTATGGGTATTTCAAACAAGTTATCTCATGACTGTAATAGTATTCATTTGTCTTGACTCAGACTAATCACCACCTTGAGTGTATAGACTTGCACACTTCATCGAAGTGCTGTTGGCCACCTTTCTCGCCGGCCCGTCCCCCATCTAAATGAGGATGCATGACCCCGCTGGTCACCCATGACGCCTCAACTTTCTTATACAAGACCAGTTGGCGGGCCCTTCGACCTTGCGCTGCTCGGGTCCGGTAAGATCTTCATTGATGATAAATCGTGTCAACTGACAAGTTATGCGTTCTCCTAAGGTCCTCATATAGCTTCCCGTCTCGATTACGATTTGTGAATCTTAAATCTGAATCCTATATGTGTTATTCAGAATGGTTGCATTGTATTCTCTCTTCAGAAACAGTTTTAAAAAGGAAGTAATAAAACTATGCTTTTCAATGGCAATGCTAGAAAATAAAATTTTATATATACACATACTTCACTTTCCGAATGAAAGCATATATGAAATTATCTGCTGTGTCCATATATGAAAACAACCATAGGAATGTGCTTGATGTTTAACAAATTATGTTCTGGTCACGTGTCCTCGTTGATCATGGAGGGTCGGTTTGCTTGGCTAGTGGTTAAAGCGTTCGCTCGTGGATCCGGGTTCAATTTCCCATATTTGCATAATGTGTGAGGCCACCCCCGAGATATTGCTGGAATATTACAAAAAGCGGCGCAAACCACACTCACTCGCTCACTCGTTGATTACAGAGTAACAGCATGCTACGATATTCCTTCTTATCGTTTATTTGCAGATCTCCTTAAAGGCATTGTAACTCTTTAATCTTGCATGAAAACGCATTTAGATGATATCAGCTTTTACTGACATTATTGTAACATGCAATTTGTATGTGTCTCTGTATGGTTCATACACGGACATGGGCGACGGCAAAATAGTCGGGGCTGCATAAAACACATGGACAGTGTCGGTTATAATGAAGTGAGTGGGTGAGTTCAGTTTTACCCGCTTTTAGCAATATTCCGGCAATATCACGGCAGGGGACACCTAAAATGGGCTTCACACATAGTAACCATTTGGGGAATCGAACCCGGGTCTTCGGCGTGACGAGTGAACGCTTTAACCACTTGGCTACCCCACAGCCCAAATAATGGCTGAACGTTTGTCAAGTTATATTTATCAATAATACCATTTGCAAGGCATTACATGTACTTGACTTCATACTCATAGGCATATATGGAGAGATTATTCATATTGGTCAACCCATTTCGATCGTTATTAAAAAGTCATTACTGCAAAATTTACACTAGTCTTTCATGTTAAATACCTGTCTTTCAAACACAGCTTCTATTCCGAGCTGATTTGCTTTTCAGTCACTTCACGTCCCACGCCCAGCGATGACATTGGCATTATGTGATTTACACCAGCCATTAATGTTAAATAGCTGTCTTTGAAACACAGAAAGTATTCCGAGCTGATTTGCTTTTCAGTCACTTCCCGTCCCACGCCCAGCGATGACTTTGGCATTATGTGATCTGACAACGGAAAACAAATGGAAGTTCTTGTGCTTATTTACTCTTTGAAGTGTAGCGTTTCTACAACTTAACACATGCTAAATGATACATAATAGTGGATAAAAAGAAACCTTGCTTTTTTAATTTAGTTTGTAAACTACTGACTGTGTTTTGCTATTGAACACTCACTGAGTACATGTTGTGACAACAACCATCTGTCGTCGTATATCTCATAAAGCGAGAGCGTGTAGTGAACGCCTGTGTTTGTTCGTGCTGGTCTTTCCTTTGGAACATGAATCTAATCAATGCCCTGTATGGTGTTTATGCATAAATCCATGTTGAGTCACTCACTCAACAACGCTGGGAGTTTTAAAAACTCTTGTTACCTTTGATCGCGCAGTGAATATCGAAGATATTCAGTCGCAGATGATATTGTGAAGCTAATTCATAACGCCATTCGTGTTGAACATGTAACGGATATTACTTCATACGTTTACACGCGCACCACCTCCTGTACAAACTTGACAGAGAACGTTTCTCTATGAACGGTTCAAGTTAGGGTTTAGTACTACGGAAGCGTAGTAGGGCCACGGTGAAAAAAATGTTTGGTCTCATTATCTCCTACGTAGGACTTAATATCTCCTACGTAAGGCATATTTTCTCCTACGTAGGACAAATTATCCCCTACGTAGTACTTAATATCTCGTATATACGTAGGAGATGAGCGATATATTAATAGACATTAATGATATATATATATATATATATCGGCAGACATATACGTTACGATCACTCTCCACTATACCCTGGATGCATCCACGGCTTAGGGCGATGATTTTATTACCTCAATTGGCTGGCTTTTTATCCAATCAGGTGCCTACGCTGGGAAGTTGAGCGTACCAATCACAACTCACTTTCGCTTCTTAAATTATCTAACCGTTAAAACTTGGCAACACAATTGATGCAGAGGTACTCTGAAAGAAGTAGAAGGAGTTCTGTCATATATTTTTTAAAGTTTCAGATCTGTCAATTTGTCTTTATTATTTCCCCAAAAATCTGAGTGGCACTGCGAACAAACCTTCGCGACTGCGACCGCTATCCTTGTTGACACTGGCAAGCTCGGTTGTAACGGCGGCTTAGCTGATTGGCTACTGTGAGAATGCGGAGCCAGCCAAGGGAGGTAATAAAATCATCGCCCTAAGCCGTGGATGCATCCAGGGTATAGTGGAGAGTTATCGTAACGTATACCCTGGAGATTATCGAGGATGTCTCTCTTAGAGCACAGCCAAATATGCCACACGTACCAACTCGTAATTCTTAAGTCTATTCAGCTCACTACTGTAAAATATTTTTGGCAGTACATAATTGGAATATTATTGCGCTGCATGTGACCTTTCTTAATAGTCTCACAGTGCCGGAACCATGTTATTTCTCCTTCCGCTCAGCCTTTGCTGTAATAACGCCATACATCAGCTTAAAGTTGTCCACATTTGTTTCAATAACGCAAAAGAATGCGACAACAAAAAAGGAGGTATCTGATAAGACCTTACCAGCAAACAAATCTAGTGGACCTGATGGCATTAACATGAGAGGGGTAAAACGAATTTGTACATCTATAGCTGAACCTCTTTGTTTGTTGTATAATATATCACTGAGTGACTGTATTTCCTACATTGTGGAAAACGGGTAATGTTGCTCCTATTTTGAAAGAAGGAAATGCATCCCTCCCAACTAATTACAGACCTATTAGTTTAATACCTATCCTTTGGAAAATCCTTGAAAGAATAATGGTAAAGCATGTGCACGACCATTTCCATGAACATAACATTTTAAGTAAATTCCAGTCAGGTTTTACTGCTAGTCAAAGTCAAAGATGTTTATTGTACAAAAGGCCTCCGGCCCATATACATTGGAGTTATACATATACATTATACATATGGTGCAATAAGTAGTACTTAGTGATCCAAACAGCAAATCATGATACAGTCAGTAAATTATGTACAGGTAGTGAAATACGATGGACCTACAACACCTTTTATCAGATTGTTACGTTTAATAAGAGCATAATTGATATAGTACGACAGCTTTATTATTACATGCTGGTCAGTTGATGAAAGAAGTAGTTTAAATGCTAATGTAGGTGGCTTACATAGATAATATTCAGCTATATATTTCGTACGCAAATCTTTATACAAAGGACATACAAGTAAAAAATGGATTTCATTTTCCACATCTATATTACACAGTGGGCACATTCTCTTGCATCGTTCAATATAAAAACGTCTTCCTTCGTTTACCATTATGTTGATCAAACCTAACCTAAAACGTATAAATGGATATCTTAATTTCTTTGATGTTAAAACGACAGATATTTCTCCGGCTGGAGTAGTGATTTGTATATTCTATAAGAGTCGTACCGTGAACTATTATGTATTACTGAATACCATTCTTGATTAAACATATTAAGACTTCTTTCTCGAAACTGAGTTAAAAACAAACTTGCATCACCAACTGACTGACTTAACCATACAAAACCATAACCATGTGAAAACAGAAGATTTCTTACATAAGATGCCCACGTCACTTTACCAATGTTGTCCAAATGAACAAGCATTTTATAAGCCTTTTGGGGTAATCTATGTTCTTGCATACACAATATCTTAAACCAGAATTTTATACATCGAATATGAGCATTTATATACAGGGGATACCTCCCACATTCACCGTACACCATACAATTCGGTGTAGAGGGTCCTACATTTAAAAATTTCTTACAGGCCATCAGATGTATTTTTTCTATGCATTCATATCTCTGGAATCCCCAAATCTCGGATCCATACAAAAGAATAGGCTGAATTTGACAATCAAATAGTTTAAAGTAAATACTGGGCGTCAACACACCAATTTTACACAAGGCAGATAAAAGACTTATCAATGCTTTCTTAGCTTTCAATGATAATTCAGTAACAGATGTTTTCCAGTTCATAGCAGATGTAAACTTAATACCAAGGTAAGTGTAATGATCAGAGACAATTACAGGTTGGTCATTAAAGGACCACCTTTCTTTAGAAGATATCCGGCCACCTTTTCTAAATATAACAATATTAGTTTTATCTAGGTTAACGGATAAATCCCATGTTTTAGTATACCGTTCCAAAATATTTAACTGGGTTTGTAGTCCAACTACAGATTCTGATAAAAGAATTACGTCATCAGCAAATAAAAGAATAAAAAGTTCTAAGAGATCTGGAAATATTTGGATGCCATGCTTACCATTTGCGATAATATCGTAGTACAATTCGTTGATAAACAGGGAAAATAGAATTGGACTCACAGCACATCCTTGTCTTAAGCCAACGGCGCAGTCGAAAAAATCAGTCTTATCATCACCACAACGTACACAAGCTATCACATTAGTATACATTGCTTTTAAAATTGAATACATTCTACCTTTCAGGCCAGCATTACTTAAAGAATACCACAATTTAGAACGATTGACAGAATCAAGTGCTTTACGGAAATCAACGAAAGCTACATATAATTTACGCTTACGACGGGATAGACATTTCTGGGCTAGTGCAAATAGTGTAAAGATATGATCAGAAGTTGAATATTTCTTTCTAAAGCCTGCTTGTGATTCGGGAATTTTATCTGTCATACTTGCCCATTTAGTGAGTCTGTTATTTAGAACAGATGTAAAGACTTTACCTAAAATACTCATAAGGGAAATTCCTCTATAATTATCTGGATTGGTGACATCACCTTTCTTATGTAAGGGAACAATAATTGAACGCGCCCAACAACGGGGGAAAATACCATTTACAAACAATTTATTAAAACACTTATTCAAAAAGGGCATGATAACAAACTCTGAACTTGTAAGCATTTCCACCACGACGAGGTCAAGACCAGCTGATTTTCCATTTTTCAAATGCAATAACGCTTCTGATATTTCATTATCTGTTATGGGTGAGTCTAATACAAGTGATTCGACGTCTGACATATCTGCAGTTAAAATATCTGGTGTTGCATCATCCTGCAAAGGACAATCATCAAAAGAATCATTAAAAACAAAATCATTATGAAATACATTTTTAAAATGATTTAACCATTCCGCTTTCGGAATTACATTTTTTCGTGTTGGTCGACTTTTTAAATATCTGATTTGTTTCCAAAATGAGGTCGGGCTTTTTGTTGCCTTTGTTAATTTATCGACATTTCGTTTACTCAGGTCCGATTTAAATCTTCTACAGCAGTTTCTGTATATATTTCGTTCTTTACAATATAGTTTTCTATTGATATCGTTACGTTTACGTCTAAATGTCTTCAGAGATTTTCGTGCAACCCGTCGTGCAGCCTTACACTCAGCATTTAAGGGTGGATTGTTTCGCGGCGGTGCGATCGATACATGTTTCTTCATACAGCTTGCAGAATCTAACATCATACTTACAAAATCATCAATAGCATTTTCTATATGACTATCAAGTTCTTTAAACACCGACTGAAAACCAGCTGCGGTTCTCTCTTGAAGATTTCCTAAAAATGTAGTCATTCTACTACATCTCAACATAGACATTTATCATAATATATGCTCAGTACTAGATAATCTCCACCTTTACTGTATGCTGTTTTGTGATATTTCAAAAGCTTTTTACAGGACAGGGCATAAAGGTTTATTGCACAAATTAGAAAATGATGGTGTTCGTGGAAACGTACTTAGTTGGTTAACTAACTAGACGACAGTGTGTCTCTGTTAATGGAACATTATGAAAAACTAAATGTTACTGCAGGGGTTCCTCAAGGATCTGCCCTTGGTTAATTTGTGTTCCTTGTATATATCAATGATTTACCTGGAAATTTACAAAATATCACAATAATGTTGGCCGATGACACATCAATCGGTGTTGCGGGAAAATATGTAAAATCCATAGAAGCAACTCTCAACTATAATTTAGCCCAATTGAAATAAATGGGCAGAAAAGTGGTGTGGTGTGTTCTAACGGTTATATCTAGCATACTTTAAGACATAGAGGGGGTGGTGGTGGTTCTAACGGTTATATCTCAAATACATGTAGAGGCGGGAGGCCTAACGGGTATAAACAACAATAAAAACTTTCATGCATTTATGACCCACATTTTCGAACCTTTTATCAGTCTCTAAAAGGGAGCTGGCAATAGATTTTAATGAGCTTCGTCCTTCAAGCCTGAAAACCTTTTAATATGGTTGATTAACTTTGTCATTTATCAAAAAAGTAGTGAGGTTGTGCTTTATTGTTATAGATTTCTAAAGTATAGGGACACTATTGGGACGTTGGTAACTGTCTTGGTATTTTCGGAACCAGAGAAGGGATATGCCGATATTTAGGTCGTTAACCTAGCGTATTATGGTCACGAATATAATTTTCCATATATTACCGAAGTCTTTAATTGCGGAAATTACGCGATAATCTACTTTCCAACAAAGGCAGGCTCCCCGTCATCGTTGTATTTAGAAGGCAGCTTGTTACGACGTAAATTGTAATAAAAACGCAAATTGTAATACTTGCAGCAAATTGTAATAAACTTGACGTAAATTGTAATAAAAACGTACATTGTAATAAAAATTGAAGTAAATTGTAATACGCAAATTGTAATAAACATTGACGTAAATTGTAATAATTTTCGTTGCGGTAAAATGTAATAAATATTTACGTAAATTGTAATAACCGTTTTAATCACTCGTAAATACGCGTGTGTTTGTTTTTGTTCTACTCCCATTTGTGAGAACTCCCAATTGTGAGACTCCCAGTTATGAGACAGTGGAGTAGGTAATTAACGAAGAAAACACACCATACCCCTGTCTGATAGAATGTATTAACCCTAGCTAATTACTGATTTGCGATGTAACTGAATCTTGTGGAAGTCTTAATGAAACTCTTTTATAAGATAAATTGATTAACATACACTTTGTGAAGGTAACTTCGTGATCATTTGAAAGAGAAATTAATTTACCTACTCAGATTTACATCCTTCTCCGAAACTACAAGATATAGTTTAAGAAATAACTCTGAAATACAAGTTTACAGTCGAACTGCCGCTTATGCCAAATTCGTTTTTACCCGGCACTACCCGTTATAACCTGGATACCATTTTGAACGGAAACAAAGAATTTACTCCTTGTGTAAACCAGAAAATAGTTGAATCTGTCCACGATTATATCATCAAGACACAACGCTTCAAAATTTCTCAGGGAAACAACCTTCCCATGATTGATTTGTATTCCTACAGTAGCTTGTTAGACACACACAACTGTAACTCTCTAATTATGACTACTTAGAGAATAGTTTTATTTGATGTATACTTAAAAATATATTTATGCAATAGTCAATATCGATGACGTCACATCCTCCATTTCATTTTGTATTTTATGTTGCATGGGAGCGGTGTTAACATAAGCAGTAATGCTTCCTCACCAATCCCAATTCATTTTCATAAATTATAATAAAATATGTTTAAACCAAAATGACTTTCAAACTTCATAATAGTCTATTTCTTCTGTGTAAATAGAATCTTTGATAATCTATTTCATTAATCTACACATCAGTGACTCCTGTGGGTACTCTTCAACAACTGGGCTGATCCCACTTTCATTGTAGGGATGTGGAAACACCACCTATGTGCACTGAACCATTAATTAATGTGTCTCACAACTGGGAGTTCTCACAAATGGGAGGACACCTTTGTTTTTCGTTGCATTTCATACATTAAATAAGCTTGTTAGGGCAATAACTAAAGAAAGAAATGATGGATTTTGTTCAAATTTGGTACCAAGGTATATTGGCGAGATTCACCGACACAAGTGAAATGGAGTGACCTTGAGATAATTTGCAGCAAGGTCACAGCAAAGTTCTGAGGGTTTTGCCAATATAAAGATTGTTAGCGCGATAACCCAAGAAAGAATTGACAAATCTTAGCTAAATGACGAAAAATGATATTCGTCCTGATATATAATCGATATAAAATCACTAACTGTCCGCTGTATCATGTCTTCGCAAATATCTGTTGAGGTTTTGATATGTATACATATACAGTGGGGGTGGGGTGGGGTTGGGTTTCTAACGGGTAAATCTAACACGCTTACATGCATGTAGAGTCGGAGGGGTGCTTGGGTGTTCTAACGGGTATATCTACGAGGGACGTTCAAAAACTAGTCAGCCTCACCTAGAATATGATACAAATGCAGCTGTTGTTATGTTTTATTTTTCTAAATATTATCATCAGCCTCAAGGAAATTGGTTTTGCTATGTTGCAGCCTCACGATCCCCATTTTGTGTGACTTTGTATCTTGGCTTGGTACTCCCAAAAAACGTAAAATCTGCAATAAAATGCATCACAAACTTCAGGAAACAAAATATGCTATGTTTGAGATTGGTAGAAGTCGGCTAGAATCAAACTTAAATATTAAACTGCACAAAAATGCAATTTGAAACTACAATCGCTTGTTCAAATGACTCCCCATTCTGTTTACTGAAAGAAGTCGAGAAAGAAATGCTGGATTTTGTTCAAATTTGGTACCAAGGTTTATTGACGATATTTACCGACACCACTTGAATTTAGTGACCTTGAGGCCATTTTAAAGGTCACAGCGAAGGTGTAACAGTTTTGCACATGCCAAGCTTGGTAGCCGCGAACTCAGGAAAGTATATAAATATATTTTGATCCAATTTATATCAACTGACTGACTGACTGAGTTTGGTTTTATGCCGCTTTTAGCAATATTCCAGCAACATCAAGGTGGGGAACACCAGAAATGGGCTTCACACATTGTACCCTTGTGGGGATTCGAACCCGGGTCTTCGGCGTGACGAGCCAACGCTTTAACCACTAGGCTACCCCACCGCCCCCAAGTTTATATCAAGGTGTATTGGCGGGATTCCCCCAACACCAATTGACTGGGGAACTTGTGCTCATGTTAAGTTCACCGTGAAAATTGTTTTGCACATGTCTATCTTTTTAGTGCGAAAATACAAGACAGAATTAATATATTTGCTTAAAAGTAGTACCAAGATGTGTTGGGAGTATGGTCTAACGCCAGTCGAATTCAGTGACCTTCGGATTATTTTCAAGGTCACAGCGAGTATTCTTGCGATATCTCCAAACCTAATGGATGGAATTTGTTCGCATTTTGTATCAAGGCATCAGATGACAGTTTCGGTAACGTTTACATAATTTTCAGGGTCAGGCAGAGGATTATTGCGACATTCAGATATCGGGGGTAATAGCTATGTTTGTGACAAACGCTTTTTCATTACTAATTTTCCAATGTTTGTTCGCAAATGGTTTCTATAATTTCATGTTAATTCTACCAGCTGTGAAATTATTCGTGACACGTCTTAAAAAAGCCAGAGATTATTTGTGTATGTTTCGAATATTAAAAGGTAATGGTTTTTTTTATTATGGAGTTATTTTCGATGTTGACGCAAGGACATATTTTACGAGCAATAGCTATCAGTAATTTAATGTTATTTCTATTACATTTGAAGTTCTTCATAGCATATCCCAAAATAACAGGATATTCTTTGTTTACGCGTTGAAATGTACGTTTATTCTTCTTGATTTTCGAATTATTTTCAATGTTAACGCAATGACATATGTGAAGTTAATTTTATGTTTTGATCATATGGGATTTATTATGATTTATGTTTCGATCATACATTCATATATTGCGTTGTCATAGTTTAACTTGGTTCGTATTATTTTCTTCATCATATTACTACATATTATTGTATTTTTATGAGAGGGAATTTTATGTTACATGTGCTAAGGATATCATAAATCGCTGGCGCCTGGTTATTGTTTGTTTACGCAACATAGCAGTCAGTCTGTCTACTCATTTGTTGTATTTAATTGCTGCATTTAAACTAAAATGTAGAAATGCTATTGAATTTTATCATTTGCTTCAAGGAATCGATCATATGTGCTCGTTATCAAAGTAAAGTCAAAACTTCTTTCTCTAAGGTATACAATGTAAGTTGGCACCTTAATTGTTATGGGTAGACTAAAGAAATCATTTATTTAGTTTCACCTCTCAAAATACAACAAAGAAATCAACGGGTGACATTAACCTAAAAAAATGATCATAATAATGCGTATAACCTACGAGGGCAAATATATCGGGGATAATTTGTTTTCATGCGATATGCACCGGGTAAAATATCACTTTGTCATGGTGACATGACATCATGAACAATGTTATGACGTCACGTTGCTTCTAAGAAGCCGCCTTCTAAATACAACGATGACGGGAGCCTGCCTTTGTTGGAAAGTAGATTATCGCGTTATAATTTCCTCAATTAAAGACTTCGGTACTAAATAGAAAATTATATTTGTGACCATATCATGCTATATTAACGACCTAAATATCGGCATATCCCTTCTCTGGTTCCGAAAATACCAAGATTTAGGCAGTTGTGTTGTAAACTCATATTTATCTTCTATAAAGTCGGCTATATTCAAACCATGAGAAATGCCGTCAGATAATGTCTGATAAAAGTTACCAACGTCCCAATAGTGTCCACAGATTTTAGAAATCTATAACAAAAAATGCACAACCTCACTACTTTTTTTGATAAATGACAAAGGATTATTCAACCTTATTAAAAGGCTTTCAGGCCTGAAGGACGAAGCTCATTAAAAACCAATGCCAGCTCCTTTTTAGAGACTGATAAAAGGTTCGAAAATGTGGGTCATAAATATATGAAAGTTTTTATGTTGTTGTAGTGTTAGACATACCCGTTAGGCCTCCTGTTAGAACCACACCACCACCCCTCTACATGTATTTGAGATATAACTGTTAGAACACCACCCCCTCTATGTCTTAAAGTATGCTAGATATAACTGTTAGAACCACCACCACCCCTCTATGTCTTAAAGTATGCTAGATATAACTGTTAGAACACACCACCCCTCTCTATGTCTTAAAGTATGCTAGATATAACTGTTAGAACCACCACCACCCCCTCTATGTCTTAAAGTATGCTAGATATAACTGTTAGACCACACACCACCCCCTCTATGTCTTAAAGTATGCTGTTAGATAGAGTATGCTAGATATAACTGTTGCTATGTCTTATGAAAGTATGCTAGATATAACTGTTAAGAGACACCACCACTCTATGTCTTAAAGTGTGCCGTTAGAACACACCACCCCTCTATGTCTTAAAGTATGCTAGATATAACTGTTAGAACACACCACCCCCTCTATGTCTTAAAGTATGCTAGATATAACTGTTAGAACACACCACCCCCTCTATGTCTTAAAGTATGCTAGATATAACTGTTTAGAACACACCACTACCCCTCTATGTCTTAAAAGTACACCACCACCACCCCTCTATGTCTTAAAGTATGCTAGATATAACTGTTAGAACCACCACCACCCCCTCTATGTCTTAAAGTATGCTAGATATAACTGTTAGAACACACCACCCCTTTCAATTAACAGAGACACAATGTCGTCTATCAGATAGATAGTTAGTTAACCCACTAAGTACGTTTCCACAAACACCATCATTTTCTAATTTGTGCAATAAACCTTTATGCCATGCCCTGTAAAAACCTTTTGAAATATCACAAAATAGCATACAGTAAAGGTGGTGATTATCTAGGACTGAGCATATATTATGATAAATTTCTATGTTGAGATGTTGTAGAATGACTAGCAGTAACACCTGACTGGAATTTACTTAAATTGTTATGTTCATAGAAATGGTCGTGCAAATGCTTTACCATTATTCTTTCAAGGATTTTCCCAAGGATAGGTAATAAACTAATAGGTCTGTAATTAGTTGGGAGGGATGTATCCGCTTACCCGTTATTATTACTCTTATTACCCGTTTTTCACATTGTAGGAAATACAGTCACTCAGTGATATATTATGCAACAAACAAAGAGGTTCAGCTATAGATGTACAAAACCGTTTTAACACTCTCATGTTAATGCCATCAGGTCCACTAGATTTGTTTGCTGGTAAGGCCTTATCAGATACCTCCTTTTCGGTTACAATGATATTTGTTATACTGTTAACACAGCGATGGCTAACAGGTGGCAAAGTCTTGCCGCCATCATTAACATTTGAAATAGATACTAAATATTCATTTAATGTTTGAGCTTTATCCAAATCTGTAAAAACTGAAGGTATCCCAGAATCATCAGTGACAAGAGGGGGAACGGGTCCCGATGAAGTAGTAACCACCTGATTGAGTAGACTGAGGTGATAATAGTTATCAAAAGTAGATTAAAAGTTTCCCATGGCTATTCTTTTCAGATTTTTTATTTTATTCCTTTGCTTTTTGAATATAAATAGCTCAGAAGTATTCAGAGATCGAAATGCTTTTTTCCTTAGACGCTCTCTTTTCTTTTAAGCATGTTACGAGGGTCGTTGAAAAGTAGTCGAACAAACTATATTCTCTATGTCCAATGTTTGAAAAAAGCTTCCATTTTATTTTGAAGGAATCATTAGCAATGTCACATCCAAAATTTCATGTGGGTAATGTGGTTAACGAGATATTAGTCATCGCAACATTGGGGTATAATGTTTCTTGCAAATTTGCAGAAAATGGAAAATCCAGGCACATTGCCTGCTCACGGCGCTACGTACATTACTATTCCCGATCATAGGACACTATCGTAGTTTCCGATACTTTTTTCAACTCCCTGGGGATTGTACAGCCATGCTGCTGTTAGGCGCAATTAACTAAACACTCACATTGCAAGCTTGATTTATATTTAGACGGGGACTGTTTTTTTAGGACACCCTCATTTTAATTTTTCAAAAACATTGTGTCCAGATATACAATATATTGAGAGCTGACATTTGTGTGACCATTCAGTATTTAGTTTGAACCCTTGACATCATGTATGAATAATTGAAAACTTTAGGATGAGTTATATCCTTATGATGACGTCAACTGAAAGGGGGTGGGTAGCGTCTCCAAAACAAGCTCTTTCAGTAAACATGAAGCTAAGGGGAGTCACTTGAACAAGCGATTATAGTTTCAAATTGCTCTTTTGTGCAGTTTAATATCTAAGTTTGACTTTTACCAACAGACAAACTGTTTCTTGCATATTTTGTTACAATTGGTGTAGGGGGATTCCCGCCAATACACCTTGATATAAAATTGGATCAAAATCTATTAATTCTTTCCTGAGTTCGCGGCTACCAAGCTTGGCATGTGCAAAACTGTTACACCTTCGCTGTAACCTTTAAAATGGCCTCAAGGTCACTAAATTCAAGTGGTGTCGGTAAATATCGTCAATAAACCTTGGTACCAAATTTAAACAAAATCCATCATTTCTTTCTCGAGTTCATTCAGTAAACAGAAGGAGGAGTCATTTGAACAAGCGATTGTAGTTTCAAATTGCTTTTTGTGCAGTTTAATATCTAAGTTTGATTCTAGCCGACTTCTACCATTCTCAAACATACAAAAATGTTTCTTGCATATTTTGTTTCCTGAAGTTTGTGATGCATTTTATTGCAGATTTTACGGGGTTTTTGGAGTACCGAGCCATGATAGAAAGTCACACAGAATGGGGATCGTGAGGCTGCAACATAGCAAAAACAATTTGCTTGAGGCTGACAGACAATATGTAGAAAACTAAAACATAACAACAGCTGCATTTGTATCATATTCTAGGTGAGGCTGACTACTTACTTTTGAACGTCCCTCGTAGATATACCCGTTAGAACACCCACCCACCCCTCCGACTCTACATGCAAGTAAATGTGTTAGATATGCCCATTCCACTCACTTTGAAACTCTACAGTTACGTCTTGGAGTCACTGGCGATGCGTTATCACGGTTTCAGTCGTATCTCACAGGATACAAGTAATCAGTTATCATCGATGGGGTAAGGTCTGAGAGCAGAGAATTAAGCTTTGGAGTGCCACAAGGCTCAGTCCTAGGCCCAATCCTGTTCACTGTATATACCATACCCGTTGGTGATATAGCCCGAGCCCACAATTTTAGTTATTATCTCCATGCTGATGACACTCAGCTATATCTTGGGTTCAAGCCACAAACTGCATCTTCTGTACAGAATGCCCTGCAGACAATAACAAATTGCATAGCTGAGATCAAATGTTGGATGAACAGTAATTTTCTGAAACTGAACGATGACAAAACTGAGATTCTCATCATCAGCTCCAAATAAACAAAATCAAAGTTCAAGGTCCCTGGAGTTCAAATTGGAGACGTGTTTGTTCAACCAGAAAGCCATGCTCGAAATCTAGGTGTCATCTTTGACTCAACATTAAGCATGGAAAATCACGTCAGTAACATCTGGAAATCTGCATATTATTACCTAAGGAACATCAGACAGATTAGCAGGTACATGGACACACCATCAGTAAAATGCATTTGTGACATCACGTCTGGACTACTGCAACAGTCTACTCTATGGAATACAGCAGCAGTACATGGACAAGTTGCAGCGTGTTCAAAACACAGGTGCCAGGCTCAAAACACGCACACATATGTGTGTGCACATAACACCAGTCCTGAAGGACTTACACTGGCTCCCTGTAAAAGACAGAGTTGTATTCAAACTTCAAAGTCGATTAAAGGGCTTGCTCCATTCTATCTCCAGGAACTAGTCAACCTCCACAAGCCTGGAAGGTCACTCAGATCAACTAGTCAGCAAAGCTTAGATATTCCATTTGTCCGAACCACAACATACGGGGACAGATCATTTAGCAGAGCGGGTGCTGTACTCTGGAATGGATTGCCTGAAATTGTCTGAAAATGTCAGTCGGAAAATATCAACAGTTTCCGATCTTGTCTCAAAACCATCCTCTTCAAACGAGCATTCGACTAAGCGCACATGAGCAGGACTCTGGATATGTAGCGCTATACAAATGTCTAATTTGATTTGATTTGATTTGATATACCCGTTAGAAACCCAACCCCACCCCACCCCCACTGTATATGTATACATATCAAAAGCTCAACAGATATTTGCGAAAAGACATGATACAGCGGACAGTTAGAGATTTTATATCGATTATATATCAGGACGAATATCATTTTCGTCATTTAGCTAAGATTTGTCAGTTCTTTCTTGGGTTATCGCGCTAACAATCTTTATATTGGCAAAACCCTCAGAATTTTGCTGTGAATTATCTTAAGGTCACTCAATTTCACTTATGTCGGTGAATCTCGCCAATATACCTTGGTACCAAATTTGAACAAAATCCATTATTTCTTTCTTGAGTTATTGCCCTAACAAGCTTATATGATGTATGAAATGCAACGAAAAACAAACACACGCGTTGTTACGACGTAAACTGCAATAAAACGTAATTTGTAATACTTGCAGCAAATTGTAATAACCCTTGGCGTAAATTGTAATAAAAACGTCAATTGTAATAAAATTGGCGTAAATTGTAATAATTTTTGTTGCGGTAAAATGTAATAAATATTTACGTAAATTGTAATAACAGTTTTAATCATTCGTAAATACGCGTGTGTTCGTTTTTCGTTGCATTTCATACATCATATAAGCTTGTTAGGACGATAGCTCAAGAAAGAATTGACAAATTTTGCTTAAAAGTAGTACCCAGGTGCGTTGGGAGGATGTGCGGACACCAATTGAATTGGGCGACCTTCAGATTGATAAATATATTTATGGAAAATATAGTAATAATATTCGTCCTTATATAGAATCGATATACAATCTCCAACTGTCGTCTCGATCATGTTTTGGGGGCAAATATCTGTTGAGGTTTTGATATGTAAACATATAGAGAGGGGGTATTCTAACGGGTATATCTAACACACTCGAATGCATGTGGAGTTGGTGTGTGTTCTGACGGGTATATCTACGAGGGGCGTTCAAAATGTAGTCAGCCTCACCTAGAATATGATACAAATGCAGCTGTTGTTATGTTTTATTTTTCTACATATTATCTGTCAACCTCAAGCATATTTGTTTTGCTATGTTCCAGCCTCACGATCCCTATTTGGTTGACTTTTTATCTTGGTACTCCCAAAAACGCAAAATCTGCAATACATGCATCACAAACTTCAGGAAACAAAATGTGCAAGTGAGCGAGTGAGTTAGAATTTTAAGTCACATCGGCAATATTTCAGCCATATCGTGACGACAAAAATGGTATATATATACTAAGTAGAAGTATATAGACTATGATATATTTTTTAATAACACTATTAAAGCAAAGGACAGTATAACGACTAGATTATCCGCATTAATAAAAACTACTTTGAGTTCAGTGTGAAATGCTAAATCGTTTCAAAATAACAATCTAAAATTGGCTATAGATCGCCACCAACTGAAGGTAGATCGCCATCCTAGGGACCATGGGGGCTTACGTTACTTTTGCTACGTGCATGGTCCCTAGCTGGATTTATATCATGTCCTCAGCTGTTGGCGAATTTTGAGCAATTTAGCCATAAATTAAAACTACAAACATTCTACGATTAATATTCTGGCAATGATCAACAAACATTGAACGATGTGTTCTTAAGTACCCTCATCGGAGGACAGGGGCGGTCGGGTAGCCTAGTGGTTAAAGCGTTGGCTCGTCACGCCGAAGACCCGGGTTCGATTCCCCACATGGGCACAATGTGTGAAGCCCATTTCTGGTGTCCCCCGCCGTGATATTACTGGAATATTGCTAAAAGCGGCGTAAAACTAACCTCAGTCAGTCAGTCTTCGGAGGACAATATCGATCAAAGTTGAGAGAGAATGGTTGTTGCATGAAGTCACTCGCCATTGTCGCACTTTGCTGATTCCTCTGAAGACTTAACCACACTTATTGTTATATCAGCTACATATTTAAAAAATGTTCATCAAAATGAAATACATATCTGCTCTCTTTGACCGTAATATAGTAATATTTCAGTTACACTATGTATATAAAAAATGTATAACTTTCCATGGTTCATGTTCAAGCTCGCGCTTTGAACCCTGCCCCTTTGTTTGTTTATGTACAGTAAATTTACAGTTTGCACCATTCTCATGCACTTTATACGGTTAATCTCAATCTGGATACTTGTCACCCACGTCCTCATACCGGGGTAGAATATGTCTTCAGCAACCCATGCTTGCCACAAAAGGCGACTATGCTTGTACTAAGATGCGACTAAAGGGATTGGGTGGTCAGGCTCGCTGACTTGGTTGACACATGTCATCGGTTCCCAATTGCGCAGATCGATGCTCATGCTGTTGATTACTGGATTGTCTGGTCCAGACTCGATTATTTACAAACCGCCGCCATATAGCTGGAATATTGCTGAGTGCGGCGTAAAACTAAACTCACTCACACTCACTCACCTTGTATGTTGTCAGTAACCTGGACATTCGGTGGCTAGTTCCAAGGAGACAAGATTTTCTGGAGGGTGGAAGGTGTCATACTGATTTTGTGGCTAACACTTTTACTGCTGCTGAGAGATTCTACACGATAGGCCCTGTTATTACTTTGGGCCAAGGACGAAGTTTGTTGCGTGTCCCACTGGTGAGGCGTGGTGACCTCAACTTTGTTAATTGCTGAACATTAGAGATAAAAAGACTGCATTTCTAAGCAGAACTATTGTGGCGATCCATTACGGTTCAGCCTCATGAGCCTCAAGAAAAGCGACACAAACATTGCACAAATTGTATGTCTGATGTTTTCGAGTTACATAACCTAGCTCACATGATAAATAACAAAGTGTTGAGAGGTAGGCCAAGGCCGTTTAATATAAGACGACACTTTTAATATAATTGATTGTGTAGGTATGTTTACGATACGTGTCATGTTAACCTAGCCGTGTTAACCTAGCCGTCTCGGACGTCATAAATGACGAGGTAAAATAGACTGCATTTCTAACCGGAACTATTGTGGCGATCCATTACGGTTCAGCCTCATGTGCATCAAGAAGAGCGACACAAACATTACCCAAATTTTCGATGTACATCCCCACCCGGGACCTCTTATTCATACTGACCTGAAAATAATTCATCTGAATGTTAGAAGTTTGAGAGAAAAAGTAGATATATTAGAAATTGAGTTGGGCACCTATGATGTAATATGTCTGACCGAAACATGGTTATATTTGGCGATAGATAGCAAAGAAATTAATATTCCGGGTTTTCATGGGCCATTTCATAAAGACGGAGAAAGCCGAGGCGGTGGGGTTGCGGTGTATGTTAAAGATAATATGTGTGCAATGCAAATAGATGAATTGGATATAACTCGGCTCGAGGCAATATGGATAAAACTTAAATGTAAGAAACAAACATATCTAATAGGTATATTCTATAGAGCAGACAGATGTGAAGTATACTGGGATCCTATTGACAACATCATTGCAAATGCCATGGATTTAAATATGTATACTATCATTGTAGGAGATTTTAAGTTAGATCTATTGAGAGAGAAATAAATAAAAAAACTTATCACTTAAAAGCTGCATATTGACTCAAGCAACTAATATCTGAACACACGCGGATCACTTCTCATTCTCGTACATTGATTGATTTGATATTTGTCACATGTTTGGATAAAGTACGGAATTCGGGAGTGCTAGATCCGATATGTAGTGACCATTGTCCGGTGTATGTTAACATCGAATCAGATATACAGAAAGAAGTATGCTACAAGCGGGAAATCTATGATTACTCTCCAGCGAATATGGAACGCACGAAACAAGACATAACTGCTACTGGTAGTAAGCTAACGGAAACTGAAAAAATCGATCTGATAGCATCCCAACTAACCGACGATTTACTCAACGTTTGCGACGCGAACATACCAAACAAAACCGTGCCGATTAGGCCAAGAGACCCGTTATGGATGAATAATGAAATATGCTCACTTATTAGAAAAAGCGTAATAGGCAACACAAAATCGCTAGAATGGCAAAAGTTCAGACCCGTTAGAAATAAGGTAATATCGTCTGTACGTAAAGCTAACAAGCAGCATACAAGCAAAACTGATATCGCAATAGGTGAATCAACTGGAACAAAAAGTTGGTGGAAACTAGTTAAGAATTATTGGCAAAACACATCGGCATGAATTATTTGTCATGCAATAATTGATGATGATGTTTTATACGATGATTTAAACGATATTATAGAAATTATGAATATCTATTTCACCAATTAATCTGAAGTTATAGACCCCGATGACGACCCCCCTCCTCCTGATGAGCGTTGTGATAGTACTTTGACAGATATAATATTGGAGATTGGGGGAGTTAAGAATATATTGCTATCTGTAGATACTACTAAAGCAACAGGCCCTGATAAAATCGGAAACAAAGTATTAAAAACGAGTGCCAACCCACTAGCCCCGATCCTAACTAAATTGTTTAATTTGTCATTAGAACTGTCTAAGTTCCCCACCTTCTGGACAGAAGCGTACGTAATCCCTATCCATAAAACAGGTAATATATACGATTGTTCTTATTATAGAGCGGTAGCATTAACAAGTTGTATTGCTAAAGTATTTGAAAAGTGTATCTTTAAATATGTATATAATTTTCTGAGAGATAATAACCTTCTGTCAAATCTCCAATCTGGTTTTTACTCCCGGCGACTCGACAACTAATCAGCTAACCTATCTATATGATTCCAAAGCTAAAGCACTAGACGATGGAAAAGAAGTAAGAGCGGTATTTTGCGATGTTAGCAGAGCGTTTGATAAAGTTTGGCAAAAAGGAATCCTGCATAAATTGAAATCCTATGGAATTCAAGGTAACCTACTAAAGTGGTTTGAAGGTTATTTGAATGGTAGAACCCAGCGAGTTGTAATTAATGGACACACATCAAATCCTTGACCAGTATGAGGGGCGCGGTGGGCGAGCTGGCTAAGGCGCCAGGCTAGTGATCCAGCGAGCTTCGAGGTGCCGGGATAACATGTCCACGGGTGTAGAAACCTTGGTTTCAACTTTGTGTGCAGACTCTTTCAATGTTGTCACAACCCCTAGTGTACAGTACACAACCCTGTGCACTTAAAAGAACCCACGAATCCGTTGGTATATGACCAGATGGTGGCCACATGAATACGTGCAAACACCTAGTTGCGGGTACAGCAACGTGCAGTGAACTTGGACAAAGTACTGTGACTATGTGTCCCAGTCAACCCAGCTGTGAATGGGTACCTCGTTAGGATGAGAAAGCCACAATAACTCGGTGCGCCTAGTGGCAGCAAGAGTTGTATACTCCCCAGGGAGGAGTTGAGATTGATAATACGATGTGCCGTTGAGATTGACACCCAATGATCGAGGGAAAAAATACCAGCGCCTTGAGCATGCACTAGTTGCGTGGATATGTGCGCTATATAAATATCCATATAATAATAATAATAAGCAGCCGTCCCTCAAGGATCAGTCTTAGGACCCCTAATGTTCATAATATATATTAATGATATTGTAGATGATATTGCTAGTAATATTAGACTTTTTGCAGAGACGACACATCTCTATATGTTATAATTGATGATCCTGACATTGCTGCAGACTGTTTAAATAATGACTTATTAAGAATTTCAAATTGGGCCAAAGAATGGAAGGTTTCATTCAATCCTAACAAAACAAAATCAATACACTTCAGTAGAAAACTAATTTATCAGTGCGATCAGTTAAATGTAGAACGATGACATATGCCAGATCATTTCTACCTGATACAATAAAACTATGGAATTCCCTAAGTTCTGAAATTCAAAATATTGATACTTTATCACGATTCAAAAACTCGATATTAAGACCAAATAACAAAACTATTATCTTTGACCTAAACTATGGACCAAGAAGATGCCAAATTATCCATTCTCGTCTCAGGCTCCGTTGTAGTGATTTGAATGCTGTTTGGTTTGATAGACACATCATCGACAGCCCCTCGTGCTCATGTGGTCATCCAGTCGAAAATGCTGTGCATTATTTCTTCACATGCAATAAATACACGGAATTGAGACAAAAATCATATTTCTATTTAAAGGGGTTTAGTATCAACACTGTACTATGGGGATGTTCATCCCTCACTAGCAATGATCTACACAAATTATCAAAATCTATTCATGATTACATAATAAGATCCGATCGATTTGATGTTTCATAAATACTTTGATTTTGACTGCTAAACGAACGAATCGATATTCATGCATTATCCTTATCTTGATTGCTGGTAAGACTTGTAACAATGTGTCATCTGTTTCTAAATCTGCATTTACTTATACATGTATTTGTTTATGGGAGCGGCCTTCAAATGAGCTCCTCGGAGCTTGTTGGCCAATCCATTCATAATTTCATGAATAAAAATGTTTAAACCAAGAATAAACGTACTCTTCAAAGCGTAAACAAGCAATATCCTGTTATTTTTGGATATGCCATGAAGAACTTCAAAATGTAATTAACATTAAAATATTGAAGGCTGTTGCTCGTAAACTATTTCCTTGCGTCAACAGTGAAAATAACTCCATAATGGAAAACAATTAACTTTAATATTCAAAACAAACACAAATAATCTCTGGTAGTTTTAAGACGTGTCACAAATAATTTCACAGCTGGTAGAATTAACATGAAATTATAGAAACCAATAGCTGACAATATTTTGAAAATCCGTAATGTAAAGGTCTTTGTCACAAACACAGCTATTACTTCCGCCACATGTCAATATCTGAATATCGCAATAATCTTCTGCGTGACCCTGCAAATTATCTAAACGTTACCGAAACTGTAGTCGGATGCCTTGATACAAAAAGCGAACAGATTCCACCCATTAGTTTGGGGGATATCGCAAGCATACTCGCTGTGACCTTGAACATTATCCGAAGATCACTGAATTCGACTGGCGTTAGACTATACTCCCAGCACATTTTCCTAACATACTTTTAAGCAGAGTATATTACTTCTTTCTTGTGTTTTCGCACTAAAAAGTTAGAAATGTGCAAAACAATACACTTTTCGCTGTAAACTCAAAATGAACACAAGTTCCCCAATCAACTGGTGTAGGGGGAATCCCGCCAATACACCTTGATATAAAATTGGATCAAAATCTATCAATTCTTTCTTGAGTTATCGCGCTAACAATCTTTATATTGGAAAAACCCTCAGATTTTTGCTGTGACCTTGAAAATTATCTCAAGGTCACTAAATTCAACTGGTGTCTCGCCACGACACCTTGGTACCAAATTTGAACAAAATCCATCATTTCTTTCTTGAGTTATCGCCCTCACAAGCTTATATGATGTTTGAAATGCAATGAAAAACGAACACACGCGTATTTACGAACGATTGAAAATGTCATTACAATTTACGTAAATATTTATTTCATTTTACCGCAACGAAAATTATTACAATTTACGTCAATTTTTATTACAATTTGCGTATTACAATTTACGTAAATTTTTATTACAATGTACGTTTTTATTACAATTACGTCAAGGGTTATTACAATTTGCTGCAAGTATTACAATTTACGTTTTTACTACAATTTACGTCGTAACACGCGTATTTACGAGTGATTAAAACTGTTATTACAATTTACGTAAATATTTATTACATTTTACCGCAACGAAAATTATTACAATTTACGTCAATTTTTATTACAATTTACGTTTCAACGAAATTTTTATTACAATTTACGATTTTATTACAATTTACATCAAGTTTATTACAATTTGCTGCAAGTATTACAATTTGCGTTTTTATTACAATTTACGTCGTAACACGGCTTCTTAGAAGCAACGTGACGTCATAACATTGTTCATGATGTCATGTCACCATGACAAAGTGATATTTCACCCTGTGCATATCGCATGAAAACAAATTATCCCCGATATGTTTGCCCTCGTATGTTATAAGCATTGTTATGATCATTCTTTGAGGTTAATGCCACCCGTTGAATTCTTTGTTGTATTTTGAGAGGTGAAACTAAATAAATGATTTCTTTGGTCTACCCATAACAATTAAGGTGTCAACTTCCACTGTATACCTTACAGAAAGAAGTTTTGACTTTACTTTGATAACGAGCACATCTGATCGATTCCTTGAAGCAAATGATGCAATTCAATATCATTTCTACATTTTATTTTATATGCATCAATCAAATACAACAAATGAGTAGACAGATTGACTGCTATGTGACAAGGAATAACCAGGCGCCAGCGATTTATGATATCCTTAGCAAATGTAACTTAAAATTCCCTCTCATAAAAATACAATAATATGTAGTAATATGATGAAGAAAATAATACGAACCAGGTTAAACTATGACAACGCAATATATGAATGTATGATCGAAACATAAATCATAATAAATCACATATGATTAAAACATTAAATTAACTTCAAATATGTCATTGCGTCAACATTGAAAATAATTCGAAAATGAAGAAAAAGAAACGTACATTTCAAAGCGTAAACAAACAATATCCTGTTATTTTGGGATATGCTATGAAGAACTTCAAAATGTAATAGAAATAACATTAAATTATTGAAAGCTATTGCTCGTAAAATATGTCCTTGCGTCAACATCGAAAATAACTCCATAATGAGTTAACTTTAAACATACACAAATAATCTCTGGCTTTTTTAAGACGTGTCACGAATAATTTCACAGCTGGTAGAATTAACATGAAATTATAGAAACCATATGCTAACAAAATTTGAAAAGTAGTAATGACAAAGCGTTTGTCACAAACATAGCTATTACCCTCGCCACATGTCGATATCTGAATGTCGCAATTATCCTCTGTCTGACCCTGAAAATTATGTAAACGTTACCGAAACTGTCATCTGATGCCTTGATACAAAATGCGAACAAATTCCATCCATTAGGTTTGGAGATATCGCAAGAATACTCGCTGTGACCTTGAAAATAATCCGAAGGTCACTGAATTCGACTGGCGTTAGACGATACTCCCAACGCGTCTTGGTACTACCTTTAAGCAAAACATATTAATTCTGTCTTGTATTTTCGCACTAAAAAGTTAGACATGTGCAAAACACTTTTCACTGTGAACTTAAAATGAGCACAAGTTTCCCAATCAATTGGTGTTGGGGAATCCCGCCAATACACCTTGATATAAAATTGGATCAAAATCTATTAATACTTTCCTGAGTTCGCGGCTACCAAGCTTGGCATGTGCAAAACTGTTACACCTTCGCTGTGATCTTTAAAATGACCTCAAGGTCACTAAATTCAAGTGGTGTCGGTAAATCTCCATTCTACCATGACTTCAGTAAACACTGGATTGTGATTGGTTAATTAAAGTCATTCAGAGGTATATAATCACGTTATACAGGTCTCTGTTTTCCGTGCGCAATCATACATGGTTTACGGTAATGCACTATTTTTGTCTGCCCACTAACATGGCGGACACCAAACAACCTACCGATGCATCGATAAATTACGGCGATTTACTGTCGGAAATTACACATATGTCTTTAAAGATGGATTTAGCGATGACGGGCTCGACTTGCGTAAATCACAACAATAGGTGTTTATACATACAGAAGTACTTCGAAAGCATGGAAATAAATATTCAGTCGAACAAGATCAAAACATCGTCTGCTTTCCGAATAAAAATTCAGCAAAAACAAATATGTTTACGTTGATTCTATGTTATGTCAGAATAGATCCAGCAATAGACTGCTACAAAATTTCCGTGTTAAATTTATTATCAGCTTTCGTCAACGATATCGCCACTGATCTTGATCCGGTAACGGAGAATGCATTAACATCGAACGCCGAAGACATTTTTAATGCCTTCCGTCCACATAAATAAACAGTTGGGTTATCAATTCAAACAAAATGATATTTTGAAATTTGTACTGTTTCAAATTGAGCGGTAGTAAAACACAATTAGATCTACAGAATCTGCAAACCGTTCTGTTTAGCCCAACATATTTTTTCTAAAATGTATAATATCGTTGAAAAAGTTATTTAGCTTAGTCATGATCCCTCTTATCCATTACATTGCTTTGATCTAAAGTAGTCTATTAAAGTATAATTAATTACCTTACCGTGTTTATGCCAGAGGTACACCCTCGTGTCCTGATCCATCCTTTCGGATATCACACAAATCTGGCTCTTTGTCAACAGACTCGCGAACATGCCAGCGAATCCGATTCAATTTGAATTCACCTACACTTTGAAGCCACTAGGTCACAAAACACTTTCCAAAATGTAGAAAATAATATCCGTAGAATCGAATTTGAGCACAAAGTACACACATGAGTGTAAGAGTCACCACAGCTGTCGCACGCAGACGTAGAGGTGCGTGAAATCGTCAAGTTGACAGGGCACAAAATTCAACAGTATCTAAATTCGGTACAACACGGACTTCCCGTTACAGCAAAAGCGCCCCTACTCTTAAATTTTGTACCAGTACCAGTAATTAGATATCAAAGACTATCTCAGTCATACAATCAGGTTAACCTTTGCGCAAACTGTCAGAGGCTCTCCTGTCGAATCTTTCCAAATTTGCACGTAAATGTAAACAATGACTTCGAGAAAAGGTCAAGGCCATGAGGTTGCTGCCACTTTTCTGGTGGGGAAAGGGTCTACGGTGGAATTTTCAAATGTGAACCAAGCTTTTTAAACTTATTTGATATATGTTTTCCAACTTATCAGTTAATGATTGGTGATTGATGCATTGAAAACAAAACGTGATTTGTTATTACTGAATCAAATCTCCTAAATCTCCAGTCAATAAACCTTGGTACCAAATTTGAACAAAATCCAGCATTTCTTTCTCGAGTTCTTTCAGTAAACAGAATGGGGAGTCATTTGAACACAAGCGATTGTAGTTTTGAAATTGCGTTTTTGTAAAGTTTAATATCTAAGTTTGATTCTAGCCGACTTCTACCAATCTCAAACATAGCATATTTTGTTTCCTGAAGTTTGTGATGCATTTTATTGCAGATTTTACGTTTTTGGGGAGTACCAAGCCAAGATACAAAGTCACACAAAATGGGGATCGTGAGGCTGCAACATAGCAAAACCAATTTGCTTGAGGCTGATAGATAATATGTAGAAAAATAAAACATAAAAACAGCTGCATTTGTATCATATTCTAGGTGAGGCTGACTACTATTTGAACGTCCCTCGTAGTTATACCCGAACACCCACCCACCTCTCCGACTCTACATGCATGCAAGTGTGTTAGATATACCCGTTAGAAACCCACCCCTACCCCACCCCCACTTTATATGTATACATATCAAAATCTCAAAAGATATTTGCGAAAAGACATGATACAGAGGACAGTTTATATCGATTATATATCAGGACGAATATCATTTTCGTCATTTAGCTAAGATTTGTCAATTTATTCTTGGGTTATCGCGCTAACAATCTTTATATTGACAAAACCCTCCGATTTTTGCTGTGACCTTGAAAATTATCTCTAAGGTCACTCCATTTCACTTGTGTCGGTGAATCGCGCCAATATACCTTGGTACCAAATTTGAACAAAATCCATCATTTCTTTCTTGAGTTATCGCCCTAACAAGCTTATTTGATGTATGAAATGCAACGAAAAACAAACACCCGCGTATTTACGAGTGATTAAAACGGTTATTACAATTTACGTAAACATTTATTACATTTTACCGCAACGAAAATTATTACAATTTACGTCAATTTTTATTACAATTTGCGTATTACAATTTACGTCAATTTTTATTACAATTTACGTTTTTATTACAATTTACGTCAAGTTTATTACAATTTGCTGCAAGTATTACAATTTGCGTTTTTATTACAATTTACGTCGTAACAGGGGTCCATGATAAACTGTCAGCTCTGTAGCGGAGCACATCTTGCTGAAAGTTTTCTGAAGATACCACCTACTTCGGAACAAATAACTTAAACCAAAACTAAAATCTCACCTTATAAGATAAATATTTTAGTTTTAATGTTAAACTTACACGATATAAGTGATCTCACTGGACGGGGGGACGAAATAGACGTTCAGAAATCGGCGACTTATGCATTGTAGAAAGGCCGGCCGGTATAGAAAATAACGTGGTTCAGGGTCTGTGAGACGGACCATGTTAATCGGTATTTTCACTCTAACATATCGCAAGAAATGCATACCCAAAGTACACACTTTAGTTACCTTCCACATTAATAAACTTTTATCCCTCTCTCGATAAAGGTTCGCATCCCAGTGAACACAACGTGAAGTCAATTTTGGTTGGTTGGTTTGTTGTTTAACGCCACACTCAGCAATATTCCAGCCATATGACGGGTGTCTGTAAATACTCGAGTCTAGAACAAACAATCCAGTGATCATACGATGATATGTGTCAACCAAGTCAGCGAGCATGACCACCCGATCCCGTTAGTCGCCTTTTACGACAAGCATGGGTTACTGAAGATCAGTTCTAACCTGGATCTTCACGGGTAAGTCAATTTTGGAATGACATTAGCCGTAAAGTGGATGGTCAGTGTCTAAAGAGGTTATTATTGTTCCCTCAGAGTATTCGGGATGAACTTTCATATAAGTGCTTTTGAATACTAAGATGTGTCAAAAACAGAATCTCCCTGTAAAATATCTCAATAATCAGTCCAAATGTAAACAGTATATGATATTCTCAGACTTACGTTCGTGACTTAGGCTTATTGAAAATATGTCATGTAAACGTTCACTATTAATCAAAATACTTGCATTACATAATGACCTTGCTACTGGCCAATACCACCTCGTCTTCTACTCAGGCATGTTGGAATTTCGGATAACAGATTGGCTGAATGTACTGCTAAGGCAGCACTCAACAAATCTGTTACCGCCACTTCTGTTACCTTAAAGTGTTTATAAACATGTCACTAGAAGTTACATCTGGGGTACAATGCAAAAGAAGTGGGACACCCAAGTAGGTATCAATACCTTACAGGCAATAAAACCACTACTGGTTACACCTACTTGGGTTATCAGTCCAGATTTAAAGAGATCGTTTTAAGATGCGGCCGTAATGGCCATAGCGGATATACTCATGAATATTTTTGAAAAGGTGAACATCCTTCATTTTTCATCCTATGTGATGAAAGAATCATAGTCTGACATGTCCTGTCTGGCTGTGTTGCTTTTTCCATCTTCAGTATTTTAAATCGACATCTATAAAGTATCTGTTTAATAGTATTTGTTCTCGTTTGGTTATTGTGTTTCCAGAGGCAATTGAATCAACTGATAAATTTCAATGTAATTGTGATGCTTCCTTCCCTCCATCCGATGGCGACACCAAGCAGATAGTGGTTGGTATTACAGAGAATGTTCATATTGCGATGCGAAAGCATATATTGCGATATGTATTGCAATATATTGCAAGAAGTTTTTTTAACAAAAAACTACTTATAATCGAGTTGATGCTTGGTTTATAAGCAAAAAAACACAACAAAAGCACTAACTTTTAATCATGACAAAATAAAATTGTAAATAATATTTGGCACGAATGAAACAAGGAAATATTCGAAGATTTCCAATTGTTACGAAGTTTTCCGGTTTTCGATCAGCGTATCGCAGTACGTATCGTTTTCATGGCTGAGCCGGTAAATACCGGTAAACCGGTTGTATTGCGCAGCCGTACAAACAGGTAACCGGTAGGTGAAAATTAGGATGTGTCCTAGTCTGGAATTCCCTCGACATCACCGCATATCACAGTTTATATTATCACTCACGTCAAGATCAAGGCTACAGTTTGTCAACAGAGACAGCATCAACGTTAAAATAGTCTCGTCATGCCAGCTGGTCATGCTGGAGATATGTGGCCCTTCTGGGCTCGCACCATATCACTCACGTCAAGATCAAGGCTACAGTGTGTCAACAGAGACTGTGTCAACATCAACGTTAAAATAGTCTCAACAATTTATGCTGGAAGATATATGACCCTATTTGGAGTGAAGGCTTATAATATTGTCAGAGAACATGATAACTCCAGACCATTGGGTTTATAAGTGTATTTTGTCTGGGATGATATTCAAAGGAAAGGATTTTTCCCAGAAATGAAGAAATAGGGGTAATAAAAAATCACAAAAAAGACCAACAAAATAAATCAGTTCCATTACTTGACATAATATGTTTACAAAAGTAAATAGCCGCCCAAAATAGAAAATAGACATGTTATTCCATCTGACAATACACATATTTTCTAACGTTTGGTACTAGTATTTTCGGCATCATTCCAGTTGAGAAAAGTATTGGTAACATTAAAATAACACCATTTCATGCATGTCACGCACGTGTTATAGTAAAGCTAAATATTGCCGATGTGACGTTAAATATTAACTCACTCACTCACTTACTCACTGACGTTATCATTAAATATGGAAATGATACCTGACTTTTTCTCATAATATGTTGCACCAAGGGGGTAGTTCTATTGCCATACACTTCATTATTACAATATACTCGTCGTTTCTGGGAAGATGCTAACCGTCACCAAGCATAAACTGTCACCTGGGAAAACTGTTTCCAACCATCCAAAATACCATTTCATTAAGGTAATGTACGTTTGAAACTGAAAACTATTGCTATATTTGAAAAGGATAAGGAGGTTAAGCTCATGTAGTGTAACCTGAGTGAGTTTTCTTGCAAACGTGACGGAAACAATATGATGGAGTCTTCGTGGCTATATAATGTCAATGTTAGACGACCGGTTGTTGACCCGTACATGTGGAAATGACCAGGTCAAGACGAACACAAAAGACAGAGATATCAGTGAACTGCCAACAAGCAGGCGACAGAGAATATCCAGTTTCAATTAGTCCAAGAGATTCCATAATAGCAGTGAAAATTATGTGAATGAAAAGGATAAAAATCTGTGATGATGTCCGTTGCTCGCAAAGTTGTTGTGACTTCATATTAAACATACAGTTAGTGCTTTGAGGTTACATCAGGCTTAATTGTTTTAGCCTTGAAGAAACATTTGTTAGAGGTGAAATGTGTCTTTTTTCCTCTAACGTCAAAGGCAAACCCTGGATTTCGGAAACATAATATCACCATCATGCGTGTCGTACATTAAACAGGGAACATGCAATTCAGAACCAATTGCCTGTTATGTTAGTCATTACATGAATAAAATACCAATTAAACAGTGTATTCATTACCTTGACTCGGTTACTTACATGACATCACACAAAACGTATCAACCCCGGGGTTCTACTTCGCCTAGGTACATTATGATATGACTATGGTTATGGTTTCAAGATAGACGTCTTATTCAGCCATGCAGGCACATCATGTCAAATAAAAAGCATGAGATCATATAACATGTACCTTTCTGAAGGTTTTGACGTTTCTCGGATGTCAGCGCATCTTTTATATCCTGGCGTACGTCTCGTTATTACCATTAAGTCTATGTGAGACGTCTCTCTGTACGAGGGTTGTGTTTCCTTTACCGTATATCATTACCATAATTTACCATCTTAATGAAGGGAGAAAGCCCAAAGCGTTATGTCATAGGGATCTACACACAGGAACATGTAAAAAAATTATGTTTGAATGCTAGATCGATGTTTTTTGTTTGTCAACAATGCTTGTAGACCCAGTTTTTTTCTGGCTTGTGATAAACGTCTTTATAACACCTGATAACACAAGCCCATGAAAGTGCAGCTCGAGATGACTTGTTGTTCAGTCACGACAGTGCTTGCATCAGTGCTACAGTTGAGATCGTATCTCTGTCGTGTGGAGCGCAATGGATTAATCCATTCTTAACCAGTCGCCGTTAAATTATGAGTTTCATGCCATCCACATCGACATGGTCACTGGGGTGTCCAAGAATTGTTCGTGTGCGCGTGTGTGTGTGTGTGTGCGTGCGTGTGTGCGTGTGCATGTGCATGTGCGTGCCACCGGTAACCTACAACACTGTAGATGATGTTCAAGGTATAATCTTCATAAAAATATGGGGAACGGTTTGCGTCCGACATTGCATATCAACGTATTTATTTATGACTTAATAAAATCAGAGGTGTTCAGAGGTATATAATCTAAAAGAACATCTGCACATCCTTCTGTTATTTGTCTATCTTATACTCTCTCTATATATATGTAATATATATATATATATATGTGTGTCTCAAACACCAAGTCACTACATAGTTACTGAAAGACCTTTGTGACGTCGATTAAAACTGCCTCTTCACTAAACCGTGTGTCTACATTCAACGCCTTGTCCTTAACAACGATTCTGCCCTTCGGCACCTGTCAACCTTTTTCTGCAACCTTCTACAGGCTGATACACAAACGTGTACAAACGTCAGAGCAATTCAATTCAATTCAATTCAATTCTTTATTGTATGAAAGGCCATAGGCCCATATACAAAAGAGATACATCTTGACAATGGCATATATAATCAATTTTCTAACTAATCAATTCTTTTCTTAACAAAAATGCATGGTAGATAAATAGAGCAACTGTGTGTTGTTTTGGAGGTTCTTTGCGGCAAAGTAAGGAAGACAATAGATTAAAGTTGATTTGCGATAAAGACAGTTGCGGTAGATACTTATTTCTTAGATTTTCATATACAGGACAAATAAACATAAAATGGAATTCGTCTTCAATAATGAAACAGAATGGACATAATCTTTGGGTTTTTTCCATAGAAACATATCTCCCACGGTTAATTAATAAATCATTAAGGCCTAATCTAAACCGTATAAAAGCATTGCGAATATTTATAATGTATAAAACAAACCATATGCATTTGCATTAACATTTTAAAATGTTAAAGTGGATCATAGGTATGACTTTAGCCATTTAGCACTTACTTACCCAAGTCCGATTCCATAGTGACCACTGGAACAGCTACACACACGTATGCATTCCTCTGTATAGTCTTGTCTTAGTGTCACCGCTGCTTTGACTGGAGACTGGGACGCTTGCTAGCAGCTCTTCTGTGCTCATGTTTACCTGATCCTAAATTGAGGCCAAACCATGTTTACTATGTCAGTATTCATATGTCAAAGAGATGAAGTCCCCAGTACATGCCTGATTTATGGTTGTGAACTTAAGTGCAGTCTAGTGGTAGATATGACATAAATCATACCGGTACGTTTGGCTATCATGGCCAACAGTAGTTTCACGTGTTGTGAAGTTGTGAAGATGTTTGTGAGCTACAAAACCTTCATAATGGACATTATGAGAGAAGCTATATACCTGCCATTCGTTTTGCCTTACCATCTTTCGGTTAGATATAGGACATTCGGCAACTGAAAATCTATACAATGATATTAATGATATCAGATTGTATGTTTCTGAAGAGAATACCCTATCATGTTGGGAGTAGGAGGGAAGGGGTTGTCAGAGAAGAGGGATTATTTATCACTGTTCTATGACATGCACATTTCAAATGAGGAGTCATACAATATCATCGTACCTGCGACCCATTTTAATTGTGGGGTTCCTGTGGAGTTGTAACCTGAGTCCTCAAGTCAGTTGAATGTTTTTTATATGTAAAATGTGCATTCCCTCTAACGTCAAGGGTAGACCCTGCTCGGATTTCCGGAGCATAATATCACCATTATGCGTGTCGTACAATAAACAGGGAGCATTCAGGACCAACTGCTTGTTGGGTTATTCATTACATGCTTCTTTGACTTGATTCAGTTACCTGAATGACGTAAATGTTTCAATAACGCCATACAAAGCGACTCTACACAGTTTCTTTAGGGTTAACCTTGACGGAGGGATATCATGATGTTGGTTTATGGTTTAAAGAAAGCCTTCTTTCTAAATGGTGATATCAATCATCAAGGCAGATAATGCCAAATGCAGTCAAGCACAGTTGTGTTGAACTTTGTTCTTCGAGAGTTGTATCTTTGGGCAGTATTTCATGAACATAATTTACGATCTTAATGTAGGGTGAAAGTTTAAAATGTCATGTCATGGGCTTCTACACACAGGCTCAGGTAAAAGTGCATTCTCAAGAGACAGGTCGATGTTTTTGTCTGTGTATGTAGTAATTCTGGGATTCGAACCCAGTCTATGGCCTTCTATGTGGTGTCATTTGACATGCCGTTAATACTAAGCCGTTTTATCACACAATTAAAGTAGTGATGCTTACGTTTAGACAGAAGGTAAGCATCCCCATGACATAAGCATTACGTTTTCACTAAGGCCTATGTTGAGAGTGTGACCACGTAAGCTGTTGGTTTAATGTTTAATCAAAATTTCTATTGCTATTACAGCTATTGTATTTTATGTTGTCAATGAAATTTCAGTAAGAGAATATTGTTTTGCGCCACTTTTAGCAATATTCCTGTGATATTATTATATCCTGTGGGGAATCAAACCTAGTTCATCAAAACGTGTCTAGCCACGTTTCAACCATCAAGTTACCATACCACTTCCTGAAAGTTCTAAACAGACATGGGCAGTTACTGTGAAAAGTGCGTTTCTGTATTTGTTGTTTAATGCAACACTCAAAAATGTTCCAGTTTTACGGCGGCGGTCGGTAAAAAAAACGAGTCTGGGCCAGATATTCCAGTGATCAACATCACGAGCATCGGTCTACACAATTGGGATACGATGACATGTGTCAACCATGTCAGCGAGCCTGACCACCCGACCCCGTTTGCCGTTTAACAAGTTATTACAATATAGTATATTTTAATACTAGTATGGGTTTACAAACACAGAAACGCACTTTTCACAGTAACTGCCCATGTCTGTTTAGAACTTTCAGGAAGAGGTAGGGTAGCCTGATGGTTGAAACGTGGCTCGACACGTTGATGAAATAGGTTTGATTCCCCACAGGATATAATAATATCACAGGAATACAAGTATGGGTTTCTAACCCTGTTCTTCACGGGTAGTGAAATTTAGTGTTTCTGACTGTTACACTGTTTAAGAGACCAAGCTGTTTATCAGCAGACATAACACTACTGAAATGGTGTATATAAGATTAAAACCACTTGAAGTTTATGTGTGTTTGCATACCATAGATAGACACAATAACATGACACAGGACACCTATTTTCTAATATGATATACGTTGAGTAGTGTTGGGTAAATAGTGATACTCTAAGGCATATACATACCTGTGTCTTGTAGCTCGCCGTGCACTCGGTCAATATTGACACAACATTGACAACAACAACATGACTACAATGTTCACGTTCTCCACCCGTGGATAAACAATATCTTCTTTCATGTGTGCCCACCATTAGGTTTATGGCTTTCATATCTCCAGAGTGGGTGTGCTGGCTTACGTTGAATGTATGTGTGAATGTAGATGGTGTGTGTTATGTCGGTGTTTGATATGATTAGCAGTGAAAGTATCAAGTGTCTGGAGGACTGGATCAACTCAGTATTGTTAAGCATGATGTCTCTGATTCTCCGTCAGTGCTTTTAGAAAAATAATTTCAATCCACACACATTGCTCTTGAAATCTAATTTCAATGCACAAACAAAGTCATTGTTTGTTAGTTGATTAAGTCCGCACTCAGCAATATTCAAGCTGTAAATGCCGGTAATCCAGTCTGGACCAGACAATCCAGTGATCAACGGAATGGACATCGATCTACGCAATTGGGATACGATGACATGTGTTAACCAAGTTGGCGGCTTCTTGCGACAAGCATGAGTTGCTGAAGACCAATTCTAACCCGGAGTTTTACGCGTAAAACGTGAATGATATCAACTACTTGTGTTCCCGATGACGTAGCCCCCTCATACAGCTGGAACACATTATATTTGACGGCGTCCTGCAAATGGTGGAGCCAGGACTATGAACCAGTCACTGATAATGAGTCAACGGAGTCACCCAGTTTGACCACCCGGACTATTCAGTGTCCTCCTACCCGCGTACATCCGGGTTAGAATTAGTCTTCATGCTTGTCGTAGGAGGCGATTAATGGGATCGGGTGGCCAGGCTCGCTGACTTGGTTGATGCATGTCATCGTATGCGTAGATTGATGCTCATGATGTCAATCACGGGATTGCCTGATCCACACTCAAATTTGTGCCTCTTTACACCATGGAAAAGAAATGTTATTCAACACTGTACATAGGGGTTACAGTGAAAATAAAAGCATTTCCATCTCCGTGTAAATGTTCTAACTCGAAAAGAACCTTCTGTGACTCCTTCTGTGTCATGGTACACTTAACAGATACAGCTACTGTGTTCTGAAATTTCAGTTAGACTGACCCTTACGTAGATATCTCTCAAATCATTTATATATTTGAAACCTCGAGTTAAGGGCTCAGTCCAATTTAATACAATGGCTATCTAATCTACCGTTAGACTGACACAAATATCAAATGTGTACAGTTCGGTGGTTTGTGGGAAGTTTATGCCATTAATACCAGCAGCATATATATACTGACTGACTGACTTAGTTTTGGTTTTACGCCGCTTTTAGCAAAATTGCAGCAACATCACGGCGGGGGACACCAGAAATGGGCTTCACACATTGTACCCATGTGGGGATTCGAACCCGGGTCTTCGGCGTGACGAACCAACGCTTTAACCGCTAGGCTACCCCACCGCCCCTCATATATATACTCGCATGTAGTAATTATGGGGGCGGTGGGGTAGCCTAGGTGGTGATAGCCTTTGCTCGTCACGCCGAAGGCTGGGGTTCAATTCCCCACATGGGTACAATGTGTGAAGCCCATTTCTGGTGTCCCCCATCGTGATATTGCTGGAATCCTATTGCTAAAAGCGGCGTAAAACTAAACTCACTCACTTATTTATTATGGTTTGTGCTTGTCTTCTGGTATGTTAGCTTTCAGATTTTTTTTGCATGTGGTAGTATTTTATAACTAACAATGTTTAATTCATATATCATCATTATATATAAGAATCATAATAAAGTAGATCAACTTAACCTTGTGGTTCGTTGTCCACAACACCAATCACTGGACTGTTTGGTCCAGGCTCGATTATTTACACGACGCCATCATGCACCGCGTTAAACAAACAAATAAATAAACAAAGAGACATATATATTTCCTTTTCTGCGTGGCTACACAAGTGTGCACATGCACTTTAAAACATTCACTATATGTCATATGTTTCTGTTTGTCAAACATGAAACTAATGACAGTGAAACTGCCTGTGATCATTTTCTCTAAAACCCCATACTGACGGTGATCTTCATACTTGAATACTCATCTGGGCCGTTAATGTCATAACTGTCAACAAACGAAAACAAGCTAGCTGACAAAGTCCTTCAACTGCACTCTGTCTGCGTTTGCCTTCTGACGACATACATGAACAGCATGCTCACGTACTGAGTGATTTGGTGATGTGGACAACCGTTGTTCGTGTAAGGTACCGCAAGCAAAATAGAATATTATGTAACCAGTCGCAAGGCACAACATTTTGTTGTAAGGAAGACCGACAGAATCACCATGCAGCTGAGCAGTTTTATACGTGTAATAAGTCTTGTGGGCAATATCATTTCACACGTGGTTCCGGTAAAAACAGGAAGTGATCTTCTACACCCAGTTTCAATGTTTTGGTTTTACCGTTCACTTAGGATGTCAAGTGTGTAGAAGCATTGTCTTAATTTCCGAGGGTTTCCAGACACGACAGATCCAAATGCAGAAGAAAATGTTCACCAAATTTACGACTTTAATACAACATGCAGTGGACTCGGTACGCGTTCGTCAGCTGTTCAGAATTTTCCCCCCAAATATGAAAATGAAATTACGTGAATATTGCTGGACAGGGATGGATATTCCTCAATCAATCACACAAACTGCGCTACTGAAGTTGAATTACAAGCGTTATGCCAAACTGACTTTTATTAATCCATGAATTTTGAATTTAGCTAAAAAATATATAATGCCAAAATTACTCGATGAGATCAAATGAAATTTTGACAGATGAGCATAACGCGGGAAATTTAGTTATGTGTCTGTCATTACCATTATTTTCAAGTAAAGTATTATCGACAATGATGACCAAACTGTTTTGATTTACAGTTCTAACAAGCACTTCAGATCTAATGTTAATATAATTATTTGGCTAGCAGTATCCAAATAGCTCTGTCCTACTTATCTATATTAGGTATACAGCATATGCACCTTATCTACCCACAGGAATAAGAGGAAGTCCTTCTCTAGTGATATAGGGGTCATTGTGCTGTACATTGTATTCAAGCTGTAGTTCACTGGTCATGCTCCTGGGATATAGGTACAGATGATGGTTTACTGACATATAGGGACCATCGGCTCATTGTGCATTTATTGGACAGTATACTAACATTAATTTTAAGTCTGTTTACAATTATATGTGGTTACCATACTGTACACACTCCCAGTAGGTATAAAGGAATCCACTCTGCCCTTTGGGACCGAGTCAAGTTTTTATAGATTAGTTAAGCATTATATATCATATCTTAAGGGTAGCACCATGACCTGCTTGATGTTGAGTGAAGCTTTGACACATATTGTGAATAATGTCCTCCTATAATTTACTCCTTGTCCCTTCTGTGTAATTCTTGCACTTCTAAACTGATTTTAGCCAAACAAGAAATAAACAGAGCACCATGCAGGTTGCTTATTCTTCTATCATGCATGATGTTTATCATCTAGATAAGTTGTACAATTGACAAGGATGAGATTCATCATTAAAAGTCATTTCCACCATGCTCCTACACAGAATGTTTGCCCACTTTATAGACAATATCATTGTCTGTCCTATTGTCATGATTGTTGTCCGAAGCCTATCATACAAAGATTATAATAGTGGTGATGTATCAAACTTATTTCCATTGCTTTTTACAGTTTCAACTTTATTCAGTTTGGAAATTTATACAAACTTCTGTCTTGCTTGTTGTATTTAGTTGTTTTTATCACAGGGCATTTAGTGACCACATTCAATATGGACACATCTGGTAAGCGTGGTAATTGATATTAAAAGGTTAAACAGATAGTCTCTTAGTGGCAACTAATGAAGATCTGGGTTAGAATTGATCTTCAGTAACAAAGAAATATTAAAATTTTCATGACTCCCAAATATTGAAAATGACTCCCAAAAATAAATATTGTGAGTCACAATGACTCCCATTTTTTAAAAGTCTGTGTAAAACCCTGGCTTCAGTACCTTTGTTTGAGGTTAAATGGAACGTGGTTTGAAATCCTTTACAAACTTTATGATTTAGAGATGTGCTGCATGTATATTTTGTAACAGATTTCTAATACATTCTGATATGGTGTGCTTGGATAGAGTTAAACATGATGTGATGGATAATACATGTAGTGAAGTTGATGTTGTTGTTGGCAGTTTGCACCAAACTTGTCCCTGCAAGAGGAGTTCATCCATCACTGGAAGGCCATCACCAACTACTTCATAGACAACAAAGGTCAGTACAGTCTGCATCTTTGCCTTGAATAATTATCTGTGTTATACCCTGCCTAGAAATATGTCCTGAGAACAGGCATTATCTATTCAAATTTCACACTTTGTCTTTCTGCGACACACCTTGAGTTATTTCCAACATTTTAACACGACTTATGCAAAATGATTCTTTAACCAATCTGAATTTGAAAATATTTTTTAGCTGCCATTTTGTTGCATTGCATCAGAATCAGGTTTTCTCTACATTTTCCAAGGTCATGATTGGATGGTGAGATGTCAGTGTTGAACTAAGTGTGGAATGTTTGCAGGTGAGCGAGGGCATGTTGAGCAGACCCAGATACCGGGTCATCTGGACCAGATGATGAGGATCCTGCAAGAGGAGGAGGTGATGTCTCTGGAGAGTGGAACCACGGGTCCCTGTCTGGAGTATGTCCTGCAGCACAAGCTGATGGAGACTCTTTATACACTCGGCAGAACGGATGTGAGTACAGAAGCAGATATCAACATTCTGACATGGCGGTAAGACCAGGGCCCCGTTCCTCAAAGCGATCGTAGCGCTAAGGTGATCGTAACTCCCATACTTTAACATAGACTTATGACTGTCGTAGCGCTACGATCACTTTGAGGAACGGGGCCCAGGGTCCCAATCCACAAAACATTCATAAAGTTACGACCTGTCGTTTCTCTACACATTTTCATTGGCTTACGAAGGGCATAGTGCAACCAACATTTTGTGGATTGGACCCAATAGGGCTGTTTGACGTAAGTCAGAATTTGACCACTTGTGTGCTCTGAATGAATGAATGTCAGTGTTTACTGGAATATTTGCTATCTCTCATCCCATTATGTTTTTGTCACCTATTTCAGCACCCGCCAGGTATGAAGCAAATCATCCTGAGTTTCTTCACCAAGATTCTGTCGCGCATCAAGCATCCTCTTCTGCCACACATCAACGTACACAGGGCTGTTCAGGTACATCGACATATGCTGTAGCCTTTCTTTTTGTCATGTTCTCCTGATTCAGCTATGTTCAAGTTCAGGCAGTGCTTCATTTCCTAGGGTTCTATTGATAGCTGGAATATTGCTGAGAGTGGCATGAAACATGTTATACAGCTAATAAACTATGATTGCAACACATATCATCAGGATTAATCCCCTGAGTTGACAACATTTTCTGTGTATTGGCATAAGTTGTGGGCTCAGTATTTAAACAGATTAGGTGGCAGAAAAAGCCTGTGGCGTGATTAAAAATGAGGGGGAAGTGTGTGGGCTGTGTATTGTGATCATCATTGATTTAACATATGCACTGTATTTTTTATTACCTGATTTATGTTATATCTGTTGTGTAAATTTGATTTTTGGTCAAGTATTTGTAATTAAACATGCTCTGAAAGTATGATAATCTGCAGTTTATGTGCTAATATTAACTTGACCTTCAACAGATGCAAATTAAGTTCCCAGAAATGCTATTAATAGAAATGAAAAAATACTTTTTAATATTTTCTCACTGCTTTTAGATTATCCAATGTTTCGTGCCATGTAAGTGAGAAATACTAAATACTCAACATGCTCAAAAGAACATACAGACTCAATGGGAATTATTAATAGCTCTGAAAGTTACTGAGAGTACTGTTACACCAAAAACATGAAACCTGGGAAGGCAGTTTTTACTTGTGTGGGTTCTTGAGGCAATCAGATTTCAGTTTTCAAGATCAGCTTGGTTTCATTTCTTTGCAACCTTGATTTGGAAATCTGAATTGAAAAACCCACAAAGAACACTAATACTCTTTTGATGGTACTTGTTCGGTTTAGGTGCCTTGGCACTCAGAAAGATCAGCAACAATGTATTGCTAGCCCTTTTTGTTTACATTTGGAACTGTCAGATTTGGTTCTTTTACCAGAATAAGAAATGACATGGTGCTCTGACTGTTTCACTCACTCAGAATTTAGAAGCAGATTGAAAAGTTCACTGTTTGAGTAAGATGTCTGTTATTTGTGATCCTACCTAGCGACTCCTGTTTCCAGCTAATTGGTGAAGACCTGTGGGGAGGTGAAAAGAGCAGCACCCCGACTGAGAAGGAGGAGATTGAGTTCCTGTGTACTATCATATGTGCCAAGATTAAGACTTTTTCCTTATCCTGACTCATGCTCTTTTGTTTGTCTTCTTCTTCTTGCGAACTTAGTGGAAACACTTGTATCTCCCTAATTGAAGCCCTTCAATGTAAAATCACTAATTAGTACTCACCACGAAGTTACCCCTTTCCACAAGCGCTGGAAACGAGGGCTTCACCTTCACCCATGTGCCTCACTCTTTCTCCTTCCCAGTGAGCTGGACGAGAGAGCTTGTGTCTCCCGACACTATATCCTTTGATTTATATTTAGTTAGTTACCCTCGTCAGATAGACATCTATAGAGGTTTAGCTAGTATCCTTCAACGATTATATATTGATATTTAGTCGCTTTTCTACAGTTTATTCACGGACGCGGTTTGTTTCAGTGGATTACGTTGATGAAAATTTTGTACTCATTGCAGATTACGGTTTTATTCTGCTGCTGATCCGCTTTTAATATGCCTTAGTTGTACTGCTGCTTCATGTTCATTTTATTCACATTGCAGTTGCGGTACTAATTTATCCAATTCTACCTTTTATTAATATTTACTTTGCGCTTTGAGACGCTGCAGCAGATAGGTCGCGCGATGCAGAGTCTAGTATGACTGATACACCTGAACCCCTCGCCAGTCTACTGTTGTTGGTCAATTCTCCCGTGTGGTGTTCCGCTAGAGTGGTGGAGAGGCGTGGGACGTAGTCCGCCATCTCCAAGAAGCGTCCTGCTTCCCCAGACATCCCATCGTCGCAGCCGTAGACTAGAGGTTTTCTACTACATCTCTACAGCCGGATTTGGGCCTGTATGATGATCAGCCGATCATCATACCTGATGTACATCAAAAGAATGACCGATGTCGGCAACAGTGATGTCAGCGCAGATCAGCATGCAGCCTGATGTACCAACGCTGATATTCGATGATCTTCCTGAGGGTCCCATCGCTACCAACACTCAACGCAGACGTCGCACACCGAGGGCAGCGTTGACATCTGAGGGGAAATCAACGAAGTCTACTAGGACTTTCTCAACCGAGATTGTTCCAGCCGCAGACCTGGACGTCTACGATGATCAGCCGATCATCATCCCGACATATAATACGCCACAAGAAGCGACCGGTGACAGCTACAATGACATCAGCAGAGATCACCATGCAGCCTGATGCCTCTACACTGATGTCGGACGATATTCCTGTGGACCCCTCCATTAACACCGCAGATAAGGCACCGACGACCTCGTCGCAGTCCATCCCTGAGGACCTGATGCGGCAAATTATGACCATGATGGAGGATCGCTACAGACTGCAGAAGCAGGGACCGAGCCTTCGCGAAGGCTCCAACGTAGACAGCACCCCAGAGGCACCCCCCGTCAACGTAGCAACCAGGACGATGTCACCTTCGCGAAGGAAGTCACGGACCACCTTGACGAAGGACCTAGATGTACAGCCTTCGCGAAGGCCTTCGCGAAGGCGGGATAGATCATCACCTTCTTCGGTTTCATCCCTAGATGTGGACTCGGACCATCAGACATCACGGAAGCCTTCGCGAAGGTCATATCGTCGTTCCCCCGGACCGACGCAGCGGACGCGAAGGAAGGACACCTGAATCCAGATCATCATCATCTAGAAGGACATCGAGGGACTACACAAGAGCTTCGCGAAGCTATCAACGTTCTCCTCACAAGTCTCCGAGAAAATCAACCCATAGACAAGTTGATCATCAATATCAAGAATAAGAACTACAATCGTAAATTGGTTCAGTTGAATCCATGACGAGACGTATGTTCTTGGCCTAAATAGATCTAGAACGATCAATGAGACACTTATCACCAGACTTCGTAACACGACTTCTGAAGATGATAAGATGATCCACTCGGCCCTACTTATGCAGAACCAGCAAGTCCCAGGCCGCCTCCGCGAAGGAGCTAGAGCCTCACCAGCTACAAGGGACATCGCGGAGGAGTAGCGCTTCGCCGACCCCGCATCCTGTTAAACACAGAGGCCGTTCGCGAAGCAAGCGTTCATATATATATATATATACTAATCGGGGTTTGACTCGATACCTTCGCGAAGGTCGCGAAGGCTAAGTGGCTCCAAGTCTACTTCACCCAGAAGGGATACTTCGAGAGCTTCGCGAAGTCTCCAGAGTTCACCGAGGAAGTCTCCTCCAAGGTCTCCATATACTAGCCACTCGTCATATATAGCTACTCGTCAGTCCGTTCAAGACATCGCATAAGTTGTCTATCAACTGTATGCCAGATGCCATCTATAAGCCTACGCGAAGACAATTGCACAGGCTATTTACAACACAGAACGTCGCTGTATTAATTAGTCAACGACGTTTCATAGATCTTCACAGAAATCAACTGTTCCGTATAGATGGCTAGAATATGCAATCCCGGACGACGATACGATTATCTACATGCGTGACCATTACGCATATCTGCAGACAATTCAATATTGAAATTGAACAGCAGCCTTGTTACAGCGAGTATAACTCATAATCGTCAACTTTTCTGAGAAGAAATATGTACAACAAGTTCAGCTTTAATTCTACAATTATGACGATACATTCATGTATACAGTCTACAAGCTGACAACTTGCAAGGTTATTGTACCTTTATATAAGGGAAGTCGGAATTAGATTCAAACTGAAGTTACTTACCGACAGCCAGGAAAATAACCTACCCAGCATTAATATTACAGAGCGAGGTATTTCGCACCGAAGGTTTCAGCGTTTACCATTAACCCTCGAAACACGTGGTCACTCGGGTAACTTCGGGAAGCTACGGTGAAGACCGACGATTATGCTAATATCAACGACGGCAAGATTTTATACAAGGTTTTTTCCTGCTACACCGGTGACATCACAGCGGGTATTCTACAGAATCAAAATGCCTTGTTCTGATTGGACCGCTGATGGACAATCGACTCCACGCAGAGGCTCCATCTTAATTCACAGTTCAAGACTTACGTCACAAGTGACAACTATATATCAGTGAACGAGCAAGCCTCCTTACAGTCCAGTTAACCTGAACCTTCATGATTGGGCTGCTTTCTTCAGGTTAGAGGCCTCCCTGTCAAGTTAGGGACGAGAGCACGGCAGTCAGGCAAATTTACATAAAGTTCAACGAGGACAGACACACCTGGTTGTGCACCTACATCGCCAAGAACCTCGCGAGCTTAATTACCTAGACGACGGGATACAAGTTGATCTAAACCCACAGCGTCTCAGACTACAGTTGAATTTAATCATCAAGCTACTAACACAACTGGATGGTTAGTAAACCTACTTAAGCTTCTGATTGGAGAATTAAAACGGAAATTTCACGCTCCAACTTGGGGATCTGAATATAGTACTCCAACACCTCACAAGTGAGGTTTATGAACACGCCTGGATAACATACTTGGGCTCCATGATACGATGATTCTATCACGATGGCCAGCAAGAGCACTGTAAATTTATCTCCACCGAACCAAACAGGAAGGGAAAATGCAACAGATTATTTCCTCTATCTTCAACTTAGGCAGAATGAAGTCTCACGTACTATATCTCCGTTGGATCAGAACTGTCATACTATGTGCATACAAGATGGATGGACCCAATCCGACCCTCCATGAGCTTAATACTCATGATATTGGAACGTTAACTTCTACAATTGATTTACACAAATGTTTTTTGGAATAATGGAGGGTTTATTTCTGGAGATCCGATATGGTGGTTGCCAACCATTATCTGAGAGATATCACCACCGAGGACGCCTCAGGTATCCACCAATTGATCCCATGGTCCTCGCACAACAATTGACAGTTCGAGAAGATAAGTCAATCTTACAGATTTCTACTTGTCTTATAACAGTACTAAATAGCTACATGCTATATATAATTTGCTTAAGTTCCTTTTATCATCACAGTACTATGATTATTACATCATACAATATATAAGTTAACAACTCTACAGAGTTTGTTATTATATATTTACCTTAAGTTAATCATATCTTAAGAGTAGTACTATGGTAACATGATAATGCATTAGCTAACAAACTCTACAGAGTTTTTGGCTATTATATAATGTAGCTTAAGTTATTTATATCTTAAGCATAGTACTATACTCATATTATAAAATATATTAGCTATCAAACTCTACGGAGTTTTGCTATTATATAGGTAGCTTAAACTTATTCATATCTTAAGCTTAGTAATACGTTTATATCATATAAGTATATTAGCTAACAAACTCTAAAGAGTTTTTTACTATTTGGCTTAAGTGTCATCATATTCTAAGCAATATGGTTATATTATAACATGTATTAGCTAACAAACTCTACAGAGTTTTTGCTATTATATATGTAACTTAAGCTTATTCATATCTTAAGTGCAGTACTATGTTATATCATATAGGTATATAAGCTATCAAAACTCTAAAAGAGGTTTTTGCTATTATATATTTGGCTTAAGTTTCATCATATTTTAAGCTTTATGGTTACATTATAACATGTATTAGCTAACAAACTCTACAGAGTTTTTGCTATTATATATGTAACTTAAGCTTATTCATATCTTAAGCGCAGTACTATGTTTATATCATATAGGTATATTAGCTATCAAAACTCTAAAAGAGGTTTTTGCTATTATATATTTGGCTTAAGTTTCATCATATTTTAAGCTTTATGGTTACATTATAACATGTATTAGCTAACAAACTCTACAGAGTTTTTGCTATTAGAGAGAGAGAGAGAGAGAGATTCTTTATTTCCTCCAGAAATCAATCCGAAGATTATTGATACATGCAGTCAATCAAACATACAATACAATAGTATTTACAAACAAGACAATGTTATTCATAGTTGACAATTGATATGTAGAGAAGCATTCACAAAGGGATGGCGTCACTTGTGCCTCCATTAAAATACAAACTCAAGATATTGTTTCAAATGATAGACATAGTTTGCAAAGTTTATAATGACAGCATGGTATGTGTCCTGCACTAGGGATCGTGGGTGAACTGTGTATCTGCACCTTGGAGAGTTGACGGCATTTCATCGTCTTCCAACATTTCAAAATTTACATAGGTTTCAACATCAAGTAGATCAATCAGAGATGAGAAAAAGTTATTTAGGAGACCTAATAATTTTTCACAGTGTAGTATCACATGGTTGTCATAGTCATAAGCGTGCTTGTTACAAAACAAACATTCTTTTGAGATTTTATTTCGCGTGATGAAAGTTTCAAACATAATTGCAAGGCTACTCTGTGTTCAGGGTATAAAAATGCTAAGTTCAAAAGTATGTGATATGTCAGTGATGTATGACCTCGCATGTAACGCAGACAGTCCTGCATTAAGTGATACTTTGTTAGCCAGATGTGTTCTTCATATTCTTGTGCGTGTCTGTTTGTAATTAGGCCTCCACTGGTGTTTGGGGAAATGAACCACTGTATGAATATAAGCACATTATGTAAGTAGTTTATAAGGTTGTATTTGCACAAAACAGACTGAAGATCTCCACAAATAGTTGATTTTTAGGGTGTATTAGCCATGGAAGCACAGAATATGTGTTTTATGAGATTGTCACAACTAGCGTTGCATAAAGAGCCAAAGAACTGGAGTTTACTTTTATCAATGTAGCCAATCATGGTCCACAATCCTAAGTTTGCAATAGTGGATTCAGACGGAGATCTCTTTATCTAGTCCCTGGACAGTCTTGGGCAAAGTACCGCTGTGTGTTTTCTAGCAACCAAAGTTGCTGCCCTTTAATGTCAAACAATAGTTCACAGCCATAAAAACTTGTTTTCAGAATCATTCTTTGCCATATCTTAACACTGGTAGCTGGATGTAGGTCAGTGTTATTTAGCCCCAAGCATTTAAGGGAATTAACACTCTGTCTTGCTTTCTGACAGCACTTTTCGATTCTAGATTTTACATGTTAAAAGCAGACGTTAGAAGTATACCTACCGTAAGTAGTGGAATCTGCTGGTGCGATGTTTTCATTGCCAAGAGTGTAGTTTACAGTTTTAACTTTACGCCACGTTTATTAAAAATGATTACTGTGCTTTTGCAGGATTGTATGTTAAGCGCCATTTATTGGCATATGTATGTACAGTATCGAGAGCAGTTTGAAGTCCCTTTGGTGAAGTACTTACAAGTGTTGTGTAAGTCAGCAAGCAATATAGTCGAACATTCACACCATACACACTTAGGCCATTACTAGCCTGTCTTAGTGAAGAAATTAAATCATTGATAAACACTAGGAAGAACCAGGACGACATGACTCTGCCTTGGCCAACACCTTGCTTAATAGGATACCTGTCAGAGTTTTCACCCTTATATTTTACAAAAGCATAACTATTTGTATAGCTGTAGTGCAGTAGTTTCCAGATGTTTCCCTGGATACCTAGTTGATGTAACTTGTAAAATAGACCATCGAATAGCCATATTCTGTCAAATGCTTTTTCGTTATCTAAAAGGCAGCATATACTGTAGAGTTTCTCTCAATGTAATATCTGATACTTTCAATAAGAGCCAGCAGCGGCTCATAACTGCGCCATGTTCCTTTCTAAATCCAAACTGGAGTATATCAGGGGAAGTAAGGATTATTTTCAAGTAATTTAGTTTCTATTCGTTTAAGTAATAGCTTCTCAAAAAAGTTTTCCAAGGCATGACGTTAGAGTAATTCCCTATAGTTTCGGGATCGGATTTTTCCTTTTACCTTTATAGATTGGAATGACCATACCAAGTCTATAGTTAAAAGGCACATAGCGAAATTTAATTATTTTGTTAAACAGGTCACAAAGGTGTGTAATGAGACCCTGACCCCGTGGATAATGTGCTCATTTGTAATGTTATCTGGGCCTGGAGATTTGTTTTTGCAGAGAGATTTGACAATCTCGCGTACCTCGTTATCTGTAAAATCCCTTTCCAGTCCTTCATCGATTAAATAGTCATCTAATACTTCAATAGATTCAACCCTCTGACATATTTCATCTTTAAATTCATCATCAAACATCTGTGAGGTGTGTGGCTGAGCTAGGTCGAGGTAATATTTACCCCACAATCTACATATACCAGCAGGTGTTGATTCATTTTCATTATCATAGTTAAGTGTGGTTATAACATCAGTTGTGGATCTTTGTTTTCTGACAATTTTGTAAAGGTATTGATATCAAGTTCAGCTGCATGTTCAATTTCAGTCAAAATCCCATGCTTTTTAGATCTTTTAGATTTTCGATGCAGACGTCTAAAGTTTGACTTTTCAGTTTTATATGATAATAATACATCCGAAGTCGTCACCTCTGGGCTTACCACTGTTAACCCATGCTCTAATGAAAGCAACTCTCATACGGTAGTGGGCATTATCTAAACCATCCTGTTTCCAGTATGGCTTTAGATAAGGCTTGAATGTACTTTGTGGGATACATTTACAGCTGGCCTGTATAAGGTCGTTAGTAATAATGTGACAATGGTTTTCTATAACTTGACAATGATCAGTTGTAGATTGTGTGCCTTGTTTATATACAAAACTGAGATATTTTTCTACTTCATACTCAAACATATCTAAGTTGTCCCTGTTAGCTTTGTTCCATTTTGGGACTTTAGGGTTTTGGTTAAAATCATCAATGTAGGAGGATGTTCTGAAAGGGACATAAGACAAGGAAAGTGATCGGATACTGGAATAAGGGCATGAGTCTATCACTTCACAATTTGTAACATAGCCCTGAACCCAAGATGGAACAAGAAAATAATCGATTAGGCTTTGAGAGAGGTTATCTTTGGATCGACATGTAAACCGGGCCTCTGGATCGCACTCGCATCAACAACATGTGAAAGGTATCTATCAAGTACCATGTTATTGAGATGCTTGGCCCGTGTAGACAGGGTGGTTTACATATATCTGCATTGAGATCACCCATGATAATAGTAGTACCAAGCTGACAGAGGTTATCATAAATGTCTAAAATCTCATTAAGTGCATCACAATAAACAGAGTGTAGTACATTTGTTGAGGGCAGTCTACATGCAATAATAAAAACATCTGTATGATGTTTACGGGACAGTTTGACTGCTATTGCATGACTTGTGAGAGTTGAGACAGCTTCAGCTTTCCAGTTACTCTGCTTATTAATTAAAATGGCTAATCCACCTGAACCCCTAGAACATGAAAGATTACGAGGAACAGCTTTGTATGCCATTAGGTTAGTGTCATGAAATGCTGTTAAGTTGTCTATGTTATCTGCAGATAACCAGTGCTCTTGTAGAGCAATGACGCCAACCGATGACAAAGTTTTGGTTATATAGTCCGAACCATGTAAAACACCTCTCACATTCCATGTCAGAAAGGATAGAGCCATAAGGATATGAATACAAGTTATATACGCCATGATATATTGTCTAAATAACATATCAAACATAGTCACCTTAAAAGTTGTGGTTGTCAGCTTGATCATATGAGTATCTCATCCTGCTTTTAGGAACATAGTCCTTACTTCTAATATCCGCTGGCCAGAATTCTGGATTACCTGACACAACAGCTTCATAGTCATCAAAGTCAATGTTAACTTGCACTGTATAAGTATCCTGGTAGTTATAGTTCTGTCTCTTCTTCAAAAGTCGCACAAACGTTATACTAACATGCCGCTCATGAGCATAGTCAAATATTAAGTTCTTTACACATTCAAATGAATCATCAGCTTTAATGTTGTACAGCACAATCCTTTACCACGCAGCCTTGAACTCCTTCTAAGGTATTGTAAGATTTCAAGTAAGTGATTTGATAGGATAGGAAGTTGGCTTACCCTGTGTCAAATCGTTCTCTATGTAGCTTGTCTTTATGTTTGTCAGAACTGACAATTTCCCATGGCTCTATTTCACACTGGTCGCGTTGGTTACTGTTCTGTGTATATGTAAAGTCATATTGATAATTCTTATCAGTAAGATCTAGGACGGTATTGTTACCAGATGTAGTGTTCCTCGTTTGCCGCACTGGTTCAACTGTTTTAAGCTTATTCATATCTTAAGCGTAGTACTATGTTTATATCATATAGGTATATTAGCTATCAAAACTCTAAAAGAGGTTTTTGCTATTATATATTTGGCTTAAGTTTCATCATATTTTAAGCTTTATGGTTACATTATAACATGTATTAGCTAACAAACTCTACAGAGTTTTTGCTATTAGAGAGAGAGAGAGAGAGAGATTCTTTATTTATGGTTACATTATAACATGTATTAGCTAACAAACTCTACAGAGTTTTTGCTATTATATATGTAACTTAAGCTTATTCATATCTTAAGCGCAGTACTATGTTTATATCATATAGGTATATTAGCTATCAAAACTCTAAAAGAGGTTTTTGCTATTATATATTTGGCTTGAGTTTCATCATATTTTAAGCTTTATGGTTACATTATAACATGTATTAGCTAACAAACTCTACAGAGTTTTTGCTATTATATATGTAACTTAAGCTTATTCATATCTTAAGCACTAGTACTATGTTTATATCATATAGGTATATTAGCTATCAAAACTCTAAAAGAGGTTTTTGCTATATATATTTGGCTTGAGTTTCATCATATTTTAAGCTTTATGGTTACATTATAACATGTATTAGCTAACAAACTCTCACGGAGTTTTTACTTTTATTATATATGTAGCTTAAGTTTTCCTTCATAAGCTCAATACTAGGTTTATATCATATAAGATTTTAGCTAACAAACTCTAAAGAGTTTTTTTGCTATTATACAATTAGCTTAAGTTTCATCATATCTTAAGCAGTATGGTTACATTATAAAATGTGATACCTAACAAAACTCGACAGAGTTTTGCTATTATATATATAGATTAAGTTTAATCATATTTTAAGCTCAATACTATGTTTATAACATAAAAGTATATTAGTTAATAAACCTAAGGAGTTATTTACTATATACATTTAGCTTAAGTCTAAATTTATCTTAAGCTTAGTACACTATAGTTACATTATAAATCTATTAGCTAATAAACTCTACAGAGTTTTTGGCTATTGTATATATAGCTTAAGTTAATTATATCTTAAGCACAGTACTATACTTCATATTGTAAAAATATATTAGCTAACAAACTCTACAGAGTTTTGCTATTATATATGTAGCTTAAGTTAATTATATTTTAAGCACAGTACTATACTCATATTGTAAAAATATATTAGCTAACAAACTCTACAGAGTTTTGCTATTATATATGTAGCTTAAGTTAATTATATCTTAAGCACAGTACTATACTCATATTGTAAAAAATATATTAGCTAACAAACTCTACAGAGTTTTGCTATTATATATGTAGCTTAAGTTAATTATATCTTAAGCACAGTATTATACTCATATTATAAAAATATATTAGCTAACAAACTCTACAGAGTTTTGCTATTATATATGTAGCTTAAGTTAATTATATTTTAAGCACAGTACTATACTCATATTGTAAAATATATTAGCTAACAAACTCTACAGAGTTTTGCTATTATATATGTAGCTTAAGTTAATTATATCTTAAGTACAGTACTATACTCATATTGTAAAAATATATTAGCTAACAAACTCTACAGAGTTTGGTTATTATATATGTAGCTTAAGTTAATTATATCTTAAGCACAGTATTATACTCATATTATAAAAAAATATATTAGCTAACAAACTCTACAGAGTTCTGCTATTATATATGTAGCCAAAGCTTATTCATATCTTAAGCTCAGCATTATATCTATATCATATAAGTATATTAACTAACAAACTCTAAAGAGTTTTGCTATTATATAATTAGCTTAAGTTTAATCATATCTTAAGCTTAGTACTATGTTTATATCTTAAAGTATTTTAGCTAACAAACTCTAAGGAGTTTATACTAGCATATTAACAAATTTAAGTCTATCAGTCTTAAGCATTGTATTAATGTTATATATACTTTATCATAATAAGTACATTGTAATAACCTTTATATGGCAGCTGATAAGTTAGCAGCAGGAATTCATCAGTTCAGTGCCTTTATGAAGTTCCCATAGGGGTTATTACAATCATCACAGATCAATCACTAACTATTAAAATCCAAAGTATTCTATTACTCCCACCTCCGTCTGCAGGATTCTACAAGCAAAGAGCATGAGTCAGGATAAGGAAAAATATGTAATTTTTAGAGTAAAATTGATATTTTATACTTATCCTGACTCATGAGGTCAGCTCCTCCCATCCTCCCCACATAACACTTTGGATTTCCCTGTAAATTCAAATGATGGGCTCAGTATATGAGGAGAGAGTGAGGCACATGGGTGAAGGTGGCGCCCTCGTTTCCCGCGCTCGTGGAAAGGGGGTAACTCGTGGTGAGTACTAATTAGTGATTTTACATTGAAGGGAGCTTCAATTAGGGAGATACAAGTGTTTCCACTAAGTTCGCAAGAAGAAGAAGACAAGCAAAAGAGCATGAGTCAGGATAAGTATAAAATATCAATTTTACTCTAAAAATTACATTTTCAGAGTTATTTCTTAAACTATATCTTGTAGTTTCGGAGACGGATGTAAATCTGAGTAGGTAAATTAATTTCTCTTTCAAATGATCACGAAGTTACCTACACAAAGTGTATGTTAATCAATTTATCTTATAAAGTTTCATTAAGACTTCCACACGATTCAGTTACATAGCAAATCAGTAATTAGCTAGGGTGAATCCATTCTATCAGACAGGGGAGTATGGTGTGTTTTCTTTGTTAATTACCTACTCCACTGTCTCATAACTGGGAGCCTCACAATTGGGAGTTCTCACAAATGGGAGTAGACCCTGGGAATTACTATGGTCAAATCCAACAAATAAACACACATGCTAGGTGGCAGGGGTGGAAATGAGTGTTGGGAATTGGTTGAAATCTCACAACTGATGATTGCTTCATTACCAACGAACAATCATCGACAAAAATTGGTTAGCATCATTTTTCAGATTTTCCTATCCAGGTTGTTATTGCAGATATGTATGACATGATGCAACTTGCTACTTTAAAGTGATGACTAATATATCATGAACATAAACTTCCCGGAGTCTTCGAGAAATATTCAGTCATGGTTTTTCAGTTAGTGAAGTGAGTTTTCTAAGAATTAAACACGTTTTCAGGCCCTGACAACTTCAACGATATGTTCCATTGTCAAGTATTTCAAAGACTAAAACAGTAGCTCCAAAATCGTCTATGTTCGATCATGATAAAATGTGATCGATTGCTTGGTCGTTTGGTCACTGCGACCAATCTTCGATTATTTCAATTATTCAGAACACCACTAGTGGAAATAACTTTTAAAATTGCTAGTGTACTTCGGTACAGTGGCACATGTAAAATCACTTGCCCTGATAAGCTTTCCACTATACTGGCTGTCTTCTGGTTGATTTTTTAATAAACAACATAATTAACATTTGAAAGTCAAGTGGACACCGGTACAGTGTGATATACAGATTTCCTTGCCCGACAGAAAAAAACACTGGACTCGGACGTCGGGCAATGGGTTATTTCCACCCCTGGGTGGATGTGAGGTAATCTAAAAATGTAGGTTGTAGACTCTCTGAAACAACCAGTGTCATAAATATAGATGTGATAATTTGAATAGTAACATGGAATAGTAATATGTCAGGAATAGTGATGATATGTGAGGAATAGCTGTGGTATAACAGGGATATTGATATGTTAGGAGTATTTAAATATCAGAAATAGTGATGATGTGTTATAAATAATGGTGATGTATCAGGAAAAGTGGTGGTACCAGTGTATCACAAATGAAGGTATGTCAGGAATATTGGTATGCTATACCGAGGACAATGATATGTCAAGAATAGTGAAATATTGGGACTGACACTTGATCAGATTCATAAGGTGATATGCCATGAATGCTTTGAGCAAGTTCATTGAGCCTTACAAAACCCAAAGGACCTACCTTTTTTGCGCATTAAGGGTCTTCAGCGCTGTGTTTCTAATACAGGTCTATCGACTGGTCAAAGCCATTTGGTTATTTTACAATGCCGTTTTTTAGACATGGGTCATGTTTGTGTGAGCGTTTGTCGTCATATATTTGTTGACTTTATATTGTTGATGTTGTATATATTTCAGGCACCAGGAAAGTCTCATAAGGACCGTCCTTCTCTGCCGCTGATGGTGTCAACTCAGCCGACGGCTACACACAGTCTGGAGTTCTGTCTTGTGGATGCTCTCATCTCACTTACTTCTAGTCCAGTGAGTAGATTGATGTTATTGTGCAGCATTTCAAACTTCATCTCTCGGTCTTTATATTAAATCGTATATTAAATAAGTGATTTCCCCAAAGAATAATATAAAATAACTATAATTTGTAGTTGTTGAAATTGGCTTAAAATTATTTCCTACTTACATGCATTCTGATTGCTGTTTGTGGTTGTTTTGCAATTTGTGCAGTTGTTGCAGATATGAAGAATGGTCTTTGATCAGAGTGATATGTTATCTGTATCCTGCTCTGATGCTTTATAACTGATGTTGTTTGTTCATTCCCAAGTTGAAACGACATAGGTAACTGGACATCAGTCGATAAGGGTGGGAAACAAACACACAACAAAGAAATGTGATGTAACTAATCAATTTATTCCAAATTTAACTAAGTTTACAAATCACTACAAAGGAATTACTATTGAAGTACAAAAAAGAGTGGCACTACAAATTCAGAGGTCATGTTATACAAGAGCAAGGATTATAGCAATTAGGACAGATGGTAACATTCACCTCTCTGCGGACCGTCTCCGTGGTGTAGTGGTTAGAGAGTCCGCCCAGAGAGCGGAAGGTCGCGGGTTCGATCCCCGACCGCGTCATACCAAAAGACGTTAAAATATGGTACTTGTTGGTCTCTGCCTGGGGCTCGGCATTAATGGGTACAACAAGGACTGGTCAGCTCGGAGTCAGTATAATGTGTCTGAATGGGGTATTCATGCTTCACTGCGGCATGGTATCTCAGTGGGCCAGCACTATAAAACCAGCTTAAGTCTGGGCTAGTACAAGCAACTGCACAATGGTGAAGTTTCCACAAATGGGGCTAAGTAGAATCCAGGGTAAGAATGAGCTCCACTCAATGCTGGTCTGCTTGTGACTGGAGATGTAATTTGAGATGAGAGGCAAGTTACAGTACAACCAGAAATTATTGAGAATTTAAAGATTGTAATTTTTTTCACTCATTACTCACATATTAAATGTGAATATTAGCAGAACAAAGACAGGTGAACAGTTAGTATTTTGTCAAGTCGCAATGGGCAGCAATGCAGGCTTCAATGCGGCGGGGCATACTACTGATCAAAGAAGTTAGAAAGTCGTGGTCCATGCTGTCCTAATATCGGACCACCTCTTCTTTCATTTCAGCAATATTTGTCAGATTTTTCTTATTGACACTTTTCTTCATAAGTCCCCAAACATTTTCTATTGGATTAAGGTCAGGGCTATAGCTTGGCCAATCTAATAATGTCAGATTTTGGGTCCCAAACCAGGCCTGTGAATGCTTTGAACGATGTTTTGGGTCGTTGTCCTGCTGGAAAATCAAAACATTTCCATAGAACATGTGAGCAGATGGAAGTAAATGTCCCTCGAGAATATCTGTGTACCGCTCACTGTTCATATTCCCTTCAAATACACAGAGGGGCGTTGCCCCTAACACAGATATGCCACCCCACATGTTAAATTTCGGACTGTACTTTGGGTGCTGATACAAAGGTTTTTCAGTTTGTTTGGTCCAGAATTTTCAGTGTATTAGGAAACAGCCACACAGAACTTTCATCTGAGAAAATCACATTGTCCTAGTTATAATTTCTATGCTGTAAGCACCAGTTCAACCTTCGCTCCTTTTGTTCAGGCTTCATGATCAGTGATGGAATTCCTCGACTTTTCTGCCAACCCATTGCATGCAGCTCAGTTCTAATTGTCTCCTTACAGACAGCCACAGTTACTCTATCAATCATATCCAGCCTTAAGTTTTCTAAACTCCTTCGTTTGTGTTTAGAAACAAGAATACCAAGCCGCCTCCTGTCACCGACAGTCAATTTTCTGGGCCTACCTGCGCCTCCCTGGTGCTCAATGCCATATCCATTTGCAATATTTTTCACCACTATAAACAGTGGACAAAGGGATGCCTGTTCTACTTGAAATCACTTTAGCTGTCTGATGTTCTTGTTATAATACTCTAAAATCAACTTCCTCTTCTTTAAATCATCCATACTGAGGATCACTGAAAATGTCGTCTGCTAGCAAGTAAACAAAGGGGGATAACTCTTCACAAACTAATGAAAAAGGATTAACAGAGTTGTCTCTCTTGAATGAAACGAAGCACTTGATAGCTGGTTAAGGTTGTTTATACTAGAAATCATATTAAACATATTCCTAAAATTCTCAATAATTTCTGGTCATACTATAACTCCCCTTATATACCTAAGAAATAGGTTTCAGATCATTTTGTTATGTTTTTTATGTCTCTGGACAGGCCTGAAGGGTTTTAGTACTTTCCAGAACTTCAGTCTAAATATAGCACACCGCTTAGAACTTTGTTACACAATGAGTTTCACTGCCACATAACACTCAGAAGTTATGAAATTTGACATATAAGCTGTTTCAGGAATGGCGGGCTGTTGACTATTATTGTACTGAAATGGTCGATATGCTGTTATTGGAAGCATTATCAGATCGCCCATGTACATGCAATTTCCATGTCAGCCACCTCTGATCCTAGGTTCGAATCCCAGTTTGCCCTGAATTCATTCCTAGGTTTGCCAGCAACACACATGTACTTGTTGGTGTCACTAATGTGATCACCAATGTCTGACACCTACATTTCTTCGAAATTTCCTCAAGCTGTTACACGTACTGTTCAGAACAGTGTTACTCTGATCTCACTCATGTCTCCAGGACGCCCGTATATCAGTGAAGGCGTGTGAGGGTCTGATGCTGTGTGTGAGCCTTCCTGAAGAGTCGGCTGCCAAGTGTATCGTAGCGGACACCAAGTTCTGTCTGCATCTCACAGAGAGGCTGTGTCAGTTGTACCAGGATCTGCCAACCGTCATCAGTCCCGCAGACATTGACTCTGTGGATGCAAAATGGGGGTAGGTCATCTTCATTATCTAAATGTGAGAGTCAGTGGGGGTAGGTCATCTTCATTATCTAATTGTGAGAGTCAATGGGGGTAGGTCATCTTCATTATCTAATTGTGAGAGTCAATGGGGTAGGTCATCTTCATTATCTAAATGTGAGAGTCAATGGGGTAGGTCATCTTCATTATCTAAATGTGAGAGTCAGTGGGGGTAGGTCATCTTCATTATCTAAAATGTGAGAGTCAATGGGGTAGGTCATCTTCATTATCTAAAATGTGAGAGTCAATGGGGTAGGTCATCTTCATTATCTAAATGTGAGAGTCAATGGGGGTAGGTCATCTTCATTATTATCTAAAATGTGAGAGTCAATGGGGTAGGTCATCTTCATTATCTAAATGTGAGAGTCAGTAGGGGTAGGTCATCTTCATTATCTAAAATGTGAGAGTCAATGGGGTAGGTCATCTTCATTATCTAAATGTGAGAGTCAGTGGGGTAGGTCATCTTCATTATCTAAATGTGAGAGTCAATGGGGTAGGTTATCTTCATTATCTAAATGTGAGAGTCCATGGGGGGAGGATATTTAACTCTCTGTATCATGTCCATAAATGGGAAATCTGTAAAGACTACAGACAGATCAGTAACTGTTATTCTTTTATCTTAGTCATATTTAGTGACTATTGTCACAAAACAGGAACCTTGTGAGGCATTCCATCATAGCAGGATTGCATCAAATTCAGTGAATTGAAATCTAGTTTTGACATTTGCCACCCTCATCTCCGACCTCACCCCCACCTCATCTCTGACCTCACCCCCACCTCTTTGTTAACTGTTTATTGGTCTATTCTAATTTACAATAATACATTGCTCTGAAGAAATCTTTTTTCAGTATGAAGGTACCTTTGAAATTTCAACCAGTGAGGAATAATTGAATGAAGTGACATAAAATCCTTACAAAAAGGTTAAATGGATTGGTATGGTTACTAAATCAATAAATATTTTTAGGCTTGACATCATCATGTATAGAATAGTTTTTCAGATTCTGACAGTATTTTGCATGTCAAAATAAGGTATTATATGGTACTATCCTGACAGTGGCTGCATTAAAGGGACACAACTCTGTCTGTAAATTGTGATGTGCTATTTCCCTAACAAACTATCACCAATAGCATTAATTCAAGTAACCTTCTGTCATGCAATACTTATTACAATGTCGTTTTGTTGTTTTCAGTCTGGATGTGTTCACCGAGCGAGAAGACCATCAGTCTTTCATCGGCAAGCGCACACTAATATCTTTCTTGTCGTGGTTGGATTATTGTGACCAGCTTATCTCTATTGCCAATCCCCTTGTAGCCTGTGCCTTATCTACTTCCATACATGTTGAGCTACTCAAAGGGAAGATGCAGCCTCTCATCTTACAAACGTAAGTACAGTGTTTGGGTCATATATATTCTATGGTTGTTACTTTCTGATTAATAATAATAATGATAATAGTTCATTTATAAACCACATGTTTCCATGCATGCTCACAGCGCTAATGTCAGGACGAAAAGGCTTTGAAGTTAAAGGGGTTCTTGGTATCTTTATGATTTTATAACAATTCCAGCCTAGTGGTTAAAGCGTTCGCTCATCACTCTGAAGACCTGGGTTTGATTCCTATTTCTGGCATAAAACTATGCTCACTTCAAGCTGTAATCTGACAGTAATCTGACTCACACTGATATAACCTTTGACTACTGATCAAAGTCTCACCTTAAAGCTACTCACTCACTTACTCACATATGACCACATGGAAAGGGTTGTTTCTAAATTTCCACAGGTATCAGTGGTATCGTAGACATGTGTTGAATTGAGTTTTGTGCTATTTCTAGATTTCCAAAAGATACATAGAATTTCATAATACCAATAAATAGAGTAATGCTTAACCTTTACCCAAGTGTAAAATTGTTGATGATGACAAATGATATGAGTGTTTTCAGCTGTTCAGTACATTATTTTGTAATAAATGTTGCATCACATTAATGCAATGAATTATGAATGACTCTTTGTTATTGCAGGTGTGAGACTGGTGCTATAATGGCCACCTGCTACCTCACCCGCTGTCTGAAGACAGTATGCTCTGGTCCACTACTTACAGGTCAGTCTTGCTCACCTTCGTATTTTCTTGGGGCAGTGGGGTAGCCTAGTGGTTAAAGCGTTCGCTCGTCACGCTGAAGACCCGGGTTCGATTCTCCACATGGGTACAATGTGTGAACCCCATTTCTGGTGTCCCCTGCCATGATATTGCTGGATTATTGCTAAAAGCGGCATAAAACCATACTCACTCACTCACTCACTCTTGGGGCGGTGGGGTAGCCTAGTGGTTAAAGCGTTCACTCGTATCACTGAAGACCCAGGTTTGATTCTCCACATGGGTACAATGTGTGAATCCCATTTCTGGTGTCCCCCACCGTGATATTGCTGGAATATTGCTAAAAGCGGTGTAAAACCATACTCACTTACACACTCACTCGCATTTTCTATGAACAGAAATGGAATAGATCGTTACAGAGCAAAATTGTTTGAAGGTTGTATGAGAACATCTCTAATATTTGAATTTGGTTTCAAACAATAATAAAGGATAATTTAATTGAATGTTTTTCAGCTTAAGTATGATTCACAAGTTTTATGGCTGTCAATTTATCAGAATGAAGATTAGTTTGTAATCTGTTCATTTTAACCATGCTTTGTCACTGTGAGCACTTTACTGCTCACAGACATCAAACAGGGTGTATTGTTGGATGAACTATCTTCACTAGTTGTACAGAAATATTATCACCCTTTTTGTTATGAAGCCTGTTAAGTTTGCTAACTAAGAGTATGTTAAACAGTGTGGGTGACCGGGTTTGAATACCCACATGGGCAATATTCCAGCTGGTATGGCGATATTGTGGTCTGTAAATAAACCAAACTGAGTCTGGACCAGACAGTCCAGTGATCAACAGCATGAGCATCAATATGCACAATGGTGATACTGATGACATGTGTCAATCCAGCATGAGCAGCAAGCCTGATGAGCCCGATCCCGATTAGTCGCCTCTTATGACAAGCATGGGTTGCTGAAGATCAATTCTAACCTGGATCTTTACGGGTCTAAACAGACATATGTTAGGCAATACCTATCATTACCCCTGGGTCCACAGTCCGCATTAATTTCTTTAGCTGCATCACAGGGCCTCATTAGATGATGATTTGGTTACAATGATACAAGGGCATTGTTGGGTAAGCAGTTTCAAGAAGGTTCTACCCATGAAGATCATGGTTAGAATTGGTCTTCAGCAGCCAGTGCTTGTCGTAAGAGGCGACTAATGGGATTGGGTGGTCAGGATCGCTGACGTGGTTGACACATGTCAGTGTATCCCAACTGCGTAAATCATTGCTCATGATGTTGATCACATGATTGTCTGGTCCAGACTCATTATTTACTGACCGCCATATGGCCCGAATATTGCTGAATGCATCATTAAACCATCTGAATGAAGAAGGTTCAGCTGATACGTTGTCAGATCTGTATCTGGACATTCATTATGAAGTAATATTAGAACATCTTAGTAAGGACACAGCCTCAACCAATTGGTTAGGGAGTTAAGTGGTGTATAAATGTGTTATGCCCTGAACTATCTTAGAAAGGAAATACCTTCAAACAGGTATTATGGATCTTGGTGATGTATGGGACTTACATGTTCCTGTGCATTATATTTGCATGTCCAATGGTAGTCAAATTTATTTCTGACGATGTACATAATGTATTTTCAGAATTTACTCATTTTATTCTTGGGAATGAACCAGAGCCAGAGAAGCCCTCTGAGAGTGTCCACAAACTGCGCCGAACTCTGATTGAACGTTGTAACCACATTTCAGAGGAGGTAAGTTCTAATGAAATTGTATTTTAGTAGTTTTGTTTCATTCAGTAGCCACACTTCATGTGGTTAATGGTGTTGCACATTGTTGCACATTGTTGCACGACAGACACCTAATGTGATCTGTCCGCATGAATTCATCATTTGACCACTTTCTAAATGGCATTGTCAGCGATCGAAATACCTGCCTGCCTGGGACGTGTTATTTTCAACACGCACTGCCAGATTCTCAAATTCACCTGCCCGATGGTCGGGTAAAAAGTTAGACATGTATATGAAGATATTCATCATATATTCAGGATAATAGATCATTATAATCATTCACTCGTAAAAATAAATGATGAATTCCATTGGATGATAAACTTGGATGCTTGTCAAACCTAAATTATTTGCAGGCAGGTAAGTTTTGGTCAGGACTGGCCAGTTTTACATCTAACCAGCCCTGTGGTCTGGCTGAAAGTTTTACATCTAACCATCTGGCTGAAAGTTTAACCAACCAGCCCTGTGGTCTGGCTGAAAGTTTTACATCTAACCAGCCCTGTGGTCTGGCTGAAAGTTTTACATCTAACCAGCCCTGTGGTCTGGCTGAAAGTTTTACATCTAACCAGCCCTGTGGTCTGGCTGAAAGTTTTACATCTAACCAGCCCTGTGGTCTGGCTGAAAGATTTACATCTAACCAGCCCTGTGGTCTGGCTGAAAGTTTTACATCTAACCAGCCCTGTGGTCTGGCTGAAAGTTTTACATCTAACCAGCCCTGTGGTCTGGCTGAAATTTTGCATCTAACCAGCCCTGTGGTCTGGCTGAAAGTTTTACATCTAACCAGCCCTGTGGTCTGGCTGAAAGTTTTACATCTAACCAGCCCTGTGGTCTGGCTGAAAGTTTTGGGAGTTTCATTCCCTGGCATTGTGTATTCATAGCTTTCAGCTGCGAGAGCCGTGCCAATTAACACTTGTCGGAGGGTTACACAAAGTCCGTGGTCTAGACTACCAGTTGTCCGACTTCTATTCTTGTTGAAGCTGCGGTGGCTTCGTGTGCTGGCGATTAGGTGCCTGACTCTGAGAGTGTGGGTTCGAATCCCAGGTATGACTCAACCCAACAAAGTGCTATAATCTGATACAGTGTGATCCCAAATATAACATGTAACATTTGACCACTGTCTTAATGGCATGGTGAATTCAAAATCAACAGTTTTGTCATGATGACAAAGTCAGTGTTTACGGATAGTGTTTCAAAGTAACAGGACATTGGGTCCTGATAGTTTCAGATGTCTGTCTGACCCATTGAAAGTTCACAGGACCCATAGAATAAAATTAAACACAAATTGCAGATTTAACATTTCTTATAATTGGCATTGAAATTATTAACAGACATAAGATTTATAAAGTGTCATATGTCACATATAACAACTTCAGTCAAAGTAATTGTGAAACATACAGTCAGACACTGGGGCCGGCGGGTTGTAGACTTCTATCGGACCACCGGTGAATCTGCCGGATTTATCAGAGGGTCAGACACTATTCGTGAACATTGCAAAGTGTGCAATACCTAATGTCATCTTCCAGCTTGAGCGTGTTACGTACATGTATGTCCTTACCGGTCTCTATTTACTGATTGAACACAGTCATGTACACATGAACTCTCCTGCAGTGAATATGGTGGAGTGGTTAGAGCGTCCGCCCGGAGAGCGGAAGGTCGCGGGTTCGATCCCCGACAGCGTCATACCAAAAGACGTTAAAATATGGTACTTGTTGGTCCCTGCCTGGCGCTCGGCATTAATGGGTACAACAAGGACTGGTCGGCTCGGAGTCAGTATAATGTGTCTGAGGGGGTATTCATGCTTCACTGCGGCATGGTATCTCAGTGGGCTAGCACTATAAAAACCAGCTTAAGTCTGGGCTAGTACAAGCAGCCGCACATACACATACACATGCATGCACGTCGTCATATGAGCGAAATATTCTCAAGCACGACGTAAAAAACAATTTCACCTCACCTCACCTTGTGTGTAAGATTGTGAAATGAATGTGAGTGTTTTAGTTTTATTCATTAACAATGGTACTGTAGAAATGGAAGTCTTCTTGATTACCTGTAAATAGACTTTTCTTGAAACATATGCTGATTGAAACGAATAAGAGGACACATTAACCTACAAATGTTCCTTTTTTTATTGTATCATTTTTCTTTGTCCCAAAATCGCAACATTCGTCTAGGGCAAATTGGATACCATATTCACTATATCACCAGTTGTGTTAATACTATCAACACACATTTGTTTATGTTTTGAGGGTTTTAATCTGTTGTATGTATGTGAAATATTGCCAGTAGCTGTGTAATTTGAATGTGCATGTCACAGCTACTTGGGAAATTAGTTGAAGGTTAAGATGACCTGTTTTCGATTAACATGCTGAGGAATGTATGTTATTTTTCATGATTACATTGAATATCCCCTTTGCACATTCTGTATAATCTGCATTCTGGATATCCCTTGGGAATGTGCTAAAGAAACCAATAACAACTAGTGTTGGGAATTGGTTAAAATCTCATAATTGATGATTGGTTCATTACAACCGATCAATCATCGAAAATAATTGATTAGCGTCATTTATGAAATTTGTTAATGCACATAAAAATAAGGAAAAAAACCATGTAGTTCTTTTGGGTCTTTTTGGCAAAATTTCACATCTTTAAAGGATGACTAGTATGTTAGGAACATAAATTTCTTGGAGCCTTTAAGATAAATTCAGTCATGACTTGGAACAAGCTTGTAGTGCTTACAAAATGTAACAGACAAAACCAACCATGTGAAAAATATTGTTAATGAAAACAAGTGTTCCGAAATTGGCTGTGTTCGATTATGAGAAATTATGATCGATTGGCTTGGTTTAGTCACTGCGACCAATCTTTGATTATTTCAATTAATCGAACCACCACTAATAACAACCTCAACTGATATTGAAGGTCATACAAACTCACAAGGTCATTCACTCATGTAAAGAAGGTCTTCTTTTGTTGGATGAGATTTGTACATATTACTATTACAGTGACCAAAATGATAATAACTTTCCTTAAAGCCCATGAAAATGGCTAATTGTGAGACATTTTTGTTTCTTTGTGTCCTAAACCAACTCGCCTTGTTGGTGTGACAGGTTTGTACTGAGAAGGAGCTCCTGTTTTTGATAATTAAGCCTGTGATTGGCTGAAATGGAAGGTGATTAAACCAGAAGGTTGCGCACATTTCTTACGACTTAATGGTGATTAAGGCAGCTGGGAGCATGGGAATTTGCTTTTAGTCTTTACTTCATTAAACATGTCTTTTCCTAAACCAGAAGTGATATTGTTCAGCTGGAAGTGTTTGTGACTCTCTTATTGAGGTAGTTAGAGGAAAGGAGTTTCTGGTATTAACTGTATTGTATTTGGCACATGTTTTCCAAACCAGAAATGAAACTATTGTACTCAAGTGATGTCATTAGAGTGGCAATGCCTCTCGGCTCCTCATTATGTTAGCTGGAGGAAAGGTACTGTGGTTAGGTTGTACTCAGCCTCAGCTTCACCAAAACCAGATGAGATGTATCACTCCGGAAACGGTCTGTGATATTCAATGATTACTAATAACTTTCAGAAATGATATTTCTGATAGTTCTTCATATAACCATTGGTTTCCTTGGATACTGAAATGTTTTTTTTCAGGCCTCCCTCATATGGCTATAAAATTGCTATCGCTATCTGCGGCGTAAAACTATATTCATTCTGTCACTTCCCTTTCCCTTCATCACATTAAGATACAGTTACAGCACGTCATTATATCATTTATAAACCTGTAAAGTGTTATTTAACCCTACGGGTATTATGGGTCAAGAAAAGTCCATGCGAACCAGGAGTGTGAAGCTGAGGACAAACTTTATGGATGAACAAGTTCTTTATTCGGATGATGCGACGTTTCGATACAGATTCTTGTATCGTTGTCAAGAGGACAAGAGGAACTCTCATACTTGCTTGACAACGATACAAGAATCTGTATCGAAACGTCGCATCATCCGAATAAAGAAGTTGTTCATCCATAATGTAAAGGCAGTCAAGGAAGGAGCATATCTAAAGTTAAGGGTAAGAGAGTTCTATAGCACAGTAGCAGAGTGATTGACAGATCTGGCACCAAATGTCTTCAAATTGTAGGGAGGTGTACAAAGCAGGAATTTGTAAGTTGAACGAAGGTGTCTGTTACGTTGATACACTGCTGTAAGGGCAGATCTTGTTTACTGATTCTTACGCAAGATGCACTTTTAATTGTATTCTTTCAAGGACTTGTAGCCAATAAAGTGATTTGAGAACAGGTTTGATGTGTTCTCTTGGCTTAGTCTTAGTAACTAGCCTTGCGACTGTATTCTGCAATCTGTTCAATCTGTGAAGGTGATCTTTAGAAATGCCATAGAGTAGTGTGTGAAGCATCCATAAAAGAATATCATTTCTACTGCATCAATGTGTTACTTTTCCTGGTTAATGTGACTGGTGAAACGTGATCAGGTGTGATTCCTTATCCTGTCTCATGTAATTGTCTTTTACACTTTTTGATGTAAATTTTTGTTGAAATGCAAGTTGCAGGCTTTTTGGCACCAGCTGTGCTCTCATAGTATCAGAGTCTTGTTAGTGATGGAAAAAGGTTCCGAAACATCTTTTCATTGTGTGCAAGAGACAGTTTTTTAAACGTGTTCAATTCCGGCATGGCTTCATTGGTAAAAACATATTAGTCAAATTAAATTCCTGTACTTTTAGCTTATGGTAATTGTTAATAGTATGTATTAATTAGAAATCATATTTATTAGAACTACTGAATAATTGGCAAAACATGTTCATGAAAATTTCTGTCTTTTACATTTTTTATTATGAATTTTAACATATGTTCCTGGCCTTTTCACAAAAATAAAAATATATAACTTTGTTTTGTCTTTGCATTTGAATTCTTCAAAATTAATTTTATCACTTCATAAGCAGTTCTCTGAAATTGTCTTCCCAAGGAAGCATATTTCTTTCCATGTGATGCCTTCATATTTTGTTCAGATTCTCAGATATTATTTTTTTTGCAGTCTCCTATATTTATGCAGACCATATATGAGTGATTGTGATCGAAATTTTGGTAATGGCTTTTAATACTGCATTTTAAGGTCTTGAAAACGTGCCATGGTGAACTTCAGTGCCATGTTGTTGTGTTTTGTAGTTCATCCATTGTCTATCCAGTTTGTATATTTATTTAATCTGTGATTTACTATATTTGTTACACCCAGCCACCCAGTCAGGATAGTGAGTGAGTGAGTTTGGTTTTGTGCTGCTTTTAGCAATATTCCAGCAATATCACGCCGGGGGACAGCAGAAATGGGCTTCACACATTGTACCTATGTGGGGAATCAAACCCAGGTCTAATATATAGGAGTGTTGACTATTATCCTGCCTGACTTGGATATATTCCATTTTTTGTATTTATAGATAGGATCCAAACTGAGTAAAAACCTTCATTTTCATATTTGATACTGCTAGTCCGGAATAATGAATTAAATTCATGAAGGGATGCGGTTCAATAAACTGAATTGGCCCTTGAGGATACATGGTATATACTACACACCATAAGACATCCTAACTTTGCATCAGGAGTTAGCAGGTTATATGATTGTAAACAGTAAACATGACAGCCTTAACATTCAGAACGTGGTGGTGTTAACTTTCGGAACTTGACAGTGTGGACTTTCGGAACTTGACAGTGTTTCAGAAATCAGAAAAAGTTGTTCTTATAACCTTAATGTAGCGTAATTTCGATTGGCTACTGATATATATTGTAGCTTAGTTTGAAGTGCTACTTTTGCCATATAAAAATACATATACTTGGAGTAATTATAATTGTTCTTATAAGTTGCTTTGAACTTTGATGACAAGTGTTTCTCAAGTACTTGAGTACGATAAAGGCATTGAAGTTAATACTGCTCTTTGCAGATTAAGAAATTGAAAACTTAATTTCAGAGAATATTTTAATCTTGTAAAAGGAAGATGAATATTATCAGAACTTTGAAGAGTGTACATATGATGATCCACCATTGCTGGGTGTGGGGTTCTAAGTAGTTACAGAGAGTTGAGGAGATGAACGGTCTGCTGTTTTCTTCTCCTCAGTGGATATGCCTAATGACTTCTGCCTTGTATGGTATCAAGTATGGTGAAGATATCTTATTTTGAAATCCTAAAGAGCTTCAAAATGTTATATTGTAAGGAATGCCATTTGTTAATGGATCTAAACCTCATGGTTTCTCAACAGTTATTAACTCTCCATGAACGTTCCTGTCAGCAAAGTTACTTTCTTCTGTTGATGTCTTCATCCAAAGACTAAACCATTAAACCAAGAATATTCTTTCGGTTACCAAACTGAGTGGGTAGCACTCTGCTTCCTGGTTAGTACGAGGCTACTAAAACTATGAAGACTTGGAAATGCTACTGGACAATTCCCTATCATGTTGTACTCAAGTTAGCAGTATTTTTCAAAACCATTGATTTATTCTTGTTTGTAAATTATTTGATTTTCATCCATTATAAAATATGCCTTTTTTGTTTATTTATTCAAAACCGCACTCAGCAATATTTAAGGTATGTGATAAGAGTCTGTAAATATTTGAGCCCAGTGGTTCACACAATCACCATCAATCTATGCAGTAGGGATACGATGACATCCATCAACCAAGTCTGACCGATCCCAGTAGTTGCCTCTTACAACATGCATGGATTACTCGATTCTAATCCAGATGTTCATGTTTAGTTTTTATGTTTGTGTGTTGGTAAACAAATTGCATAAGAATTCTTTGTCTTGGGATTCACAGTAAGCAAGCATATTTGGTAGAATTTGGTATATGGGTATTTTATCAAATAAGAAAAAAAGCGTGTGTCACATCTGTAGGTATTTGAGGACATGTGAATGGGAAAAGGATGAAAATCTAAAAACTAATTGCAGTGTTTTTCAAGGTCTAGCTGGCAATTTACTTTGTCAAATAACCTAATCTAACTAAATTTAATTTCTCTCTCTCCCTGCGGTATAAGGTGACTTAAGTCATTGGTTGGTCAGGTTGTTGAAGGTGTCCAAGTGCAATGGTTGGTCAGGTTGTTGAAGGTGTCCAAATGGATTGGTTGTTGAAGGAGTCCAAGTGCATTGGTTGGTCAGGGTGTTGAAGGCGTCCAAGTGCATTGGTTGGTGAGGTTAAAAGTGGATATTCAGGTCAGGTTGTTCAAGATGACAAGTGGATATTGGTTAGGTTGTTCAAGATGACAAGTGGATATTGGTAAGGTTGTTCAAGATGACAAGTGGATATTCAGGTCAGGTTGTTCAAGATGACAAGTGGATATTGGTTAGGTTGTTCAAGATGACAAGTGGATATTGGTTAGGTTGTTCAAGATGACAAGTGGATATTGGTTAGGTTGTTCAAGATGACAAGTGGATATTGATCAGGTTGTTCAAGATGACAAGTGGATATTGATCAGGTTGTTCAAGATGACAAGTGGATATTGGTTACGTTGTTCAAGATGACAAGTGGATATTGATCAGGTTGTTCAAGATGACAAGTGGATATTGGTTAGGTTGTTCAAGATGACAAGTGGATATTCAGGTCAGGTTGTTCAAGATGACAAGTGGATATTCAGGTCAGGTTGTTCAAGATGACAAGTGGATATTGGTAAGGTTGTTCAAGATGACAAGTGGATATTGATTAGACTGTTCAAGATGACAAGTGGATATTGATCAGGTTGTTCAAGATGACAAGTGGATATTCAGGTGAGGTTGTTCAAGATGACAAGTGGATATTGGTTAGGTTGTTCAAGATTACAAGTGGATATTGATCAGGTTGTTCAAGATGACAAGTGGATATTGGTCAGGTTGTTCAAGATGACAAGTGGATATTGGTTAGGTTGTTCAAGATGACAAGTGGATATTCAGGTCAGGTTGTTCAAGATGACAAGTGGATATTTAGGTCAGGTTATTCAAGATGACAAGTGGATATTCAGGTCAGGTTGTTCAAGATGACAAGTGGATATTCAGGTCAGGTTGTTCAAGATGACAAGTGGATATTGATCAGGTTGTTCAAGATGACAAGTGGATATTGGTTAGGTTGTTCAAGATGACAAGTGGATATTGATTAGGTTGTTCAAGATGACAAGTGGATATTCAGGTCAGGTTGTTCAAGATGACAAGTGGATATTGGTTAGGTTGTTCAAGATGACAAGTGGATATTGATCAGGTTGTTCAAGATGACAAGTGGATATTCAGGTCAGGTTGTTCAAGATGACAAGTGGATATTGGTTAGGTTGTTCAAGATGACAAGTGGATATTCAGGTCAGGTTGTTCAAGATGACAAGTGGATATTCAGGTCAGGTTGTTCAAGATGACAAGTGGATATTCAGGTCAGGTTGTTCAAGATGACAAGTGGATATTGATCAGGTTGTTCAAGATTACAAGTGGATATTGATCAGGTTGTTCAAGATGACAAGTGGATATTGGTTAGGTTGTTGAAGATGACAAGTGGATATTGGTTAGGTTGTTCAAGATGACAAGTGGATATTGGTTAGGTTGTTCAAGATGACAAGTGGATATTGATCAGGTTGTTCAAGATGACAAGTGGATATTCAGGTCAGGTTGTTCAAGATGACAAGTGGATATTGATCAGGTTGTTCAAGATGACAAGTGGATATTCAGGTCAGGTTGTTCAAGATGACAAGTGGATATTGATCAGGTTGTTCAAGATGACAAGTGGATATTGGTTAGGTTGTTCAAGATGACAAGTGGATATTGATCAGGTTGTTCAAGATGACAAGTGGATATTCAGGTCAGGTTGTTCAAGATGACAAGTGGATATTGATCAGGTTGTTCAAGATGACAAGTGGATATTGGTTAGGTTGTTCAAGATGACAAGTGGATATTGATTAGGTTGTTCAAGATGACAAGTGGATATTCAGGTCAGGTTGTTCAAGATGACAAGTGGATATTGGTTAGGTTGTTCAAGATGACAAGTGGATATTGATCAGGTTGTTCAAGATGACAAGTGGATATTCAGGTCAGGTTGTTCAAGATGACAAGTGGATATTGGTTAGGTTGTTCAAGATGACAAGTGGATATTGATCAGGTTGTTCAAGATGACAAGTGGATATTGATCAGGTTGTTCAAGATGACAAGTGGATATTGGTTAGGTTGTTCAAGATGACAAGTGGATATTGATCAGGTTGTTCAAGATGACAAGTGGATATTGATCAGGTTGTTCAAGATGACAAGTGGATATTGGTTAGGTTGTTCAAGATGACAAGTGGATATTGGTTAGGTTGTTCAAGATGACAAGTGGATATTGGTTAGGTTGTTCAAGATGACAAGTGGATATTGATCAGGTTGTTCAAGATGACAAGTGGATATTCAGGTCAGGTTGTTCAAGATGACAAGTGGATATTGATCAGGTTGTTCAAGATGACAAGTGGATATTCAGGTCAGGTTGTTCAAGATGACAAGTGGATATTGATCAGGTTGTTCAAGATGACAAGTGGATATTGGTTAGGTTGTTCAAGATGACAAGTGGATATTGATCAGGTTGTTCAAGATGACAAGTGGATATTCAGGTCAGGTTGTTCAAGATGACAAGTGGATATTGATCAGGTTGTTCAAGATGACAAGTGGATATTGGTTAGGTTGTTCAAGATGACAAGTGGATATTGATCAGGTTGTTCAAGATGACAAGTGGATATTGGTTAGGTTGTTCAAGATGACAAGTGGATATTCAGGTCAGGTTGTTCAAGATGACAAGTGGATATTGATCAGGTTGTTCAAGATGACAAGTGGATATTGGTTAGGTTGTTCAAGATGACAAGTGGATATTGATCAGGTTGTTCAAGATGACAAGTGGATATTGGTCAGGTTGTTCAAGATGACAAGTGGATATTCAGGTTAGGTTGTTCAAGATGACAAGTGGATATTCAGGTCAGGTTGTTGAAGATGACAAGTGGATATTCAGGTCAGGTTGTTCAAGATGACAAGTGGATATTCAGGTCAGGTTGTTCAAGATGACAAGTGGATATTCAGGTCAGGTTGTTCAAGATGACAAGTGGATTTTGATCAGGTTGTTCAAGATGACAAGTGGATATTGGTTAGGTTGTTCAAGATGACAAGTGGATATTGGTTAGGTTGTTCAAGATGACAAGTGGATATTGGTTAGGTTGTTCAAGATGACAAGTGGATATTCAGGTCAGGTTGTTCAAGATGACAAGTGGATATTGGTTAGGTTGTTCAAGATGACAAGTGGATATTGATCAGGTTGTTCAAGATGACAAGTGGATATTGGTTAGGTTGTTCAAGATGACAAGTGGATATTGGTTAGGTTGTTCAAGATGACAAGTGGATATTGATCAGGTTTTTCAAGGTGACAAAGTGGATTTGTTGATCATGCAGTTCAAAGCTGGGTGGTTTACCTAAGTAACAATGTCATTGTACCCTGACAGTATGCAATGAATATTTTCAGGCAGCCATGTGTGTTGTGAAGGAAGAAACAAACAAATGCTTTGTCGAGGGGGTCATCGGCATTAAGTGTGCTTACATTACAACCTTTGCTGAGGATATAGTTGAGCTTGTTGAATTAGGTTATCTCCAACTGAATTTACTGGAACAGAATCATGAAGAGGTTACATTTTCGGTTTTATGAGTGCTACCTTTTTTCATTATTTCTGACAGTGTTTTTGTTTCCTTAATGGAACTACTCATGTGATCTTAAGGAAATTGATGGCCTAAATTGACTGGCATTGATTTTATAGGACTTGGAATTCATGGAAACAGATTTCATATTTTTTAAGAGGACATAGCACACAATCAGCAACATCAGAGATCCAGGCCAACCAATCCTCAATCGGTTCTAAGACCATTATCAAGGATCCCCACACAGTCAGTTATAAACCTTTGATGACATCATTCCATTGTTCAGTATGAAGTTTTCTCCATTGATGTTGTACTTGAAGTCTGTCTAGTTGAAAACAGAGAGCAACTTTCAATGTAAATAGTTATGTTTCCCCAGTAAAACCTGTTTTGAGGTTGTACATGGACTCAATTGTGTTGAAATCAGGAAGCAACATCCAGTGTACATAGATAGGTTTTACTTTCCAATCGTGTAGTCAGGCTCGCTGACTTGGTTGACACATGTTACCGCATTCCAGTTGCGTTGTTGATCACTGGATCAGTGTTCGCGGTAGGAAAAATCTTTGGGTTCCTAAAATGCCTATCCCCAAGAATCTTGCGTGTGCATGCACCACACTTGTTGGCCCCTGTAAAATTATGAAATTTAGATGTTATTTCCTTGCATTTCAGAGCATGCTGTCATCATTCGCAAGTCAAATTAGCAGAGAAATTTGTTGTTTTATTGGGCAAAATACGTTTCTCGGTTACTTGTTCCCAGAACACAAAATGCTTTGCGTGCAGAACACGCAGGTAGAAAATATCGTGTGTGAAGTGTAGATTTATTTGTTTGAAACAAATGTTTTTGGTTTTGCGTTAACACGAACACTGTGGATTGTCTGGTCCAGACTTGATTATTTGCAGACCGCCGCCATATAGCTGGAATATTGCTTTGTGTGGAGTTAAACAACAAACCAACCAACCATCCAACCAACCCAAGGCCTTGTTCTCGTGAACCTTTACATTAAAAAACACCAGAAAATTAGCAGCATATTGAGTCCCATGGATGGTAGACAAGAGATGAATACAATCAACTGTACAGCTCAATCCAGTGATGCATGTCATGTTTTTATTCTTTAACTGAATGTACAATAGAAGCATCCTTCTCCAGCATCTTTGTGGCTATCCCATCTTCATCTGTGCACTATCAGTAAGCCAGCGTTGTGTTTTGGTCCCGGCAGAGAGTGGTAACGAGGTTAACGAAGCAGTCTGTTATCCCTTGTTATCTGATGTCAGCTTGGGATACCAGTACAATTAGCTAGTCGCAACAATGAAAATATATAGGAAATCCCACACAGGAGATAAGTGCTCTTCTCCAACATGTATAATAACTCAGACTTTGTTTCAATTTACCCACAAAATAACTGTAAGATTTATTGGAACTTATAAAAATGGAGGAAAGCCTGGCAGGGAAACAAGAATTTAAGGAATGCTGTGGTCATTACCAAATTGTGGTATAATGCCTGACATGCTCTTGAGTAGGCTGACAAAAAAGCCTGACATAAAAATAACAATGAATGACTTTTGCATCATTTCTGTTTTGCTGTCGTAAATTTTTAGTTACAGGTGATGAAAACTCGCCCCACAAACCCTAAGGTATATCGTGAATAATATGTTAATTGTTTTGATAAAAAAACCATTCAACCATCTTCAGTTTGTTTTTCATTCATCAGTAGATGTGCAAATCTGTGAGGTAGGAAATTAATTCCACTTTTGTTCCAACCACTGGCATCACATGTAATGTCTAATGAAACAAACAAACATTAAAAGGCTTGATGACTAACACGTGAACATCCAATGTCATTACAATCAAATGCTGCACTCCAGTACCTCTCTTGGAGGACACACCCAAAGGGAGTTGAACCCTCGGCGACCTTGATCCACCCACTTTAAAGGATGCGTGAATTCTTGAGTCTGTCAGATGTCAGCTTTCTAACATGATTTGGCTTCAATTCTTTGCCATCTTGCTTCGGAAATTGCAATTTAACAAGCCACAGTGGACACAAACATGCCAAACAATGTTTCTTGGATGCAGGTGCAATGGAGGGCAGCGATGACAGGATTTTAAAATGTCCTCAAAAGTATAATGGCTTAGCTTTTATTATGTACGAAGAATGTGGGCGGTGGGGTAGTCAAGTGGTTAAAGCGTTCGCTGGTCATGTGGAAGTTGTTGATTCCCCACATGGGTACAATGTTGTGATGCCTATTTCTGGTGTCCCTAGCTTTGATTTTTCTGGAATATCGCTAAAAGCGGCATAAAACCACACTCACTATGAACAATGTGGAATTCTCAAAACTGATCAGAAAGTTCAGCTGACATAACCTTATATGGATATCAGGTCAGGTTTCAGAGATCACAGTAGGAAATCTAATTGCGATGACTGGTGAAATCTTTATGTATTTTTCTGCCTTGTAAAGTGTATAGTATTCCAGCAATATCATGGCAGGTGCAGGTGTCCATTGTCACACCTCATTCCTTTTGTCCAGGTTATGTTGTTATCTATTTCACCCTTTGAAAAGGTGTTCTCCATAATAATCTTCTGTCATTCCTCACCTTTCTGTCCAACCTGTGAAGATCTGTGTTTATTGGTCTCTTGTCGTATGAGCCGACTAATGGGATCGGGTGGTCAGGCTCACTGACTTGGTTGACATATGTCATCATATCCCAATTGTGGAGATTGATGCTCCTGCTGTTGATCATTCGATTGCCGGGTCCAGACTCAATTATTTACAGACCATCACCATATAGCTCATTCTCTTCCCACAGAGGTTACTTGTCATTTCTTCCTACGAAACTCTGTTCTAATACGGTCATATTTCCTGGTTCTCGTAAAATCCCCAAGCGGCAAAAAATTGCAACACGAATTATCTCACTTCTTTCTGTCCAATCAGAACACGTCAACTTGACTAATACAAGCAAATGTTGGGTCACAAATATCCTTCCTCTGCCAGGAACTTGTGTTGATGTGACGCACAAGACATTTAATGGCTAGCTTAGCCGTTGTCAACGAGGGCGATGGAGACGCCATTGATCCGCCATGTACATGACTGAGTTCTGTCTATAAGAAACGTTTGCGCATCGCGCAGGAAAAGGGTTCTAGTTTCCCCGAAGCATACGGAAATAACCGAGGCCTTGCGAAAGATAACTTTTGAAACAACGTCGCTGATTGCACAACTAAATCTGATTGCAACCAATCACGAATCCTGAACACTCGCACCATGAAAAGGCCGTATTAGAACAGAGGTTGGTAGGAAGATATGACAAGTAACCTCTGTGGGAAGAGAATGCATACAGCTGGGATATTGCTGAGCGTGTCATTAAACAAGAAACAAACCAACCAACCAACCTTTCTGTCCAATCTCATCAAGTCTGATTTTTGACTCTATTGTGATTCCCACCTCTGCATGAAGATCTGATGATTACTCTCTGCTTAGAATGTACATCAATCCCTGTTCATTTAGAAATTCATTCAGATCAAAATAGAAATATTTATGTCTCCAAAATTACACTAGTTTTGTGTTAAATCAGTTGCTATCCAACTGCTGCCATGGTTACCAAAGATAATGGCATATGTTATGGAGCAGCTAAAGGAGTTAATGTCGGACACATAACTGAATTAGCAGCTCCTTGAAACAGGACAGTTTGACAGTTTTTAAAGATTTGTCCAATCACGTTAGTGATTTTCTTCTCCAAACCAATTATTGACATTTTAATAATTATTCTTCAATGGATTTCTTTCAAATGGCCCTGCAGAATTCTCCTGGCTCATCTCATGAAACGGTCAAAGGTCAAGGTCAAGCTTTAGAAAAAAACTTGTAAAACAGTCTGTTGTTCCCTTTCTCAGTGAGTGTTCAAGTAAATAAATAACTGATCAAACTCTTATGTATTTAGTCCTCAACCTTACTGTAGGCACATCAAGTAGCAAATAATAGAAAGATTGTATCAGTTCAAAGAACATTTGATCACCTCCAGCGTCTAGCAGATACCGTCTGCCCCTTTTGATTGACCCCAAAGACACTGTAATTGTTGAAGGTCAGCAGCAGGGGGAGATAAGTAGGGCTGGTCAGGTTGGATTATAATGTGTCCAAATGGTATGTAGACACATGTATGTACATGCATGTCTCTGTATAAGTGCGATAATCTTTTTCGAACATTAGACCCAATTTTACATCACATCCGATGAAGTTCCATGATGTGTTGGTGTTCCTCCTCAACTTCTGTTGCCGTTATTGAAAATATTATACAATGTTGTCTGTTTTTTGTATGTCTTTGTGTCAAGGAAATAAGTTTTTATTTGACATGTAACTGTTGAGCTGGTCCCTCGGTGCAACTGAGACCCTACACTCGGTGCACCTTACGACAGATCCAGGAAATGTGTTTATGAATATGTGTTTATGATCAATTCGTAGAAAATGAGCTCTTGCCAGACCCACATGTGTCGACATTAATATGAGTCCGTGGTGAGAACTGACATTCAAATCTGAAGTGTACCACACAGTCGTGAACCCAGTGATGAATTCCATGTTCTATATGCACGGATTCATTATCAAATCATTCCTGTAACCATTATTCACCCAAGTCTTATTTGATCATGAAGCTGATCAGGCCCTTGCTTTCACTGGTAATGCAGGGCCAATATATTTATCATTTTACACTGTACTGTGCAATGTGTGTGAATGCCTGAAATACCAAGCTGCAGTTTAACATGGATACCTTGCTTCGAAAGGATATGATCTGACTTGTAGCCAACCATTCTTTGTGTGTTCCTTTATGCCAAGCACCCGTGAAGATCCATGTTAGGATTGGTCTTCAGTAATGCATGCTTGTAAGAAGCAACTAACGGAATAGGGTGGTTGGGTCGTTGACTTGGTTGTCACATGTCATCCCAATTGCGTACATTGATGCTCATACTGTTGATCACTCAGGGTTCGAAATACCCCATATATTAGCATGCCTTGACATGGTAAATATCGAAATGGCACGGATACAAAATGTTCTCGGTGCCCTTATGGCAAGCCTAATTTTTTAGAGACATAACACACCTTTAGTCATTTAACAACCAAACAAAACACTTATGCAAATGACAAACAAGCAAAAACATTTATTGACTTTATCGCCCAGGAAATCACTGGAATTATGATGGTTGAGGTAAAGAAATCTGGTTGTTTTTTCATTTTAAGTGTTGGAATGACTGATAGTTCGGTTATTGAAGAGGAAAGTGTGTATGTTAGATATATTAAAAAAGTGAGCCTCTCACACAATTCTTAGCTATTAAAGGTGTTGGGAAAGCAGAACAAATGAAACATAAGAAAGCCATCTTAAACAGAAGACATATCAGTGATAACAGAAAACAGGTTACATTTGTTGTTTTCTGACAATAAATTTCAAAAGATCATCATCCTTGCTACAGTCATTTATTCTAGAAACGTGGGCACACCTGATTTCTGAAACGCACACCTAAAATATTTGCCTGGTGCCCTAAGGCACACTTAGAAAAAATAGTATTTCTATCCCTGTCACTTGATTGTCTGGTCCAGACTCGATTATTAACTGAGTCCGCCATATGGCTGAATCTTGAGAGCAGCGTTAAACAACAATCTGTCAACTTCATACTGAGCTCCAGTCAGGGTACTACACCACAAGCACCAAGTTTTACCATCTGTTTGTATGACAATATTCAGAATTTAGCCTCACCATTTCCTGATGGGAGATACTGAGACAGTTCTTGTTTTTCAAATTGTCTTTATCGAGATTCCCAGGGTGTGACATTTTAGAAATAGATTCCAACTCAAGGTAAATGACCATTTTCCAAAGTGGAATTGACATTGGAACCTGTCAAAGATAATTAGTCTGGTACAATTTAAACTGTCAAAGTCTGCTGGAAGTTAAAGTCACTGTGGTTAGTTGTTGACTTTACAAGAAAACTGTGTACAACTTAGTGATGACCGATGAATATATTAGGTTCAACAGAAATAGCTGCTCTGTGATGACAGTAAAGCAAATGTAAAAGTCATTTTGAAATGGAGCTATGGTCAAGAATTGGATCAGGATATTATAATAGAAGAATGACTTTTGTAATAAACTAGAAAATTGAGAATGCATTCATAAATGGAAAGGTTTTGCCTTTTTCGTCCAGAATGAGCACGAAGGTGCTTAAAACATAGTCACTTTCAAATCAGATGAATTAATCTTTTGCATGATACTTATCTGTGTAAATCATGCATGGGAGGTATTGTTTTTAGCAAGAAGTCTGATTTAGATGCGCTGAAGGGGCCGTTGTTGGCACGGGTATGTACCTCAGCCTATACAGATAGAGATATGGACCCTAGGATGAATCCATTCCGCATTGGGCCATTTTCTCCATTGGAAATGTCATACTGTTGTATGAGATGCATTTCATTGCGTAAGAAACGAGCAAACTTAGCAATGAATGTTTCATGATAAACAATGCATCACTCAATAAGGCAAATGAGAAGAACTACATACGGTTTTGTTTTTGGGTTGAGGAATATCCAATCCTCCCCCAATTAGGCTACTGGGTATGTTTCTGTATTTTGTCTTTGTTTAGGGTATATTTCTGTATACAGAAACGTACCTGGGGTACATATCTGTAGTACCTGTGCTGACAACGACCCCTTCAGCAAAGCTTAATACTCCTTGAATTGGGCTCTTTGGTCATGAAGTTGATGTTGTAGTGGTTGGCTGGATGGTATGTTGGTTTTTGTTTAATACCCAACTTGGCAATATGGCAGCAGTCTGTAAATAATCAAGTCTGGACAATCCATTGATTAACAGAATGAGCATTGATCTAAGCAATTGGGATATGATGACATATGTCAACCAAGTCTGCAAGCCTGACCACCAGATTCCGTTAGTCTGTCTCATGACAAGCATGGGTTACTGAAGACCAATTCTAACCCGGATCTTCACAGGTTCAATGTTGTAGTGAATTTGTTCACTTTTCTGATATTTACTTCAAGTATATTTTCGCATTACAATAACAAGCCTGCTTCTTTCAACGTGTATGTTTCGGGCAGTGTTTGCAGGGACAACAGTGAGCTAGTGGAGTGAGACTATTAATGACAACGTATCTCACATTCCTGCACTAATTTCAAATAAATGAGAGCATCTGTTTCATCAGAATAATCACAGAAAGAATGATGCATAAAAAGTAATTAGTGAATAATCAATGAGGAATTACAGAGTATCTGTCCCAAGTGATGGAATGGTGTCTGCCTCCAGCCTTTGACTATGACAATAAGAGGAGATTTCCTTCTGTTGCAAATTGAAGATGAAACAAGGAGTATAAATATGTAGGTGTCCTCTTCAACCCAATTGTTTCGTTCCTGGTGTGCAGATCCTGCATCTAATGATACATCTCTGATGTGATACAGGCTGTATGATCAGAGAGTCTCATGGAAGATGGTACAAATTGTTTGTCTGAAGACTGCTCATTGATTATTTAGCAGTTCCTGCGAGCAGAACAGATTCAGACCTGTGCCAAAGTTTTTAAATTCTGAAAAGGATCCTAAAAGATGCATGAACAGTTTCCCCTTAAAAAAGATGATAAATAATTCAACAGTGAAGTTTTAATTCTTGTACAAGAAACTGGAGTATTTATCTACACCATCTGTCATGGTGGGTTTTTAGTTGAGCTCAGTACAGCTGCAGGATAGGAGCTTCTTGGGGACCACTTGCTGTGCAGGAAGTACATACTTTTCTTTTTCAGTTCTCATTAATGTCTAAGGCATGGCTATTCACTGATTAGATGTTAATGTTGATGGGATGTCAATCACTGGATTGTCTGGTCCAGACTTGATTATCTACAGACTGCCATCATTTAACTGGAAAATTACTGAGCATCGCATAAACAACAAACATCTGCCACTATTTCTTAAAAATATACTGATGTAATTTAAAATTTTCATTCACTAACAAATTTATAATGTTTTTGAGCTCCCAATGAGTACACTACAAATAAAGGGTAATGAACACAAATATGTATTCACAAATACAGTCAGTTGCTGATGTTTTATTTGTTTTATGATGTTGACAGTGTTAACTTATCCTACCTACCTGCTTACAGTCCAGTGTGTTGATTGACAGGATCGCAGAGGCCCAGATAAGCTGCATATCTGGGAAAAATACGCTTAGAAAATTTCCAATTACGCATTGAAAAAATAATTGTAGCATACCAATTATGCATTTAAAATGTTAGATACGCAAAAAGTTTAAAACAAATGCGTACAGAATATATTTATAAACATCGCTTGCGTAATGAAAAAGACATGGATTGCTATCAAGTTGTACTGTTAGTACTGTAGTATATGAGGAAATCACATTATATTTAAGTTGGTTTTGATTAGGTATGACATAAGGCCAGAAAATGTAAACTTACTCAATGACGTAATACTTAGGTGAGTAAAATGAATACGCACATATTTGAAAGCAGTGGGTAACGGAAAATGAAATACCCACTCAACATTCATAATACCCACTCCCAAAAATACAGTGGGTACAGTACCCACATGAGCTAAATCCTATCTGGAGCTCTGGGATTGTACAAGGCCATGGCAAGGTTACACAAGTTATTCTACTACATGGCTTGAATATTCAATACTACTAATCACAAATACTGAATTGAATTCATGAAGGGATATGATTCAATTCATTGAATATGTGAATCAATTGGAACAGCCCTGCTCATATGTTATTCTAGAGAAATGTACGTAACAGGATCAAACGTTACCAATTCTGAGCTTTCTTTTGCACTGACATTCTGTTTCAATAAACTCAAGCTCAGTCTCTAGGGAGATAGCATGCCAGTTTGCCCTGACGGTGTTGATGCTTACTCATAATATTAATCATTGGATTGTCTGTTCCACAGGCAGGTAATTCGGTCCATGTGTCTTAAAGACACTACTAGGTTGATGTAGTGTCTTCTGAATTTAGAGGGGCAGTGGGGTAGCCTTGTGGTTAAAGTGTTGGCTCGTCACGCCGAAGACCCGGGTTTGAATCCCCACATGGGTACAATGTGTGAAGCCCATTTCTGGTGTCCCCTGCTGTGATGTTGCTGGAATATTGCTAAAAGCGGTGTAAAACCAAACTCAGTCAGTCAGTCAGAAGAAAGTTTTCAGTCGGTTGAGAATTTGAAGATGACACACCCTAATGGATGTTCTTCACTGCATTTACTGATGGTGCAGTTTTTCAAACTCAGAGTTTCGACTCGATCCAATTACTCTTTGCCCTGTGACTTAAAAAAATGTACTCTCTGTGGGGAAAACCAAACTAAGGTGACAATTAGTTTCCAATGTGATCTTAAGTAGGTGTATTGAAATGTTGCTATGTTGACATTTTAAAAATAATTCAGGTTTTCAAATTCAACCCAAAACCAAAAACCACTGTCAGAAATTAAAATAAAAAATAGTTTGAAACTTGTTATTGCACTGACAGTGCCCTCTGTCATGGAAAAGTTAAAAAAGGTACTGCTGAAACAGTTTAGAAGTAAAAACTAAAAGAAACTAAAAGTTTCACTCACTGAATTGTGAAACTGTTAATTTTGACTATTTTGTTTTAGCAATTACTGCATGAATCCTATTCGTATAGCGCATTTTGATCCTGTTACAAGCTTTGACATTCACATACCCAGTTTTTCAGTATGTGTACTATTTTAACTTCTCCTCTTAAAACTACAAGACCAAAATTTTGAAACTTCGTGTAAATGGATCCAAGCAAAAGTAGTTCCAAAAATTGGTCACAGAAATCAGAAATTTTGAACACTGATCATTGTGGTAATGTTCGGGTTCAGAAATGTATTGAAATTTGGCAATAGGTCGTGGAACATGTGGGGGTCCATGTTTTCAACTTACTTCATTTAATCTTTCCAACATAATAGCTGATGTCTGCAAAGTAAAAATGTTGTCATGGGCCATAATATTCACAAAGGATGCGAAATTTGAAAACCATATCTACCCCACCTGATTCTAGCTAGTCATATTGTTTCATCATATTTTTATCATACTTTGGAGAGCAATCTCAAAATGTAGGATTTCCTGTATGGTTGCAATCTTGACTTCTCAAAGAAATGATAGTCGGCAGGATGATGTAGTCAAAGGTTCTCCATCCTCACCTTTTGATGTAGAGGAAATAGCAAAGTTCAAGATGGTCCGAAACTGTCCTTAGACTGCAGATCCGCCCTTTTGCAAATTTGACCTATATGTTTGCCATTGCTTAACTGGGCAAAGCAGAACAAGCCAATGCTTTGGGCTAGGTACCTCACGTCATACTAGGCACATCAAATAGATTGTCTGTATTTAGTGATGGTTAGGTGCCCCCAGAGAATCTTGGTAACCCTGGTACTGACCATTGCAGTGGAAAGAGCTTTTTTCATTTGGCGTTTTTATACGTAACTTCAGAGCAATGGGTAGCCTAGTGGTTAAAACGTTTGCTTGTCACACCGAAGACCAGGGTTCAATTTCCCACATGGGTACAATGTCTGAAGCCCATTCTGGTGCTGTTTCTTCAAAAGAAGCTATGTCCACTCACAACATAACTTCTCCAGATACTGCTTAATCGAATCAGTTGAAATTTGGTATGCAGGTTTCTTCTGATGAACCCTATTGATTTCAAATTAATTTGATTATCACTTTTCATTGATGTTTTTAACTATTTCAAAAATTAAGTTTTAACACAAAATTATGCAAACTATTTCCAAATGTGTAACTTAAGTTATAGAGCTTTCTTACTGTATTGTTGTTAAAAATGTAAATACATCACATGTGCAGTTATTAAGCAATATCTTGAATTTATTAAGCAATATCTTGAATTTAGACCTTGTTCTTACTTTTGCACTTCATTCATATTGGAACGTTTGATGTCCATTCCTCGGCCATTGAGTATCAAGATGTAATATAATTTGCTACATGTGCAGTTGTGGAGCTTGACATATGTACTGTCTGTTGTGTTTTTTCAAATTTTGACCTTTGCACTGTTCCTGTGCTATTGTATTCTGTCATTTCCATTCACTGAAACATCAGCTCAGGAACCTGTGAACAAAGGCAATGGAAACTTCATAGGCTGAATGTATTCAAGATGTGTGAATCTCAATGGCAATATGGTTGCCAAAGAAATCTATTTATGGCAATTGCTCATCTATTTCTATGCAGATGTACTGAAATACCCTGAAGTTCTCTAAAAATGTGCTATTTTGTCCCTTTAAACATCCTTTCATCTAAAACTGACTCACTGCAACGAGCCAAATTACAGCACCAACACTTCTCCATATCATCACATAATTGGTTTTGTTTTTCATAAAATTGCCTTGCATTTATGAAGAATTATTGTCTTTAGAACATTTATGTGGCTCTGAGCAAATTAAAGTAAAGCAAAGTAACTCTTGTTTATTTCAATTATGTATTATTAGGAGTACAATTATTCTTGTAGAAACATTGTGGATAATTAGTTAATTGCTTGGTATGTGTTTGAACTTTTGTACTCTTATATTATATAGAAAATCGATGAACAGCAATGCTGAGAGCATGGTTTCTTGAACCACTGTCCTTACTGACATTTTTAGCCCGTGACTACAAATGCAGGTGAGCTACAGTACCTGGCAGGGCGGTGGGGTAGCCTAGTGGTCAAAGCGTCCTCTCGTCACGCTAAAGACCCGGGGTCGATTCTCCACATGTGTACAATGTGTGAAGCCCATTTCTGGTGTCCCCCACTATGATATTTCTGGAATATTGCTAAATGCCGCGTAAACTGAACTCACTCACTACAGTACCTGGCAGTATTTTGCTGGATACTGTACCTGATGCAGTGTAAATATAATCTAGTCACAACAAGCACGTTATCTGGAAAATGAAACCTTATGCAGAAGTCCATGCACATGTTACTGTCAAAATAATCAATATCTTAAAGCAGAATTTTCCCCTTAAACCTACCGACACACAATAACTTATTATATAGAACAGACTTTATGGATAACAACTTCTTTTTATTCGTGAGTGCAACATTTTCAATATCTGTATCGAAACGTTGCACTCACGAATAAAAAGAAGTTGTTATCCATAAAGTTTGTTCTATATTGTGCTTCCCAACTTCTAAAATGCCACTCAAAGAAGTAATAACTTATTACCAAACATAATTAATAAATACTAAGTTCCACTATTCTATTTTTTTTCCAACCTGCCAAGACTAAGTGTTCAAAATTACGTCTTGTAGCCATGAAATACAGGTGTAACCATGAAATACAGGTGTAGCCATGAAATACAGGTGTAACCATGAAATACAGGTGTAACCATGAAATACAGGTGTAACCATGAAATACAGGTGTAACCATGAAATACAGGTGTAACCATGAAATACAGGTGTAGCCATGAAATACAGGTGTAACCATGAAATACAGGTGTAACCATGAAATACAGTGTAGCCATGAAATACAGCAGTGTAACCATGAAATACAGGTGTAACCATGAAATACAGGTGTAGCCATGAAATACAGGTGTAACCATGAAATACAGGTGTAACCATGAAATACAGGTGTAACCATGAAATACAGGTGTAACCATGAAATACAGGTGTAACCATGAAATACAGGTGTAACCATGAAATACAGGTGTAGCCATGAAATACAGGTGTAACCATGAAATACAGGTGTAGCCATGAAATACAGGTGTAGCCATGAAATACAGGTGTAACCATGAAATACAGGTGTAGCCAAAGCTCTTAGTCATGTTGGTTCTGTAATTATTTCAAACCAGTTTAGCAGTCGCAGTTAAGTGCTCCATCTTGAATTTAATTTGAATGTGAATGATCATGATATCTTTGACTGGTATCCAAGATTACATGTTTTAGAGACTCATTTAGAACTGAAACTGTCTTCTGATGAAATTATCTCATCTTTGTTTTTTCCGCAAAAGACTTACAATTTTAAATGACCGAGAGTTCCAAACCCCTCAACATGTTAAAAGTGACATAAACTCATTCGGCAAGAGTTTTTCACCATCTTTTTGTCGCCAAACCAACAGACCCTCAAATGAAAAAAATATTTTAAAAAACAAACGAAAGTTTTTTTTGAGAGAGTGCAGATGGTTTTCTGTGTCAAATTTAAGCTAAACATGTTTTGTAAGAATGCTGTTGAATTGCTTCCCACAGATTTGAGAAATGTTGACGGTAGAGATGATTGTTAGGATAATACCTTACCTTAAAAAAGTCATATCAGTCATGTTGAACATCTAATTTTGGGCGTTGTATTGAGATTTTGGCTAAGACGTATTTGTCTTTCAGAAAGTCTGGATAATGACTTTTGCAAAAAGAAGTGCCATCCTGTTTTCCTTCCGAGGACCAAGGTTGAAATGACCGTAGAGCATCCATTTTTTATGAGGGATAAAGGGATAAGCCTGATATTTCAATGCTCTCTGGCCCCAGAATAGGAAATGATGATATGACAAAGTCAATAGATATCGTAATTACAACTAACAATTCAAATAAAATTGTTGAAAGATATTTATGATTTTCTTCTTATATATGTCTAGGGATCTGTGACATTGTAACAAGGCTGCGATAATATTTTAATATAAAATTGTCATAAAAACCATATCTCTCTCTATCTGGAAAGGCCCTGGGTCCTTGGCTAGTTGAGACATGCTGCTGTTTGAATCCAGTGATCAGTAAGTTTTCAACTTCAGTATAAAGGAGTCATTGACTTCCTTGCTAAATTTCCAACATTGCTAAGGGAGACAACTCTTACCAGTACCTACCAATGTCCTTGATCCATTTGAAACTATACCTCATGTCATATAACCATGTTACAGCGTAATTGTTGTGTAACTAGTCCCTGCCTTCCTCCACCTTACCCATGAAGATCCGAGTTAGAATTGGTCTTCAGTAACCCATGCTTGTCAACCGTGAAGATCCAGGCTAGAATTGGTCTTCAGTAACCCATGCTTGTCAACCGTGAAGATCCAGGCTAGAATTGGTCTCCAGTAACCCATGCTTGTCGTGAGAAGTGACTAGCGGTATTGGGTGGTCAGGCTCACTGACTTGGTTGACACATGTCGTCATATCCCAATTAAGTAGAACTATGCTAATAATATTGATCACTGGATTGTCTGGTCCAGAATTGTTTATTTACAGATCGCCGGCATATAGCTGGAATATTCCTGAGTGCAGCATTCAACAACAAACCAACTAAAATTCCCCCTTCTCCTTTTCTTCCTGTTTCTCTCCTTCCACTTCACTCACTCAGAATGTATTTTCTCGATAAAAAAACTGTGATACACTAGATAACCTTAGTTGATAGCAGCTGGCCCACAACTCAGTGTAGATGGTCGTTTAATGTAGATAAAGGATGGAAACATCCAATCCTTTCAGACAACCAGTACTCTCGGAATAACACCCCAGTGGCAGTCGGACCCAAAGTCCGAAATCATTATCTCAGCTCCATGTCAGAATATTAAGATATGATTTGCTGACACGGTCTTGATAAAATACTATGCCTCCCAGCAGGAATAAATCACTTGCACCCTGCTACAAAGCTGCATGTTGCTCAGGAAAGTCCCATGACACAGGACAAATTAACCTCATCTCAGTCGACAGGTGTTTCCTATCTGTTTTTTATTTGTTCTAATTGCTCTGGCAGACTGAAACATGTTGGTAAGGTAATGCCATGGAATAAAACCAAAAGTGGAATGCATGAAACCCTGTATAACGATAGTGATTCTTTGACAAGTTAAGACAAAAAAGTTGTAAACACCACCAACTTCACTAGGACTCAAGGCAACACACCCGAAGTGGCCAGTGTTACCAATGCAATGAACCAGTCAGATAAACCTTGTAGTATGATCTGATGCGACCCCTCTGTAGAAATCTACCAAAGTCTAAACTAATTTTTCTCCATCTATGAATCAATCCTGAATGAAGCATATCACCAGCCAGTGTGTGAAATAGCCACTGGTCCGCTAGCCTCTGGCTAGTAATAATCCAGTCGGGCCAGTAAATTTCCGCAGTCACTGCCCGACTGGCTAGTGAATTCTCATTGGGTCATTTTTTAAATATATCACTCTCTCTGACTTTTTAAGTTATAATACATTGTTAACTCATGCACGATTATGACGTGATTAATGATGGTATTTTATCTTTTTTTGTTATCCTTTGCTTAGTTCCCACATACAAATTTCGGACTAGTGAATCATTGTGAGGGCTAGTAACTTTCAGACATAGTTAGCCTGACTGGCAAGCAACATTTGGAACCTTTTTACATACTGTCACCAGCACGTACGTGATCCCGGTAGTTGTTTGTCTTCTGTTGTTATTTTTTTACGAAGCGCTGGAACATGGCACAGTGTTTGCCATGACGCAGAAAACCTGCGTATTTGACGCACAAATTATCTCAAATATGCAGTGAATTTAGAAGCTTGCGTCATTGTTGACACAATGCTACTGGGCCCTTAGTTCAGTTAATCTAAACTTCTAAAACTAAATGTTCGCCAGTTAACTGCTCAGTGCTGATTAAATACCTGACCTGCCTTACCTTGTATTTTGTCGTGTTTATTAAACAATCACAGTTGATATCTTGATGAAAGTTCCAAACTGCAGTTGACTCCCAAAACATGTCCATGACTCCCTCTCATGACACCAGGGAGTCATGATGACTCCTAAATTTTTAAGCCTAGGGCAAACACTGCATTTTTGTATATTGATACATTGCTGCACAAAATTGGTGATCACACGTCTGTTCATTTGAAGTAATGAAATAAGTTAGTTTAATCACCAATTAGATAAGGTTTGATTTACTAGGCTTAGTCAAATGAGGTCTCCCAGCAGAAACTTCTTCAAATCTTCTTACATGAATGCCAAAGCTTGAAAAGCTCATTAATTTCATTGATGAAACTGTGTCTTAAATACACATTACTTTAAGAATGACATGTGAAGAGATTATTAGCCTTTTGTGGCTGCATTTTGAATATTGTATATTACTAATTTATGATATGTCTTATGTCCACCAAAGGCTTGCATAGTACAACTCTATTTCAATTATATGATATTTACCATTATGAATATACAACAACCTAATATCTCTAACTTTTGGAAGTAAAAAAAAAGTAATTTATCCATGCCTTTGTACCAGGATTGTTTAATTTTTTTCATCAAACCCAAAATTAAAAGTATGGGCTGAAACAAAAGTTGTGTTGTTCATAATCTTAAGTTGTAATCTCTGAGATGTTTATGTTTTGCGACTTTGTATGTTTACCCACCAGAGAGATCTGTAGTATTAGCCGCGTTCTCCTGATATTATTACATACAATAACCATCCACAACAAGAAGATGCATGTAAAACTGCGTCGTTAATCATACAGTCCGAGGTGCAGACCTGGTAGTTTGCACACATGAATAGCAAATTGCCACCTAGCTTGTTTTGTTTCCATCAGCGCTCTGGAGAAAGGCCAGATGCCAGCCATCACCAAGTGGTCAGAAAAACAAGCAAGATTTAGTCACCATCAGTACACTGACCATATGCCATGAAAGCTCGGATCGTAATTCCAAGCTGGGAAATTGACCACCAATTTGAAAGTGACCATGAGTCTAAAAGTAGAAAAGTCTTGCAATATGTCTGGTGGCTCCCCCTGGAGGCCTAATTGTATGGCCTTTGCCACCGGCATGGCACCTCACCTGGCCAGTAATTATTAACTAAGCCAGCTAATTTTTCAGGCAACATGAGCAAATGACAGTAAATTACAGCCAAGGAGAGTGTCTGGCTTGTTTCACAGATCAGGTGTATCCCAACCCTTGCGCCACTTATTTAAGTGACCGGAAATAGCTAATAGATTGCTTGGCTTCCAGCTGCTGGGCCGGATTACGATTTCAGGGTTTGCTGTTGCCTCCCAGAAGACATTGTTATTTTCATGAGCACAAAGCTCCTGTTTCCTTGTTACGATATATTTTTAGCTCATCTGGAATATGTCTTGGCCTTAATCTGGCAACGTCTTCTCTGAAATTGTTTGATCAACGAAGATGAGTCTTGCGCATCTGAAGTGTTCAGTGGGCAACATTGAAGGATGACACAAAAACAATTTTAGCTCACCTCAAGTATGTGTTAACCTTAATCTGGCAACTTTTCTGAAATTGTTTTGATGAAGATAATCTTAGGCAGTTTAAGTGTCCACTTGTGAACTCAAATACTGACACAAAAACAATTTTAGAACCTTTGTGTTGCCATCATCTGACAACATCTATGACATTTTTCAACCAGTGAAAATGCGTCTTAGGCGTCTGAACAATCTTAAGTATCCATTGGTCAAAGATGACATACAAACAATTCAATTCTTTTTATAATTTGATTTTCCATTTCAGCATATACATTTTTGTCCTTTATCAATATAAAAAAAGTTTGGTGCAGTTCGGATAATTAATAAAATTTTCTAAAGTACTGATGTTTCCTCAAACATATTTTTTATCATTCAGTATATTTGTATATCTTTTAATTTTATTGTTCCAACATTTCAGTTGCTGCTAACCACGTCAGTCAGACCTAGGAACAAACAATAAATCGGCTTGTTCTATAAAGAAATAATTCAGTTTTAATGTTATCTTCTCAAATTTGATTGCAACAGTTGTAAGAGCTCCGCCCATAACCCCTGCTTGAAATGTATTATATCTATTAGGATTATTCGAGGGTTTAGGGTTTAGGCTTAGGGTTTAGGGTTAGTTTTAGGCTGTTTATAAATAGCATAGGCCTATAACCTTAGGCATAGAATGATTTAAGAAAATACAGGGGTTACAGGTGGAAATCTTTCCCAACAAGTTGATATGAAGTTAAGATGGTTTTCAAGGCATCGCTTTAGGGTGTTAAACATAACGGAAACTTTTTGCCGTTTCAAAGAAACCAGTGTTGTATTTGTACAGAAGTTTTTTTATACAAACAGTTTTGTTTAGTTGTGACTGTTGAGAAATTAGAAACATTTAATGTAAAAAATTTTATGTACATAATGGTAAAAGCATGCTTCATTACTACATTTAAACATTACACAAGTATTCATGACATAGCATGCAACAGAGCAACCCATGTGTTTCACATTCCTACCTTCAAACTCCACAATATAATACATCAGCTTTATATTATTTGAGATTACACACATGCACCCCTTTCCTGCCATATTGAGCTGACATGCTGTGATATAACTGGTACATTGTTCTAATCATCACTAAACCAAACTCTTTCACTGATCCAATAGTGGCACAACATGCGTTGACTTCAAAACTGATATTAACAGTTCATACCACATCTGTCCTATGCATCAGGCTCCAATATAAGATCTGCAAATACTGCATTGTATTACATCAATACCATTGAGGATTAAACACCCATGCTCTGTGTGAAGGAAACATCATGCAGCCTAAGAATTTGATTAATTATTTGCATTTGCAGAGAAAAACTTGATCCCCAAATAGTATATTGTCATGCCCATTAGATAAATACAAGATGGCTTAGATGGAAGAGTGATTTTAAGGTTAATGATACATGCGTGTTATTGTAGTGGTACTTAGAATTAGAATTTCATCTAAAAGCCTTTTCACATTTATGCAATAAAGTTCTTTCATATTTTTTGATGATCCGTGTTTATGAGGATTTGGGGATGTAAATATTGTACTAAAGGACAAAACCTGAAATAGCACTGTCCTGACAACTAATTCAGGGATAAGATCTCACTTTAACAACCAAATCACCTGACAATGCTATTTAACTATGCTGAGTGGAAGACATGTAAATATGAACCTAATCTACAGTTTGGGATGAGTACCCACCTAAACATGGTATGTGACGGGCACCGACTTGTCAGTATTGACACATACCGACAAATGTTGATGGCAAATCATGTGGATAATTAGCCTCATTTCGGCCAGCTTCGTAAATCTCCTTGTCCCATTAATAAGTCTTTTAGCACCTCAGTCGAGTTGTCATGAAAAATGTATGAGTCGGAGAATCTTGAGGAGAATCACCAGGGTTAGTCGGCTCAGCCCCTGACCCCCAAAGTGGGCACTTATTGATATTTGAGAGCTAGTGTTTGGAATATGTGATCAAAAATCCATGATTGGCTGTAACCCCCTGAACTGGTGACTTGGTCAGTTTATGCCTGCATGATGTACTGGGTTTATGAGATGCATGCTTATTCGTCTCCATCACTTCAGCATTTGGCAAAATTGAAATTTGGTTTCATTGATGTGCAGGTTACTTTTGATTATTGGAAGCCACCATTGGAAGCTGTTTTTGATAGTTTGCATGTGGGTTTGGATAATGCTTCTCAATATGAGCTTGCACTATGGCTTCAAGATGATTGCCTAAGTGATGCTTTCTTGAGTCAAATGTTAAGCTGTTTTTGTCTTCTTGGAAGGTGTAATGTGGTTTGATATTGTGAATATGTGCCTTGTAAGTGTGAGCGTGTGTCTGAGGTGAAACCTACATCTGACTTAGGTGCAGTATAGTTGTGTTTGTTTGTTGTTTAGTGCCCTGCTAGTTGACCTGTATTCCTGTTTTATGATGTGGAATTAATGGAGTCTCAGATAGACCATTCAGTGATTGATATGAGCTTTGATGTACACAGTTGGGTTATGATGACATGATCAACCAAACACTGTGTCTGGATGTAGGTGTGAAGTGTGTCTGAAATAAGTGTGAACTGTCTGAAATAGGTGAACTGCATCTGAAATAAGTGTGAACTGTGTCTGAAATAAGTGTGAACTGTGTCTGGATATTGGGTGTAAACTGCATCTGAAATAAATGTGAACTGTGTCTGAAATAAGTGTGAACTGTGTCTGACATAAGTGTGAAGTGTGTCTGAAATAAGTGTGAAGTGTGTCTGAATTGGGTGTGTCTGAAATAAGTGTGAAATGTGAACTGTGTCTGATATAGGTGTGAAGTGTGTCTGGATATAGGTGTGAACTGTGTCTGGATATAGGTGTGAACTGTGTCTGGATATAGGTGTGAACTGTGTCTGGATATAGGTGTCAACTGTGTCTGGATATAGGTGTGAACTGTGTCTGGATATAGGTGTGAACTGTGTCTGGATATAGGTGTGAACTGTGTCTGGATATAGGTGTGAACTGTGTCTGGATATAGGTGTGAACTGTGTCTGGATATATGAGTGTGAACTGTGTCTGGATATAGGTGTGAACTGTGTCTGGATATAGGTGTGAACTGTGTCTGGATATAGGTGTGAACTGTGTCTGGATATAGGTGTGAACTGTGTCTGGATATAGGTGTGAACTGTGTCTGGATATAGGTGTGAACTGTGTCTGGATATAGGTGTGAACTGTGTCTGGATATAGGTGTGAACTGTGTCTGGATATAGGTGTGAACTGTGTCTGGATATAGGTGTGAACTGTGTCTGGATATAGGTGTGAACTGTGTCTGGATATAGGTGTGAACTGTGTCTGGATATAGGTGTGAACTGTGTCTGGATATAGGTGTGAACTGTGTCTGGATATAGGTGTGAACTGTGTCTGGATATAGGTGTGAACTGTGTCTGGATATAGGTGTGAACTGTGTCTGGATATAGGTGTGAACTGTGTCTGGATATAGGTGTGAACTGTGTCTGGATATAGGTGTGAACTGTGTCTGGATATAGGTGTGAACTGTGTCTGGATATAGGTGTCAACTGTGTCTGGATATAGGTGTGAACTGTGTCTGGATATAGGTGTCAACTGTGTCTGGATATAGGTGTCAACTGTGTCTGGATATAGGTGTGAACTGTGTCTGGATATAGGTGTGAACTGTGTCTGGATAAGGTGTGAACTGTGTCTGGATATAGGTGTGAACTGTGTCTGGATATAGGTGTGAACTGTGTCTGGATATAGGTGTGAACTGTGTCTGGATATAGGTGTGAACTGTGTCTGGATATAGGTGTGAACTGTGTCTGGATATAGGTGTGAACTGTGTCTGGATATAGGTGTGAACTGTGTCTGGATATAGGTGTGAACTGTGTCTGGATATAGGTGTGAACTGTGTCTGGATATAGGTGTGAACTGTGTCTGGATATAGGTGTGAACTGTGTCTGGATATAGGTGTGAACTGTGTCTGGATATAGGTGTGAACTGTGTCTGGATATGTGTGAACTGTGTCTGGATATAGGTGTGAACTGTGTCTGGATATAGGTGTGAACTGTGTCTGGATATAGTGTGAACTGTGTCTGGATATAGGTGTGAACTGTGTCTGGATATAGGTGTGAACTGTGTCTGGATATAGGTGTGAACTGTGTCTGGATATAGGTGTGAACTGTGTCTGGATATAGGTGTGAACTGTGTCTGGATATAGGTGTGAACTGTGTCTGGATATAGGTGTGAACTGTGTCTGGATATAGGTGTGAACTGTGTCTGGATATAGGTGTGAACTGTGTCTGGATATAGGTGTGAACTGTGTCTGGATATAGGTGTGAACTGTGTCTGGATATAGGTGTAAACTGTGTCTGGATATAGGTGTCAACTGTGTCTGGATATAGGTGTCAACTGTGTCTGGATATAGGTGTCAACTGTGTCTGGATATAGGTGTCAACTGTGTCTGGATATAGGTGTCAACTGTGTCTGGATATAGGTGTGAACTGTGTCTGGATATAGGTGTCAACTGTGTCTGGATATAGGTGTCAACTGTGTCTGGATATAGGTGTCAACTGTGTCTGGATATAGGTGTCAACTGAACTGAAATAAGTGAACTGCATCTGAGATAAGTGTGAACTGTGTCTGAAATAAGTGTGAACTGCGTCGAAATAAGTATGAACTGTGTCTGAAATAAGTGTGAACTGTGTCTGAGAAAAGTGTGAACTGTGTCTGAAATAAGTGTGAACTGCGTCTGAAATAAGTATGAACTGTGTCTGAAATAAGTGTGAACTGTCTGAAACAAGTGTGTGCTGTGTCTGAAATAAGTGTGAACTGTCTGAAACAAGTGTGTGCTGTGTCTGAGAAAAGTGTGAACTGTGTCTGAAATAAGAAATAAGTGTGAACTGTGTCTGAAATAAGTGTGAACTGTCTGAAACAAGTGTGTGCTGTGTCTGAAATAAGTGTGAACTGTCTGAAACAAGTGTGAACTGTTTCTGAAATAAGTGTGAACTGTCTGAAACAAGTGTGTGCTGTGTCTGAAATAAGTGTGAACTGTCTGAAACAAGTGTGAACTGTGTCTGAAATAAGTGTGAACTGTCTGAAACAAGTGTGAACTGTGTCTGAAATAAGTGTGAACTGTCTGAAACAAGTGTTTGCTGTGTCTGAAATAAGTGTGAACTGAACTGTCTGAAACAAGTATGAACTGTGTCTGAAATAAGTGTGAACTGTCTGAAAGAAGTGTGTGCTGTGTCTGAAATAAGTGTGAACTGTCTGAAACAAGTGTGTGCTGTGTCTGAAATAAGTGTGAACTGTCTGAAATAAGTATGAACTGTGTCTGAAATAAGTGTGAACTGTCTGAAACAAGTGTGTGCTGTGTCTGAAATAAGTGTGAACTGTCTGAAACAAGTGTGTGCTGTGTCTGAAATAAGTGTGAACTGTGTCTGAAATAAGTGTGAACTGTGTCGAAATAAGTATGAACTGTGTCTGAAATAAGTGTGAACTGTCTGAAACAAGTGTGTGCTGTGTCTGAAATAAGTGTGAACTGCATCGAGAAATCTGAAACAAGTGTGTGCTGTGTCTGAAATAAGTGTGAACTGTCTGAAACAAGTGAAATAAGTATGAACTGTGTCTGAAATAAGTGTGAACTGTCTGAAACAAGTGTGTGCTGTGTCTGAAATAAGTGTGAACTGTCTGAAACAAGTGTGAACTGTGTCTGAAATAAGTGTGTTTTTCCTGTGAGTATTGGGATTTGAACTGGTCTTAATCATACGATGTGAATATGGGATTGGGTGGTCAATCTTGCTCACCTGGATGATGGACATCATCCCAATTGTGCCCATGATGTCAATCACTGGATTGTCTGGTCTAGACTCTATTATTAACAGATTGCCACCTTATAGTTGGCATTTAGGACTAGATTTTATATACAGGGTGGGGCTTTAAGCAAGATACAAGCATCAACAAAATTTTGTGGTAAATGTTTAATGTAATAATCTTGTGACAGTATGGCTGAAATATTGCCGGTGTGAACTTTGAGTTTTTACTCAATATTGTCCCTGGCATGGAGTCAGAATATGTCATGTGAGTTGAGTGTATGTTTTGAACTGCGCTTTGGCACAGTGGGCTTGAGGTGAGGTGAGGTGAGGTCATGTGAAATTGGGTTTGTCGTACTTGAGAATATTTCGCTCATATGACGACGTGCATGCGTGTGTATGTGTATGTGCGGCTGCTTGTACTAGCCCAGACTTAAGCTTGTTTTATAGTGCTAGCCCACTGAGATACCGTGCCGAAGTGAAGCATGAATACCCCACTCAGACACATTATACTGACTCCGAGCTGACCAGTCCTTGTTGTACCCATTAATGCCGAGCGCCAGACAGGGACCAACAAGTACCATAGTTTAACGTCTTTTGGTATGACGCTGTCGGGGATCAAGCCAATGACCTTCCGCTCTCCGGGCGGACGCTCTAACCACTACACCACGGAGGCGGTTAGTGGGCTTGAAGGGGCGGTGGGGTAGCCTAGTGGCTAAAGCATTCACTCGTCACGCCGAAGGCCTGGGTTTGATTTCCACATGGTCACAATGTGTTAAGTCTATTTCTGGTGTCCTCCGCCGTGATATTGCTGGAATATTGCAAAAAGCGACTCCAAACCCAGCTCAGTCACTCACTCGCTCATTGGGCTGTCACAGTAAAACCATCGTAGATCCTGACCAGTACCTCAGTCACACATGCATGTCAATAACCTAGAACACAAGTCTCACATCACCTCATTGTCAACATTGACCTGTTTTCTTCCAATATGGGACAAATGCGGAGAAAAATGGTGGTTTCTCTGTGATGTTCACAAATTGAAGGTCCTCATATTGAAGATGACAGGGTTGTAGGTAACTTTACACAAAGTTTCTCGACAGGACAGATTAATGGAGGCCTGCCTCCTCCTCATCAGGCAGCTTATGGTTGTCATTGGTCGTAGGTAATTGTCCTACTCTGGAAATACTCCCCAGCAGAAAATGAAGTTATTCGACACTTGTGATTCATGTGTGTTGGTGGGTCAAGGACGGACAGCTGAATGATGTTGATGGTTAGGACCAGGGAACGCTCAGTGCATTAAAGTTACAACAACACTCCTGTGTTACAGAGCACATTCAGTATTTGAGGTGATGTCTGAGGATTAAAATGCGATTTTCACAAATATTTTGACATTGACTCCCACACTGACCTTGCTGTCATACTTTCTTGACCAACTCATTTCTATTGTGGTATAGCTTGAATGTTGAAAGTAAAGTGAAATGTAACTCATTCTAAAGGTTTCTGTGGTGGATGTATCTTATCTGATTGATGACATCATTTGGTCTGATCTTCCTAAAAAGGAATTTGTAGATGCCTTTCTTAAAATAATATTAGTAAATCTTTTGCTAAAAATTGAGAATGTTGCAATTTGTTGGCTAAGTCGCTGTGAGGGATTTTAATGGGATTGTGATTGATGTTTTAGAATTTGTACATTTTTCATTTAGAATGATAACAAGTTTGTGACTTTGTTTATAGTGGTTTCTTTATCTGGACCATGCCTGAAACTAATGGGTATTCTTTCTTGAAACTGTGCACCCACAGACCAGGGTGCCGTTCCTCAAAGCGATCGTAAGTCTATATTAAAGTATGGTAGTTACGATCGTCTTAGCGCTACGATGGAATGGGGCCCTGGTTGTCAGTTTCTGCCTTTTGCTGGTGAGCTTAAATAAGTCTTGTAGTTCCCTGCTCTTATTCATTATAGAGATCCTTGGCTACATGGTGTAGACAGAACACGACTTGTCCACTATGTGACTCCCAATGCAAGATTACGACAACATGCCAGAACATGATCATGCATCTAGTCAGAACAGATGTAGTTGTAATGAAAGCAGCACTGACGACCTTGTCCATGTCTCTCACTGGCATCGTCCATGTCTCTCAGTCCATACTGGTGGGCTGTGTTTGTCTCTTAATGTTAACTGTTGTGTGGTGCTTGTAAACTTTCTAGATGTCTCTCAGGTCATAAGCTGCGTGATGCTTAGTCATGTCTTGAAGTTTATATTGCTGCTTAAGTGCTTGATCTTGTCTATATCTCTTAATGCATATTGCTTTGGGCTCAACCTTGTCCATAGTGCTCAATGCACCCTGTGTGACCTCACATTGACTTTAAATAAGATAAGGAAGAGAGTCTTTATGGATGTCAACTTCTTTCTTATGAAGCACGCAATCTGATGAAGGAGGAAGTATACACTCCAAAACATTGTGTGCCTCATAATAGAGAAGTCGACATCCATAAAACCTCTCTTCTTTATGTGTATCACTTCTAAATGCCATTCAAAGACCTGTGGTAAATTAGATCTCTACTTTTTTTTCAATACTGTAATTACATCATTTTTTAATGAAAATAGATTTAAAATAGTGGTAGTCCACAAGGAGATGTCACTTGTTCTTTTTGAAATATACTAGTCCAACTGCCATATGTAAAATAATGTTTTCTCAAGGGATCCAAGTAAGTATCAGACCTCTTATAGGTCCACTATCTCGATTCATTTTGTCTGCTGGTAAGATGTCTTCAGGACTAAAAGAATTTTAGACTTTTGAGAGATGTCCTCATATTCTCTATTCTCAAGTTTGGGAGTGGGGTAGCCTAGTGGTTAAAGCGTTGGCTCGTCATGCCGAAGACCCGGGTTGATTCCCCAAATGGGCACAATTTGTGAAGCCCATTTCTGGTGTCCCCCGCTGTGATATTGCTGGAATATTGCTAAAAGCGGCGTAAAACTAAACTCAAGTCAGTCAGTCAGCTATTCTCAAGTTACTTTTACGACACTGTTACTTTAAGATATCTCAGCGAGTTAGAGATGTCACAATTCCCAAAGTAAACAAAACTAGTTGTCATGATTGCAGCAGCTATTGTATCTGTTGGGACGCACATTCCTGAAAGAAACAATTGCCATTTCGTTACTGGCCGTAAAGATGTGATAGAACTGTTTTTAAAATTGTACAATTTGATTTTTTGAAGAACAAATTTACTGTATCCTCAAAGACAAATAGGAATAAGTACCATAAATGCTGGTGTGGCTGCAAGGAACCGCATCATGATGTGACATTTAACCGACTTCTCATCATCAATGTGGCAAAATTTTAAGAAAATAATCTGTTTTCTTTTTGGAGGATAATTGAGTATGGGGTAATTTAAAAGAGTTATTGCTTGTTTCTTTGACTTTCAGAAACAGAGCAACATTTCCCTCAATGTACTAAATTCCGTAATTTGAAAATGAAAAAAAATATCATTAGGACTATATTTAAAGTTAAGTCTTACTTTATGTTTCAGGATTAATCATCTTTTTAAACTCATTACAGTTCTTGATGGCTTTCATGTTTGTTTCTGTGTAAGTTGTGCTGGTTGCAAGTTAATCAATTTGAAATTAGTTTCCGCAATGTAGAAAATTCTTTTTGTCAGATACAGGCGATAGACAGGTGACATTGTTGACCAAATTTCTCAAACAGAAAAAGAAATCGTCATCATGTTTCTTTGAATAATTAATCATTTTATTAATCATTTGATCATGAACTTTTAATCTAAAGGTTTTCAGTGATGAGTATGTTAATTTATTTTTGTAGAAATCCCATTGCTTTTGAGAACAGAATTAAATTTTAATCACACAAAGAGGAAGGTCATTTTACTGATAGTGATTTGATGTTAGCTTGATTTCTGTGTGGGAGTTCAGAACATCAATCATGAATATGGCCAATTAAGAGATGTCTTGCTGACAGGTATGATGTAAGAGTTTTTCCAAAGCGCTGTTGTCAGCTGGTTTGAGATTTCAACGAGCTTCCCACAGATACGTTTTATGTAGTTCCTGACAACAAGCTTGACAAAAACTTGCAGCTTTAACCTGACTGATTCCTTGCGTGGGCATTCTACGATGGCGGACAATTGTCAGGTGTTGTTGTTGTTGTTGTTCAGGGTCAGATATCAAGCTGTTTGTTATTTTTAACTAAAAACATTCCTTACTTACATCTTCGTCCTTGATCATTCTACATATATCTGAAACACAGAACAACCTCAATTCAAATCTTTAACAATGGTTTGAAAAATTACTTGAAATGGGTGAATGAACGAGTTTGGATTATGTTGCTTTTAGTAATATTCCAGCAATATCATGGTGTGGGACACATGTGTTCATGAGGAATTGAACCTGGGTCTTGGGTGTGATGAGCTAGTGCTTTAACCACTTGGCTACCCTACTGCCCAAAATATTTCTTTAAACCAGCTTAAATCCATGTAGATATCATATTGAGCTTGTTCTGCAATATTTGTATTTGTCATCTTAAATTTTATACAATTTTGTGTTCTCAGTTCTTATAACCACTGCCTGTAGTTTCCCTTTTGAAATGAGAATTGTTACGACGGGATGTACAAAAATGACTCACAGTCACTGCCATTTTCAGTCATCTTTGCCCATTAGTGCATTAACGCGCTCAGCCATGCATTTTGTACAGTTCATTTTTGGTTTTTGCAGTTATACTGTTTTTGAAACATAATCCTATTTTTTTATCTATTTGATAATCAACTCATGTTTTTTTCAATATTAACCCAACCATCCTCGATTAAAGACTTACATCAACCTTTCCCTCACATTCTCTTTCGCATTGACATTTTAACATTGAAAATTTTCCAAATTAATGGAAAGAAATGGCTATGAGTTATGGCAAATACAAAATTATCCTGCATCAGAATCTCCTAGGGAAGCTTGTTTCTCAATAAGGTACAGATTCTAGTACCTTTGTTTTCTACATGGCATTGTGTGTTCATATTCTTTGGCCTTCAGAGTCATGCCAGCTTACACATGTCAAAATATGTGAACTAGACTTTCAGTTGACAGACGTCCATTTTGTGGAAGCTTCCGTGATTTTGTGGAAAGTGCGGCTTGATCCTGGATGGGTCAATAGCTGAATCGTTGTGTAATCCTTCAAATCTTAAATGTAAGACTTTGTTGACAGCTGTCCATTTTGTGGAAGCTGCCGTGACGTTGTGTGCAGGTGATCAGGTACCTCATTCTGAGAGTGCGCGTTTGAATCCTGGATGGGACTCAATCCCCCTCAAAGTACTAGAATCTGTGCTGAGAAAGTGTAATCCCAAATCTTTTAAATAAGTTACACCAAAATGCCTCATGGACATTTCAGTATTCAGCGTAAAGTTGAACAGATTCACTCACTCTCTCCATCTTTTTTAACATGACTGGGACCGTTAGCCTTAGAGGGCCTGTAATTCTCGCGAGGCGCTACACCGGTACTAAGCTGGTTCCCGGCTCCCTTTGTGCCCAGCAACTTGCGATACCAGATTTCTGGTGAGAAACGTGTATTCAAGAACCAGTTCTGGTTCAAAATTGCGCAACCACCAAATATGACTTTACTAGACCGGACCAAGTGTACAACAGTGCTTAGCAGTTGTAATAGTTGGCTAATTTGGGGATGGTTAGATTGGAAATTTGTTATTCCTTCAAGGATTATCGGTTTCTTACTGTCAACTGACAACCAATGAATTGAGACCATTCCAAAAGGTGCGAAACGTTGTTTGTCACCGGAAGTACTAAGGCCTTGTCAAGTGCGGTGACCTACTTATGGGCCCTATTTCAGTCTTGGAGTATTGTATTTCCTTAATTAACCCTGGACATCCAATAAGCATCAGTAGGGGTATCAGAAACCAATAAATGTTGTATCTTGATTAAATACTAGGTACATGTAGTTCTATATTGTGAAAACCACACCTTACACATACAGCACATTGACCCTGTTAAACAGATACATTTAGGGAACTTTTAAATAACTGTACCGAAAATAAGCCTGAGCAAATCATTAGCCAGAAATTGAAAATATAGAAGCCAGCTGTTAAAGGACAGAGGAAAAGAAGGTCAGAAAGAAAACTATCCTGTGGTGTTTGATTGAGGAAATACGGTAAGTACAATTCAAGCTGATGTTTGGTGAGATGACATAATCTGCAGCATATTGGTCGAGGCTTCATAATCATTGGTAACCAAATAGTTAATCAGTGAAGGAGAGTGTGTATGTTTATGGTCTTTGCAAGTTTTATTTAGTTTCCTTTATATATGGATTCTCTAAAGTTGACTCTGGTAGCCATTTTCATCTTGGAGTTATTTATATTTTGAAATTGATCATTTTTGAAAGAAGAATTACAAAGTCATAGGAGTTCAATGTACGTGACCTACAACAGAAATGAGGAATCGGCAAGCAGCCATTTTCTGACATTGTTTGCTCTTGATAATAATGTTTTCAGTGTCTAACTTTAGAAGCCATTTTCTTGTATTTTTATTTGAGATATGATGATGGAAAGCAAATGGTAAATGCGTAGTAATTGTTAAGTTCACTGTTCATTACATTGAACAGAACAGTGAGGTCGGAAAATATGGTAATTTTGAATGCTTGCCCTTAATGTAACAAGTTTTTATCGCCAAAATATTATTTGAGATGTAATGATAGTTAAGGCTTGTAATTTTCAAGTTAAAGTTCACTGTTCATAATGTACACCATGGCAATTTTATATACATGCCATTAATATAATTATTTTTTCATTGCCATGATTTTCCACTGTTTGAAGTATGCCCATTCTTTGAGTCCTGATCGAAGTCCATGATAATTATGGTTGTTTCCATTTTCCCTTACTTCAGAGACGGTGCCAATTGCCGTTGACCATGGCTCATTTTCCCATCATGCATGCTGTATAATTTCCAATCACTACAGTTCCTTAAGCTCTCCAAACAAGCACCTAAACCCAACAAACAAGAACTTAATGTCCAAAGAAACTCAAAGGGTTCTTGTCAGCGCTGATGACTGCCCTGTCACAAACAAATAACAAGATTAAGATGCATTGCCGTATTTCTGCAAGAGAAAGATAATGGTCTTACGTCAGACCGTTTTCACCGATGCCAAACCACTACTGATTTATGCCTTTTCTAAGACCGTGGTCACAATGCCGTGTTCATAACTGCAATTAGAATGTAATTGAGTCCCCATGTAATTTGAGCTTTATAAGTTGCTTGAGTGTGACTATTGAGCTGTGAAGCACTTTAATGAACAGGCAATAGAGGCATTTCCCACTTTACAGAGCAGAATTCCCCATTTACAAGACATTACTTCCTGGGGGTATGCCCAATTGTTGGCTGCCAACAGGTTTATTACGATAACATTACATTAACTTGTGCTTAATAAAGACTTCATCCAACCGTGCTCATTGACCACACGGCCATTTCCTTAATTGAAACAAACCATGATGTTATAAACGTGATTTAATGTTTATTGCGCGCCAAAATATTGACAGGTGGCAAAGTAAAAACATGTAAAAAGATTGATCATGGTCGTCCTTTGTTCATGTTGTGGCTGGGTGTTTATGCTCCTTGCAAGACAGCGCCGTCCTCGGCCACTCTTTTCAACAGGGTAGGAAGTCTGGTAATTACACTTAGGTTAATGAGCCATTGTTTCATTTGGCCATGATCTAGTGGAAGTTATCATGTTTATGGGAACTTAATCTTTTTTCGTGTCTATACATGGTGCCGCTGAAAATAGATCAAACCAATTTAGCCACGGTGATTGTAAAGGTTATATTGATGGGGGAAAATGTGCAATTTAATGTGTTCTTACTGGGGTAAGGACGGAGTACTTTGGCTTTACGTAACATATTGGAAAGTGAAGGTCATTCAGTAAGGGCTGCTGCTGCTGGAATATCGGAAATTTTTGGTCAGGTCTCAGGAATCTTGAGATATCGTATAAAGAATCTGTTCTGTCCTGTATTGATCAGTGTGGAGTACTGCTTCCCTAAAGACAATAAACAGTCCATTTCTCATTATACATCTGATTACTGGAGAATTGATGCTCTATTATTTTCATGTGGGTTTTATTGGGGGTGTTAGTATTTAAAGCTATATAGGGTTGAGTCACTTTGATGTGTTTTGTCAGAGATGCAATGGCTTGGCTGTGATTTTGTTGAATCTGTAGAAGAGTTATCAGATACTGCAGATTGACCAGGGTCATCTGTGTGGCTATTTTGGGATGAATTGACGTGATGTCTGAGGACATATATTGTGTGAACTTTTGGTTTGACAGCCTGCTTGTATTATCACGATGTTACAGAACAGTTGATGTTCACTTTCTGAGATGTTTTAGGGTGTGGGTGGCCCAAATTCTTTTAGAAGCCTCAAGTATCTGTACAGAGTTGCATCCCTTGGGTACTCTCAATACCAATGATCCGGGAGGGACCTGATTATGTACCTAGGTTTGTCAGCATGATCCGTGAAGATCTGGGTTTAAGAATTGGTCTTCAGCAACCCATGCCTGTCGTAAGAGGCGACTAACAGGATTGGGTGGTTGCTGACATGGTTGACATATGTCATTGTTTCCCAATTATGTAGATCGATGCTCATGATGTTGAGCACTGGATTATTTACAGACCTCCATCATATGGCTGGAATATTCCTGAGTGTGGCATCAAAACAACAAACATCGCCATACATGTGCTCATGGGTTTGACCAAAGTGGTGACATCTGTGACCTGCATCATTTTGTGCTTTCTTCCCACATCAATCTGGCATGGCATCATGTGACTGGATTGCTGCTCAAAGCAACTCTCACTAACTCACTGACTGACTGCAAGATGTTATTCTTGTGTGATTATATGTTAAGTATGTAGAACAATTCTCATGTAATGGCTTTGTGAAATAGTGTGACATACCTGTGTTTGTTTCACAAAGACCACCTCTGTGGTGTAGACAAAGACCGCCTCCGGAGAGCGGAAGGTCGCAGGTTTGATCCCCGACCACGTCATACCAAAAGACGTTAAAATATGGTACTTGGTGGTCCCTGCCTGGTGCTCGGCATTAATGGGTACAGCAAGGACTGGTCGGCTCGAGTCAGTATAATGTGTCTGAGTGGGGTATTCATGCTTCACTGCGGCACGGTATCTCAGTGGGCTAGCACTATAAAACCAGCTTAAGTCTGGGCTAGTACAAGCAGCCACACATACACATACACACGCATGCACGTCATCATATGAGCGAAATATTCTCAAGCCCGACGTAAAACCCAATTTCACCTCACCTTTTTTCACAAAACTGACACCAACATCTACAATGAAAATTTGAACCCAATCTCATGGACAGTTGACAATTGTGGGAGGTCAAATCAAAGTATGCTGTATTGAGAGAATGCCTCTGTCAGTCATATTTGTGTCTTGTTTGCAGGTGTGTCTGTCCACAATGAAGCTGTTTGACATGCTGCTCCAGAAAGAGGATGCTCACATCTTCCAGAACCTGTTTCTGCGGAACCTCCTTGGAAGGAGCTACATGAAATCACATGCTGGCACTCAAGGAAAGCAGGATAGTAGTGGTAGTGGTCCCAAAGAATCACAAGATACTAGTGGTCCCAAAGAATCACAAGATAGTAGTGGTCCCAAAGAATCACAAGATAGTAGTGGTCCCAAAGAATCACAAGATCAGAGTGGTTCCGAAGAACCACAAGATGGGAGTGTTTCCATGGGAACTGAGGATAGTTCCACAGAATCACCAGGCACACTTCAGGTAGATGGAGGCACAGATGCTGCCTCTAATCCTGTGAAAGATGGTGATAGTTGTAAAGAAAAACAAGATGAACAAACTGAAGAAAGAACTGCTGAAGATTCACAAAGGAAAGGAGATACTGTGTCTGAAAGTTCCCAGGATAAGGCAGCAATAGAAACACAAACACAAAGAGGTATGTTTCATGTAGTACATTTTGTTGATGATATGTGAAAAACATATGCCCTGTGAAACGATTATTGCACAGACTAGGCATTAGAGCTGTGACGATACATCATGGTATCGATAATCGTGATACTTTATCTGACGATGAATATATCAATTCTTTTTGTTTGTATCGTGATATGTATCGTTGACCTTAAAATTGTTAAATTTTACTAGAAATTGACGGTTATGTAAAGATTTACACTGTAACTTGCAATCAAAATATACTTTTGTTAAGAAAATAACTAAAGATAGCATATCGTGATATGCATCGAATCGAATAGTATCGTTCCAAGATATCGCGTTACGTATTGTATCGTGACATTTCCGTATCGTCACACCTCTACTAGGCATAAGATACATCGGTTTTGGGTTTGTATGAATGTGCTCCAGGTGAGCTCTTGTGTTGGCATATTGTCAGATTGTCTATCTGTTATTAACTTTTATTCATGTTTGGACATATCTCAGACTACAAGGAGCTGAAACTTACATAAATGATCCAAGCAATGTGAGTCGGAAAAATGTTCACTGAATTCCAATTTGATTTGAAGCATAGATGCCATTGCTTCATTATTAAGGTGAGCTTCAGAGCCTTGCTTCTATTTTAGTTCGATTGAAATATTTGTCCAGTTCATGATCTAATTTTTCTTCACTGGGGTGGGTTAAAGCATTTGCTCATCATGCCAAAAACCGGGTTTGATTCCACTACTTGGGTACAATGTGTGAAGCCGATTTCTGGTGTCCCCTGGCGTGATATTATGGAATATTGCTAAAAACAGCATGAAACCAAACTAACTCACTCACTAATTCTTTACTGGCATGATGTCCAGAATTATCTGACTTCAAACATGAATGCCATTTCTTCATAATTCAGGTGAGCTACAGAACCTTGCTTCTATTTTTGTGTTTGCTTAAAATATTTGTTCAGTTCATGATCTGATTTAATTCTTCACTCGGGGTGAGGTCCAGAATTAACTCCAGCATTAATGAAGATTATTTGATTAGGGAAAGGACATCAATCTCCAGGGGCATCGTGGACAAGGCTGTCTTGCTCCCCTCTAATTCCTCAACAGTGAAATGAGCATGTGTGGGCACATTATGTTTTTTGGTGACATTAACTTCAGAACATATTGAACCTTATTTCTAGACAGACCTGTTTTTGCAGCCTGATGTATTATCTTTAAAAACACAGATGCTGCCTTTCTCATTGACAAAAGATGGATGAGTCTTGAAGAGATTTGAACATTTCACGGATTGATTAACAAGTTGGACAGCAATGACTTGATATCGAGTTTCTTCTTTTTTCATAATTGAATTATACTTTTTGTATATTAAGTTATATCAATGAATTATGAACAATTACATCTTTTTAGAAAATCGAGACAATTATATTATAAAAAAAATGGCAGATATGGATGCATTAGAAAATCTGAAATGTAAGGAATAATGAAAGGCTGTTTTTCCAGCTTTAAGAAATATGGAATGTGTAGGGTGTATATCATTGAAGAAATATCAAGATTCGTCTGTCAGTTTTTTATTGTTTGCTTTAGAAATGACATTAATTAGATAAAGTTTCACTTTTAGTGAAACATGGACAGAATGCTGAATTTCACGTCCGCTCTAAATGCGTGTTCATTGGTGCGTGAATGTCCTGATTGTGTACGGATGCTTGCATCTTGTCAAATTACATCTGTGAGATTTTTCATGAGAATGCTTTCTTCATGGACTTCACATTTAAAAAAAAATAAAAATAAGAAAATAGCTTTTGCTAATAAATCACTCGTGATGAGGTTTATCAATTTTGAATTAGTTTTGAAGGTAGCTAATTTGAGTGTACTCCTGGGAGCAGAGATGCTTCATTTCCTCAAACAGATGAAGATAGTTGTTCAGGTCTGACATGGTCCTCTCATTGCAGTAATTGATGTGCTGGAAATGTTGCTGATTGTCTTTGAAATATGTCCATGTTAGGCAGGTATCGGGGAGACATTACCGCCAAGCTTTGGCCTTTATCTGTCACGACCAGAATGTGTGTGAAACTTCAATGTCATGTTGCCCTTTACATAACTTTCAAGACAAAAACTATTTCAAGTTGAAATGGCTTGCAGGAAAGTGATTAGAAGCTAATTAGAATCAAAGCAAGGGTCTATGTTTTGGGAGCTTGTTGGTTGGGATTAGATGAATAGGTTGAAAAAACGAAACACATAATACATTAGATGGGTTGTTACGTGGTATGTGTCATGTGTAGCCCTGTTAAACAATGGAGTCCTGTTCGCTTGTATTCACCTTTGGACCGCCTCCGTGGTGTAGTAGTTAAAGCGTCCGCCCAGAGAGCGCAAGGTCGCTGGTTCGATCCCCGATCGCGTCATACCATATGGTATTTGTTGGTCCCTGCCTGGCGTTCGGCATTAATGGGTACAACAAAGACTGGTTGGCTCGGAGTCAGTATAATGTGTCTGAGTGGGGTATTCATGCTTCACTGCGGCATGGTATCTCAGTGGGCTAGCACTATAAAACAAGCTTAAGTCTGGGCTAGTACAAGCAGCCGCACATACACATACACACGCATGCCCGTCGTCATAGGAGCGAAATATTCTCAAGCACGACGTTAAACCCAATTTCACCTCACCTGTATTCACCTTTAGCGAATTCTCTTCTGTTTCAAAGTGTTGATCTGTTAGCTAATGCTAGCATTGACTGCCAGGTTGATGCTGTTAGCCAATGTAGCACTGAGAGCTGGAGGTGATCTCTTAGCTAATGTAGCACTGACAACTGGAGGTGATCTGTTAGCTAAAGTAGCACTAAGACTTGGAGGTGATCTGTTAGCTACTGTAGCTCTGAGAGCTGGAGGTGATCTGTTAGCTACTGTAGCACTGAAAGCTGTAGGTGATATGTTAGCTAATGTAGCACTGAGAGCTGGAGGTGATCTGTTAGCTAATGTAGCACTGAGAGCTGGAGGTGATCTGTTAGCTAATGTAGCACTGACAACTGTAGGTGATCTGTTAGCTAATGTAGCACTGAGAGCTGGAGGTGATCTGTTAGCTAATGTAGCACTGAGAGCTGGAGGTGATCTCTTAGCTAATGTAGCACTGAGAGCTGGCGGTGATCTGTAAGCTAATGTAGCACTGAGAGCTGGAGGTGATCTGTAAGCTAAAGTAGCACTGAGAGCTGGAGGTGATCTGTTAGCTAATGTAGCACTGAGAGCTGGAGGTGATCTGTTAGCTAATGTAGCACTGAGAGCTGTAGGTGATGTGTTAGCTAATGTAGCACTGACAACTGGAGGTGATCTGTTAGCTAATGTAGCACTGAGAGCTGGCGGTGATCTGTTACCTATGTAGCACTGACAACTGGAGGTGATCTGTTAGCTAATGTAGCACTGAGAGCTGGAGGTGATTTGTTAGCTAAAGTAGCACTGAGAGCTGGAGGTGATCTGTTAGCTAATGTAGCACTGAGAGCTGGAGGTGATCTGTTAGCTAATGTAGCACTGACAACTGGTAGGTGATCTGTTAGCTAATGTAGCACTGAGAGCTGGAGGTGATCTGTTAGCTAAAGTAGCACTGAGAGCTGGAGGTGATCTGTTAGCTAATGTAGCACTGAGAGCTGGAGGTGATCTGTTAGCTAAAGTAGCACTGAGAGCTGGAGGTGATCTGTTAGCTAAAGTAGCACTGAGAGCTGGAGGTGATCTGTTAGCTAATGTAGCACTGAGAGCTGGAGGTGATCTCTTAGCTAATGTAACACTGACAACTGTAGGTGATCTATTAGCTAATGTAGCACTGAGAGCTGGAGGTGATCTGTTAGCTAATGTAGCACTGAGAGCTGGAGGTGATCTGTTAGCTAATGTAGCACTGAGAGCTGTAGGTGATCTGTTAGCTAATGTAGCACTGAGAGCTGGAGGTGAACTGTTAGCTATTGTAGCACTGAGAGCTGTAGGTGATCTCTTTGCTAATGTAGCACTGACAACTGTAGGTGATCTCTTAGCTAATGTAACATTGAGAGCTGGAGGTGATCTGTTAGCTAATGTAGCACTGAGAGCTGGAGGTGATGTGTTAGCTAATGTAGCACTGAGAGCTGGAGGTGATCTGTTAGCTAATGTAGCACTGAGAGCTGGAGGTGATCTGTTAGCTAATGTAGCACTGAGAGCTGGAGGTGATCTGTTAGCTAAAGTAGCACTGAGAGCTGTAGGTGATCTGTTAGCTAATGTAGCACTGAGAGCTGGAGGTGATCTGTTAGCTAATGTAGCACTGAGAGCTGGAGGTGATCTGTTAGCTAATGTAGCACTGACAACTGGAGGTGATCTGTTAGCTAATGTAGCACTGAGAGCTGGAGGTGATCTGTTAGCTAATGTAGCACTGAGAGCTGGAGGTGATCTGTTAGCTAATGTAACACTGACAACTGTAGGTGATCTGTTAGCTAATGTAGCACTGAGAGCTGGAGGTGATCTGTTAGCTAATGTAGCACTGACAACTGGAGGTGATCTGTTAGCTAATGTAGCACTGAGAGCTGGAGGTGATCTGTTAGCTAATGTAGGAGAGCTGGCTGAGGTGATCTGTTAGCTAATGTAGCACTGAGAGCTGGAGGTGATCTGTTAGCTAATGTAGCACTGAGAGCTGGAGGTGATCTGTTAGCTAATGTAGCACTGAGAGCTGGAGGTGATCTGTTAGCTAATGTAGCACTGAGAGCTGGAGGTGATCTGTTAGCTAATGTAGCACTGAGAGCTGGAGGTGGAGGTGATCTCTTTGCTAATGTAGCACTGACAACTGGAGGTAATCTGTTAGCTAATGTAGCACTGAGACCTGGAGGTGATCTGTTAGCTAATGTAGCACTGACAACTGGAGGTGATCTGTTAGCTAATGTGTAGCAATGAGGGGTATATATATCAAACAGAACCTAAAGTGGTGCCTTTTGCTATTTGCAGATTTTTTTTATTTTTATTTTTCTCAGTATCCATGGAAACAATTTGGACTTAATCTGAAAATAGACCTCAAGTAACTGTCAGATGATTTGTTCTTACAAATTGTGGGGGCTAGGGGATTTGTCATCTTCTGATGACTCTTGTTTATATTTACGTGTTGTCATCTCATATCTCAAAATTTACACGACATCTGTATCAGTTACTGGTAGTGTGTACTTTAAAAGTGTTTCATTCACAAGAACATCTCAAAGATTTAAGGAGATTTCTAGAAATTGTTTCAACACGATATCATGTTACCTGCAAATGCTGGAATGGGAGTCATTATTTGTCGTTTGTCTTGAGGATATGACCGGAATTCGCTGACATCCAGCACTGATTGAAAAGTATTGCCTCGCACAGCACATGAAATGTGACAAATACATCTCTCATTACGAACGGATTCTCATGTTCAATTGTAGCCACGGCACATGGATTATTCCTCCCAGTCGTCCTAAATCCATAAAAACAATAGCAGTTGGTATGATTGCTTCATATTCAACACCAATTCTCATACTTGAGGCGTTTGTAAATGCCAAGGGGGTTCCGACTTGGCAGGTATTATATTCATCACGTCGGGGCTGATCTGTGATTTGTTATGTCACAGCTTGTTACAGAGAAGTTATAACTGCCTGATAACTTCCCGTAGGATATCCGGATCAAGTAGAAAGGTCTGTTTCCTGTGACGGTGTTTTCCGTATATGCCTGCGTTTGTGATCAGGGTTTTACCTCGACTCACAAACATGGGGGTCTTGGGGACCCTTAAGTATTAGTTTTAAGGGTCCTTGCAGGCAATACGAGGATCCTGTGAAGTAAGGATGTAGAGAACTGTATGTTTGATTACTTCTTTAGAGCCTGGAATGAATCATTGATCATGTGGACCGATGGATGAAATGATGCACGTAACTGTTCTGAAAGAAACAACCAAACACTTAGCAAAGTCACAGATGTGTTGTGGGTACAGTGAAAAGTATTGTTCGTCCCTCTGTTTCTGTGTCCATTCTCTACATTTGGGGATACTGGAGTGGGTACGTGCCTGTGTGAATGATACTATAGACTTACTTACTTTCATCCATGGAACAATTGCACGTGTATGCTGTAATGCCTTTTTTTGAAAAATGCATAAAAATAGAATTTTTTCACTTTTCACTGTATAGTAATGCTTTCCTTAAATGGGATATCTATCTGTTTGTCATTCACTCAGCCAAGTTTCTTCAAATTCTTGTGATATTTCCACCTTAAGGAATATGTACAATGCATTTCCCCAAAATAAATTAGTTCCAAATAGTACTCAATAATACACACAATACTGAGAACATGTCTCCTCATTGAATGTCAAAACTACTTCGTCCTTGGGGTTCAAGAAATCCTGTTTGTGTGAACAGATAACCATTAGCTAGTGGCACGTCTCACAGTCAGTGCTAAAAAGTGTTTTCTTTACGCTCTACAGGAAGGTAAATGAACCTTTGAATGCAGATAGCTAGAATGTACTCTGCCACTTTGTGCCACATGCTGAGATGCAGATAAGCCAGATTGAGTACAACAGATTGGGTACACGAATCATCCAGGGTCAAAGGTCTTACTCAGAATTAGATTTATTATTGAAGTATAGCAAATCGGCCTGTTCAGTGTTTTTCCAGTTTGAGTTGTTTATGATCATGTCAGAAGTGCAAAACTCAGAAGTTGACATATTTGATAATTAACCAATTACTTGCGTATTTAGGAACACTGAGATAATGGTGAGATAATATGATGTGTTCAGAGTTTGTAATTATTTTCCCCTTAAGGATCAGAGATAAAGTTGATCTTCAGTTGATCACCACCAGATTACAGGCACCCTAGATCACCACAGGATTATGGGCACCCTAGATGACCACCAGATGACAGGCACCCTAGATGACCACCAGATTATGGGCACCCTAGATGACCACCAGATTATGGGCACCCTAGATGACCACCAGATTACAGGCACCCTAGATGACCACCAGATTATGGGCACCCTAGATGACCACCAGATTACAGGCACCCTAGATGACCACCAGATTATGGGCACCCTAGATGACCACCAGATTACCGGCACCCTGGATGACCACCAGATTATAGGCACCCTAGATGACCACCAGATTATGGGCACCCTAGATGACCACCAGATTATGGGCACCCTACATCACCACAGGATTATGGGCACCCTAGATGACCACCAGATTATAGGCACCCTAGATGACCACCAGATTATGGGCACCCTAGATGACCACCAGATTACAGGCACCCTAGATGACCACCAGATTACAGGCACCCTAGATGACCACCAGATGACAGGCACCCTAGATGACCACCAGATGACAGGCACCCTAGATGACCACCAGATGACAGGCACCCTAGATGACCACCAGATTACAGTCACCCTAGATGACCACCAGATGACAGGCACCCTAGATCACCACAGTATTATGGGCACCCTAGATGACCACCAGATGATGGGCACCCTAGATGACCACCAGATTATGGGCACCCTAGATGACCACCAGATTACAGGCACCCTAGATGACCACCAGATGACAGGCACCCTAGATGACCACCAGATTACAGGCACCCTAGATGACCACCAGATTATGGGCACCCTAGATGACCACCAGATTACAGGCACCCTAGATGACCACCAGATTATGGGCACCCTAAATGACCACCAGATTATGGGCACCCTAGATGACCACCAGATTACAGGCACCCTACATGACCACCAGATTACCGGCACCCTAGATGACCACCTGATTACAGGCACCCTAGATGACCACCAGATGACAGGCACCCTAGATGACCACCAGATTACAGGCACCCTAGATCACCACCAGATTACAGGCACCCTAGATCACCACCAGATTGTGGGCACCCTAGATCACCATCAGATTTCCCATGCCTTCTTGGCATGCAACAAGACTCTAGCCAGTTACCAGATTGCTTGTATTGGCAGCTATAAATCACATCTGACCACCCAAAGTTTGTCAGGCCGAAATTGTTTGTTTTCCATTTCTGACCTGCATTAACCTTGGGCTGCTGTTTTTCTTGTTTTTCTACATTTTCTGGACTTTCTCCAAAGCTTTTAGCTTGGTGTTAACCATCTGTCATGCCACAAGCATATATTTGTTGCTTTTCACTGCAGATAATCCAGTCATTGCATTCATTTGAAAGCAGGCTTTTGCTGACCGCTTATTAACTGACTTCTTTCAAAGAAAAGAAGTTTAGAAAAAAAACATCTACTTACCCTATTTTGTGTGGTGCTCAATCGGGAAACACATGCTTGTTTTGGGCCTTAAAAAACAACATAAGACATATTATGAGGCATATTGCAGTCTGTTGTCTGTTGTATGCATTGGTTGCTGAACTGGTAAACTATGGTCTCAGCTATGGTGATTAGTGTCCACTATCTGTCCATCTTTCCTTTGTCACCAGCCCTTGTCGTACATTGTACCATCTGAAATTCAAAAGTTTGCTGAAATTGTTAAAATGAATGAATTTGCTAGGCAACCACTCTGAATATGTCTATTCAAATCACTGCAGGTACATTTATTTGTACATACATCCATTCCAAAGTGGGGCGGTGGGGTAGCTAAGTGGTTAAAGCGTTCGCTCGTCACACCGAAGACCCGGGTTCGATTCCGTACATGGGTACAATGTGTGAAGCCCATTTCTGGTGAAATTGCTGCCGTGATATTGCTGGAATATTCCTAAAAATGGCGTAAAACCATACTCACTCACTCATTCCAAAGTTTGTTGACTGATACGCTCGATAAGATCCGGGTTTTAACTGGTCTTTAGCAACCCATGCTTGTTGTAGGAGGTGAGTAACGGGATCGGGTCAACAATCTCGCTAACTTGGTTGACACATCTCGTTTACCAGTTGCGTGGATTTATGCTCATGGTGTCTGTCACTGGATTGTCTGGTCCAGACTCATTTATTTATGCCTCAGTGTCATACATCTGGAAAATTGCTGAATAATGTGTTTATTTTACAATTGTTAAACAACAAACTTGTTGTTCTTTCATACCACACTCAGTGGATAGATATTAGTTTGAAGCCGTTCGATTGTTGAAAAATTGAATTGAATGCAATAAATATATGTACATTTTTAGATATACATGAAAGGGGCTAGCAGGTTGAGCAGAATTTTAAGAGCTGAATGGGTTCGTTCCCCACAGGACTGAAAGTTCAGTAATCGTGTATACCCTGGTAGTGACACGTAATGAACGTATCATTACTTGTACACAAGTATGGGGAGTTGATTTCAGTGAGGTATGTATGTGTGACACATCAGATCTGCTGTATGGCTGCTGGTTGGTTCAGTGTGAATATGAGTCCATTATGATGTGATGAGCAGACGACATTATATGAAACAGATATGTCCATTCAAGCCGCCATATTTGTATGGGTTTGTACAAAATGGTGATTAGCCATTCAGATGGATGGATCTTTCTCAAGTAACGATAAATGTTTATACATTTAATGTGTGACTGTTCAGGGAAACTACTCGAGCACGACTCCTAGAGGAATTCTGGTTGACAAGTGCAAGTGATTCATAGAAGGACTGATTTCTGTACTTTGATATCACTTTAAGAATTCCACCCCACGGGGTTTCTCGGTGGACTAGGTTCCCCGCCCCCAGTGCTTGTTGTTTAGCGTTGACTGATGAGGACAAGGGAGGTAACAATGTGTGTTGATTGAGTGTCATCGTGCCCTGATGAGGCGGATTGTTACAGCTGTAGTCCACCACTCGGTTGCTGGCTCTAGCTGACGTGATAAAGCGGGAGTATTGATGGCATTGGTAAAGACAGGAATTGCTCTCTCACACTGAATATATTAATTTGAACATTCACTGGCATTCGTCAGCACAGGCTCTTGTGTTACACTACACAGCTCTTTCAGTAGAGCATTATAGATGGTTTACTTGCTATCTTGGAAAAACAAATTTGCCCCCTTTCAAGACAATTCCTGGGGATATATCAGTATTAGTATATATGATTAGTATAGACATCTCTCAAAGAACACTGTCAATTAAGCTGGCATGTTGTGATATCACTGAAATACTTTTTAAAATGATGTTGAGTCAAACACACTCTCTCTGTTCTGATAAATACAGTGTTCATACTGTTTGAGTGCTGGGAAAGACAGATGAAAGACATTAACGCTAGTGAAGCCGATCAAATTGAAGCATTTGAAGCACTCACTTCACTCACTCACTCACTCACTCCTCACTCACTTAAGTCCAATTTGTTGAAGAATTCAAATATTTTGTTTTGACAGAACCTATCAGACATGTGCTGACTTTAAGTTACATTCTACTGCTGTAAACATCTGAATATTGCTCAAAATAATGAAAAAAGTTTGTACTCAAAACTCTTGCTTTTCGATAAAAAATGAAAAAATAACATTTAAAAAGGTAACTGGATAACTAGCATTTGTGTTGTATTTTTTTATGTGATTTATTGCCACCTTTTATTTCACATATTTAAAGATCGAAAAAATTGTCAACAATAAACAAGGCAGTGTTTTGAATTGCAATTACATTTGAAGATTTAGGGTTAAATGGTGAAACAGATTCACTTAATGAGATCAACCCAGCGGTCAATTTTAAATTAACATTTTTTTCAAATTTGACTCCAGCATTGGGTAAACCTCCCACCATTATTAGCAAATGCCTGGTGATGGAAGAACACACCAACTACGGATGACAAGGGTCCTGATGTCGTGATTGATTTATTATTTGAAGAAAACACACATTTTTCTTTCTTAGCATGCTGATGATCATGAAATGCAGATCAGCGCACAGGTTCAATATTTGGGATTAAACCAAGCTGTATCTCTGATGATTTAAACATGGATATCGCCTACTTTGTTTGAATTCTGACATGGAATGTTTAATCAAGCAATCATACGTTTTATGCACTGTAAAACAAGCTGAAAAGATGCCCATGAAAGCGTAACTATTTCAGTCAGGAAGACAGGATATCTGAGTTGTATGAATGGTTAAAGAGTATTTACCATGATAGAATGACCTTGAGGAGCAAAGGTGGCCTAGATATCTAAGGTGGCATAAATTGATGTGCAGAGTTGCTTCCCTTGGGCCACCCAAAAACCTATGGAACGCGGAACGGGGGACGATGTATTCAGCGGCGTCTGTCCGAACTTACGTCCGTCGTACGACGTACGTCCCGATTCTTGTTAACGCGATATCTGATGAACTGTTGTACCCAATGTCTTCAAATTTGGTGACAGCCTACATTGGGAGATTATGCAGACACCAGTCGATTTGGGTGACCTTGACCTTATGTTCAAGGTCACCACGACACTTTGACCACTTTTCAAACTCTTGTTAACGCGATATCTCATGAAATGTTGTACCCAATGTCTTCAAATTTGGTGACGGCCTACATTTGGGGATTACGCAGACACCAGTCGAGTTGGGTGACCTTGACCTTATTTTCAAGGTCACCACGACACTTTGACCACTTTTCAAACTGTTGTTAATGTGATATCTCATACACTGTTGTACCCAGTGTCTTCAAATTTGGTGACAGCCTACATTGGGGGATTACGCAGACACCAGTTTATTTTGGTGACCTTGACCTTATCTTCAAGGTGACCATGACACTTTGCACGCTTTTAACTCTTGTTAACGCGATATTTCATGGACTGTTGTACCCAATGTCTTCAAATTTGGTGACAGTTTACATTGGGGTATTACACAGACACCAGTTTATTTGGGTGACCTTGACCTTATCTTCAAGGTCACCACGATACTTCGACCGCTTTTTTTAAAGGCGATATCTCATGAAACATTGCACCCACTGTTTTCAAGTATGTTGACAGCCTACATTGGGTGATTATCATTTCAGGCATCTTGTATGTGACCCAAAAATAAAAAGTAGTAAATCTAGATATTCCATTCTTTAGCGGCGGGGGACATTGCCATATCAGTGGCAAACACTTGTTCCAATTTGTTTGTAGGTGTGTAAGCACCATACCCATCCTCCTTGGTTTCATCATCTTCATCACTTCACATCACTTTGCATCACTTCAGGCGTTTCTCCCACATGAAGCTGACATGTTCTGATGTAACTGGAATACTGTTCAAAGTAGCATTCGGGGGGTGGGGTAGCCTCGTGGTTAAAGTGTTCACTCGTCATGCAGAAAACCTGGGTTCAATTCCCCACATGGGTACAATGTGTGAAGCCCATTTCTGGTGTCCCCCTGCCGTGATATTGCTGGAATATTGCTCAAAGTGGCGTGAAACCATACTCACTCATTCACTCAAAGTAATAATAATAATGCTAATTTTTTGCCTAGAATCCAACGCGATGCTGTTCTCTGGGGTTACATTATTACCCTGACAGAATTGTACTTTCAAAGCTGCTACTAAGCACTAAGCGCGACCGTATAGGTCCGCTTTTCAGGTACCCATTTTAAACAGCTGGGTGGACTGAGTGCAATGTGGACGAAGTGTCTTGCCCAGGGACACAACACAGTAAGAGACCCAGGTCACAAATTTTGGTGTCTCCACCGGGATTCGAACCCGGGCCTTTAGCGTGAGAGGCCAGCATGCTAATCACTACACCACTGTGCTCCAAAGTAGCATTTAACTGAATATGGAATGCAGTGCAAAAGAAGACCCAGTCTTGACTATCCGCAGAAATTATAGCTGTGAAATTATATGAATGGAATGCTGAAAATCATTGAAGGCATTGATGTTGTTTGTGAAAAGAGTGAACTTACTCGCTTACTTTGGTGCATTTCAAGAATGTAATGTTGACGTCATCAGCTGGGTGTGTTATGATGGGAAAACACACAAAGGATTGACTCTGAAAGATCCATGCTGTGGGTGGTAAGTCTCTTACTCCAGCTCCTCCTGCCAGGAAATGTTGTTATTGACAAGCATGTGTCGCCATGCAGCGTGGTAATTGTGATGGATAGGGATGATATTGACATCCCCATGTCAGCTATGTACGAGGGGGAATCAGCACCAAAGCACCTCCACCATATACACATCCATCATTGCTGGATTCATGAACAATTGACACATTGTAACGTTGTACTGTCGACAGGATGACAAAGAATATGTTACGAAATTCACATGGGTCTTTGGCTGCGATCGTGACAAGCTAAACAATTAGTTTAGTGTCAAACACAGAAGCTAACAGTATGTTCATCTCAGCCAGATGAAGATTCATGAGAATCGGAACCTAATTTGGTCAACAACTATCAGTGTAGAAGTTGAGACAACATTTGAGACGATTATTCTGCTGATATGACCTTGTGTCCTTATCACTGCAAAGAATGACATAACGTTCCATCGTCCTTGAAGAAGATCTTTAACTTCAGGGAAGACGTTCTGTCTGTTAAGAAAATGTTTCAAGAACCAGATTTATGAAGGACATGGCCCAAGTAATAACATAACAGTTCTTTAGCTTTAGAAGAAGAGGTCTTATGGCCATTAGCTTTAGAAGGACAGGTCTTATGGCCATGATAAACAAACCTTTTTGAATAGGATTTCTGAAGTACATGGTTCAAAGAATGATGTAACTTTTCATCATCATTGATGGTCTTAAGTTTCACATAAGAGGCCTGTCTGTGAACAAACCCTTTTAAAGATAGGATTTCTAAAGTACATGGTACAAGTAGAAGCATATGAAGAAGTATTTCACGAAGAAGATCTTTAGCTTCAGATGAGCAAACTTGCTATGAATAGGATTTAGAAAGTACATGAATTAATGTCAGAATATCATGATAACTAACTCTTGTTGGTAACCTTTCAAACATGTGAACTTATGCTCCATTGACTCACATCATTGTAAGTCATGGTTCTTAGCAAGTTGGGAATACACATCACAGTATCATGAAGCAGAAAAATATTTATGATGTAGTAGCAAAAATATCTATTTCATTCCTCATTAAATTTGTTTTGTACAAAAAACTTACTTTCATTTTCTGAGCGGATGATCTGTCATGGATGATCAAATCACTTGAATTGTTATTATCCCCTACAACACGTTTTGTGGGGGGGTATTAAAATGGAGTGCATCCGTCTGTCCGTGCACTTTTGTCTTTTCCGGAGCAGAACTCTAAAACCGTTCACTATTTCTTCACCAAACTTGGCACATAGATAGATCTGGTGGTGTACTGGTGCCTTTTGGTAGTTTTGGAATTCTGAATGAAATATGTTTGGCGTTTCCATGGCAACAATTTCGACTTAGACTGAAATTAGTGCTTCCGGAGCAGAACTCTAAAACCGTTCACTATTTCTTCACCAAACTTGGCACATAGATGGATCTGGTGGTGTACTGGTGCCTTTTGGTAGTTTTGGAATTCTGAATAAAAGTTTTTTGGCGTTTCCGTGGCAACAAGTTTGACTTAGACTGAAATTAGTGGTAGTGCTCTTTTCAGGAGCAGAACTCTAAAACCGTTCACTATTTCTTCACCAAACTTTGCACATACATAGATCTGGTGGTGTACTGGTGCCTTTTGGTAGTTTTGGAATTCTAAATTAAAAGTTTTCTCGCGTTTCCGTGGCAACATGTTTGACTTAGACTGAAATTAGTGGTAGTGCTCTTTTCCGGAGCAGAACTCTAAAACCGTTCACTTTTTCTTCACCATACTTGGCACATACATAGATCTGGTGGTGTACTGGTGCCTTTTGGTAGTTTTGGAATTCTGAATAAAATATTTTTGGCATTTCCATGGCAACAAGTTTGACTTAGACTGTTGACAAGCATTGGTTACTGAAGATCAGTATTCTAACCGAATCATGATATAGACACAATTGCACAATCGACTCTGCTTTTAGCAGAGATGTCTCATTGATCAGGAGAAGGTTTTGTCGTGTATGTTTACTGAACTTTGTGACCTTTGTATGTAGATGGGTAGCCTAATGGTTAAAGCTCATTGATCAGGAGAAGGTTCAATCCCCACATGGGTACAATGTGTATTTCTGGTGTCCCCCGCCGTGATGTTGCTGGAATATTGCTAAAAGCGGCGTAAAACCAAACTCAGTCAGTCAGTCAGTCAGTTGTATGTATGCTGACATTCCCTCAACATGTGACAAGATTCATCAGCATCTAAAAGTGTACAATTCAGAACACTCAGCATCTTTCAGAAGAAAAAACTATAAAAATAGAATGAAAAAGGTCAAAAACAGTTTTGTCATCTGATACTGAATGGCAAAATTGTAATTTTAGTATTTTCTCGTGCAGCCAGTTTCAGATGACAGATTAAGCCTAAGGTAAACCTCAGTGCATATGTTGCTGTTGTAAGCTTTCAGTAATGGCATTGTCTGTGATATCAGAGCAAATGTCATGTGTGGTATTGGAGATAAAAGTACATATTTGAACTTTATATATATTGATATCATCGTCATGATATTGGGCTATACTTTAACATTCATTAGAATATCTGTCATGTAACTGGCAGGGGAGAAAATGACTGATGGCGTTTTCTTGTGATCATTACTTATATTGTGTACTTTGTGCTTGAAAAAGTAAAAATGATTTATCGTTGGTAGTGTTTTCGAAGCATATCTAAGTCATCCTCATCAATTACTTAAGGTGTGAACTGTTGCATAAGCAGATTTATAAATCTTTTCAGAATAGTCAGGATTGATGGAAACTTTATGTCTCTTGTAACATGTTATATTTGGGATTACACTTCCTTTTTTAAGGTACAAATTCTAGTACTTCTTTTGGGTTGAGTCCCATTCAGGATTCGAACCGACACCCTCAGATTTCGAATCCTGGATGGGACTCAACCCCCCAAAAGTACTAAAATTTGTACTTTAACCAAGAAAGTGTAATCTCAAGGGTAACGTGTTACATTTGACCACTTTCTAAAATGGCATTGTGTTATCATTTATGTCACTGGTTCTGAGAGCTCGTCCTGCTTAAACTGTGTTATGTTCACACGGTTGTTCAGTGAACTACCAACAGGCACGACCAGTCAACACGACTTACAGAACTGACTTATACATTGATAGACCAGCGCATGTTACCTGGCGATGGTGCTAGCCTACAACTAATTATACAATCATTGCAACTGGACAAAAATGTTTACAGTGTTCTCTCAGTTCGATTCAGTTCCATTTTGTATTTTGAAATTCAAGCATTTGGAACTGGGTTAGAATTAAAGCCCTCAAATTCAACTACACAGTGAGGAACACCATGATTGGATTTTGTTAGTCTCGGGCTATCATGAACAAACACATTTATAAGTTCAAGAGCAAATTTTCAAAATGACTGTAGCATTTTTTAAGTTCATTTGATACAGGGACCTATTTTTACTTCCTGTTCAGGAATACAGCTGTCTAAATGAAAAATGTCTTGTATGGTGCCTTTTTCTGCCTGCCTTTTGTGGAATCCTGTTTGGTTGAGCAAAGCAGTTTCCCTAAGTTTGCTAGAAATTAGAATCCAGTAATTGTTGGTTAGAATCTCACCTTTGCACTGTGCTATAGGTTTCATCACAGTGAATGAAGGAATGATAATTGGTTTGTATAGCGCCTGGTTTCCAGATTCAGTATGACTGCTCAGTGGCGCTGGTTTAAGTGAGCAGAAAAGAGATAAGTCTTCAGATGTCTTTTGTTGGACAATTTCAGATTTCCATGGTAGAGCATTCCAAAGTGTTGGAGCTGCAAAGCATAGAGCCACTTCACCCATCTTTGTTTTAGTTTTAGGAACTTGAAGCAGTTTATCATTGGCTGATCTTAAAGCTCTTGTTGGTTGGTAGTGATGTAACATGTCCCTAATATAAGCTGGTGAATGTTAATCTTCATGGTTATTTTGTGATATAAATAAAAGTCTGTTCAAATGTTAAAGTGAACATACTCACCCATGGGTTTAGTTACCAGATTCATCCAGATTCTGATTATTGGTGTTTCAGCGCCATACCTGAGTGTGCTCCTGGGTTTTCACCAATCATTGGTCCAGTATTCAAGCTACCATGCCGTGCTGTGATATAGATACTGGTCCAACTGGCACAAACTCCCTCCCTTAAACCCCAAATGTACAAAAACAATTTGATTGGACCCAGGACAATCACAAGAAGTGATTTCTTGTGATTCATAGAAAGATTGACCGATGTCTAAAGCCATAGCGTCTGTAACTTGAAATGACTGCTAATTTTCATGTGTCCATGAATTTCTATGAGCGCTGTTGCTTTTGTCCATAAACAGGGATTTACCTGGGTCCATCAATCAAGGGAACTTCCAGTAATATATTTTAGGGCTACAGGGAATAGACATGTAGTTCCTAGGCTGACATGTGGTACACTTGATCTTTTTTTTTTCTCTTTTATGGCATTTCGCTCATGGGCAGAAGCTGTAGGCCTATTCACAGAGTTCAGTGTACAAAATAGCCCCTGGGCTGCTAGTCCGTGGCTGGTAAAAATCCAATCGGCCCAGTAAATCTTCACAGTCACTTTTAAATCGTGCAAGATTATGGCCTGATAAAAATGATCATCATATTAGGAATGTCATGATGAAACCAGTGTCTACGTTTCAAGTTTCGGACTAATGAAGTATTGTGTGGGCTAGTAACATTCAGGCATAGCTAGACTGACCCAGGCTTGCCAAATTTGGAAACTATTTCGCACCCTGAGGATTTCATGGCATATTGCAGAGATGCCAACCCATACGATTTTATTGTATTTGTTACAAAAAAACAACACAAAATATGCGACTACGATAGCAGTGAATATGTACGAATTTAAAAACAAAACAAAATATGTTAATAGCAAGTTATTAGAATAGCTGTATATTCTTTGGAAAAGTTAATGCTAATTTTGGCAAAAAAATACAAATTTTTGAATCAGTTCTTAGCCAAAATACTAATTGGGCTAAATTTAAGTGTTCGCATCTCTGCATATTGAAGAAAATCAACCATGGCTCCTTGAACTGAATATTTCTCATCAGAATCGCATATAATCTTAATAGGCATACTATTTTCTTCAATGGGAATCACAATTTATTTGTTTGCTGACATTCTCAATGTGTACGCCAGTAGGACGTAGTGTTTTGCATAATGTAAAACCCTTGATCCAGTTTCACAAAGCAAACTTTGTGGTAAGACGATCCTAACTTTACAGACGACTTTACTTTTGGATTACTAATAAAAACAGTATCCTAACATGTTCTAGAAGCTGCCCATGAATAAGGACGTAACTTTATGTGTTGTGACAATAGCTTAAAATTTTGTTTCATCTCAATTGTATATGTTCAAAATTATCTATGGCACAATTTTCATTTTGATAGCCAATAATTCTTCCCATCAATGATATTTCAGATGATCGATCTCTTTAGGCAGCATTAGTTTAAGTAGTATTCCATAAACAGGACTTTAGGCGCTAACAAAGTCAGCATCCCCTTTGTAGCGGAGAGATGAAGGGAAAATATAAACATGAGAACATTCTTGAATCTTTGCAGGAATCTGTTCAGTGTTTTCAAAATTTCTCAAGAACCACTTTCAGTTCTCTTATAATTCTTGAATAAATAAACACAAGATTAAAACTGTGTTTGGTTATGGGATGACCAAAAGCTTGTTCTGTGCCAATAGGGAATGGCTGTGATGTCATCATCAAGCCAAAATGGTATAACAGGCTGTATAATTGACATTGCTGACTTAATTCTTTGTGCAAATGCCTTCTTTTAAGAAAAACCTTCATTCTCGTGCCATCAGTAATGACAAGTTGGTTAACACGTAAATTAAGGGATGATTATGTTTGCCGACTTTTTTCGCCCCTGTCCAAATGCAAGCACTTCATCTAATATTTCTTCAGCATCTTATCAAATTAGATCTAATTATTTGGCAGAAATCAGTTCAACTTTGGAATGATGAGAACTTAATGATTTATGCAAACTTGAGTAACAAGGATGATTTCGTGCTCGTGCCATACTGGACAAAGAAAGATGGAAATTTGCACAAAGCACCAAGATTTGGATGGATGTTTGTCGTAAATGACACTTGTGATTGACACTGGATGACTCTCGGTTCAGATGAAATTTACATTGAAATGTATTCACGGTGGGGAGGATGAGATTTGAGGCTTGCTGTGTGGGTCTTTGTTGACAGCATTAATTGAGAATAAATGGAAAATCTGTTAAATTTGATTTTGAGCGTCTTGATTTCAGACTTTTTGTTTCAGGGCTGGGAAAAGGAATGGCTCTTTTGGTTAAGTCTTGAAGGATGTCGTGGGAAGGAATTAGACTATCGGGGCTAAGTCTTTAAGGAGCCTTAAAGAGCGACTCAATAAACCATGACCTAGAAATGAATGTTTTCATTTCTCGTCTGTATTGCTGTGATCGTTCACTAATGTTCTACTTTTATTGCAGACTCAGCATATGTACGACCTGAAGTGCACAAGGTCGTAAACAGGTATGAAACAAATCTAAAAATGTGATTAATGAATGAAATAGGAATTGGATGTTTTAAACAGATGTACAATATCTTGAAGAAAACTGAAATTTAATTGAATAAGCTTAATGACCAACATGTGGATCAGGGATCTGTATCTGGTATATGTAGGATTTGTTTATTATAATTAAATAAGCGGTTTCTGCACACCTTAAGAATCAGATAGCAAAATATGTGTCCTTCCCATGTGTCCATCACATGTGTCTGTGGAGGCTGCTGAAGTTGATATGATACGATTAAAGTAATACAATAAGACAGAGATAATAACCTTGTTATAGCACACGCACAATGCAGCATCTTTCATTGGTTCCAGCTTTCTGACCATGCTGCCGGAGGAGGCTAAGTCTTCGTACCAGACAGCTGACAGCGGTTACGACATGTATCTCCGAGATGCGACCAGACAGGTGAGATGATGCAGTGGACGCAGACTGTCAGGGACGGCTTGAACAGGGAAATTATCAGCTTACCTTGTCAGTGTTTGACACGTGGAACTCACTTTGCTTGGTCTTTGACATATTGGTTATTTGTGCCTCATCTCAGTATAAAATGATGGTTGTTTAACATGGGAATGTTTCTTCAAGAATAAAAGAGATGTTTGAAGATATTTGTCAAATTTTTTGGTAATAGTTTTGTATTGTTTTATCCCCCCGGCATGTAATGCGGGGGGATATAGTCGACGCCTCGTCCGTCTGTTGTACTGTCCGTCCGTCCGTAATCATTTTGTTTCCAGAGCATAACTCAAAAAACCGTTCAATATTTTTCAACAAAACTTGGTAGATATATCAAACAGATCTTTAAGTGGTGCCATTTGCTATTTGCAGATTTTTGGCGATAATTATTTTCTCGGTTTCCATGGAAACTATTCGGACTTAGTCTCAAAAGAGAGGGGTGGGGTTCGTTTCTGGAGCACAACTCGAAAATTTCTCAATATCTTTCAGCAAAACTTGGCAGGTATGTGAGGCAGATGCCACAGTGGTGCTTTTTTGTTATTTGGCAGAATTTTGGCATGTTTATTTTTCCCGGTTTTCATGGAAACGATTCGGACTTATTCCCAAAAGGGAGGGGTGGTCTTCGTTTCCAGAGCATAACTCAAGAACCGTTCAATATTTTTCAGCAAAACTTAGTAGATGTATCAAACAGAACCTTAAGTGGTGCCTTTTGCTATTTGAAGATTTTTGGCATTTTTATTTTTCCCGGTTTCCATGGAAACGATTCGGACTTAGTCCCAAAAGGGAGGGGTGGGCTTCGTTTCCGGAGTACAACTCGGAAACTTCTTAATATCTTTCAGTAAAACTTGGTAGATATGTGAGGCAGATCTTGAAGTGGTGCCTTTTGCTATTTGCAGATTTTTGTCATTTATGTTTTTTCATGATTTCCATGGAAATGATTTGCACTTAGTCTAAAATCAAGCTGGACTCTGAGTAACTGTCAGATGATTTGTTCTTTCAAAGATGTGGGGAGATATGTCATCTTCTGATGACTCTTGTTTCTCAAAGTGAGTAATGTGACGGTTGTGTAATTCGTTTTGAGAATTGTCATTTGTTCTGAGATAGCATCTTTGGTTAGTCACGAGGATATCATTTGGCATTCTAATTTTGGTTTTGGTGATGGAATTGTGATTTTGTTCTACATATACAGAACAAAATAAGTTATGGGTGATGAATATTCTTTTTTAAATATTTTTTTGTACAGACTAAGATAAAAAAATTCTTAAAAATATCCCCAATATATTCATAATCCATAACTTTTATGGTTCAGTATATACATTTCCTTTAAATCAGGTGACAGACAGTGTGATGGTTTCAGTGATTGGGAGGGATCGGTTTGATAAAGCAGTCAGCAATATCCATGCTGTCTCACCCTGGGGCATAATCTGTGCCATCCAAACAAGTGGTTGATATTATGAACAATGTCACTGTAAAGCGACCAATCAACCTAGTGACCAATTCAGTTTATTCATCTCTTTTGACAAGAAGTTAATTGTATGGATCTATTTTGTTACCATTAGATGGTTGTTTCAGATCTACGTTATGTGAAGATCAGTCTGTGTGTTTATTTGTTTGTTGTTTAATGCCACACACAGCAATATTCCAGCTTATAATCCAGTCTGGACCAAACAATCCAGTGATCAACAGCATGAGCATCGGTCTACTCAGTTAGGACTGACCACTCGATCATTTAGTCGCCTGTTACAACAAGCATGATTTGCTGAAGTCTGATTTTAACCAGGATCTGCATGGGTTTCTATATAGTGTGAGTTTATGAAACTGAAATGTGATGAATTTTGATTAGTTTCACTTTCAAAACAAGATGGCCGCCGTGCCTGACCTCCCTGCTCACACATAAGTTGAGGCATGAAAGTGGTGCTGAAGTGTGTGATGATCTACAGTCACTTCTGATGAAGGCAAGAGTCATTGTGTGAGCCATCTTTAAGTTTTTAAAATAATTTCTGTGTGTTGTAGTTCAACTGTGTGGAGCATGGCAGCAGGTCATGGAAGTGGCCGTCGGAACCAGTTCAGATGGAACAGTACAAGATGGATGCTTTCTATGAAGGTGACTTCCTCCACATGCTGCTCACTAGGCTGAGCAAGCTCCTCAAACAGGTACTGTGTCCTTACCATATGTCGCAGGTTTATACACGATTCTCCTCCTTATGTCAGATATATTTCTTTGTTTGTTGTTTTCCACTCAGCAATATTCCTGCTATTTTGGGACAGTTTACCAAAAAATCGATTCTGGACCAGACAATCCAGTGACGACGAGCATCGATCTACGCAATTGGGATAAGATGACACATGCCAATCAAGTCAATGTGCCTGATGTCCCAATCCTGTTAGTTGCCTCTTACTTAGCTATATAGTCTAGTAGTAATGTGGGTCTGTCAGTCATGTAATGAAAAGACGCTGTGTGTGACTCATGAAGTCAAATGAGCCCAATTTAACATGATTTTTGTGCGATCCTCTGTTGCCTGCTATTGAAGCAGTGTTTTAAGCAGATGGCCACAAGACTGTAGCAAAGGTTTATTCAGAAATATTGGCAGTTAGCAGAAAACTGATTCTTCTGAAACATTAGTTTGTTTCACCCTGCAGACGTACACCATAAACCTAGTGCTGACATCTGTGATATCCAGAGTGGCTCTTGTACCACACCCAAACCTCCATGAGTTCCTACTGGACCCATTCCTGCCAACTGCCAGCAGTGTTCTCACACTTACCAGTGTGTTGAAGAAGGTAAGAATGACTGGATTAACTGAAGGATGGAAGTAGTTTTCATGAAGTTCTTCAAGGCCCATTTGTACTGGCCAGATATGTTCCAACACCTGCCAGTGTGTTGAGGAAGCTAAGAATGACTGTATTACTTGAAGGATAAAAGTTCATTAAGAGCATCACCTCATTTACCATGAAGTTCTAGGCCCACTCCTACTGCCCAAATATGTTCCAACACTATAGAATAACTTGTATATTTTGGAGGTCCAAATAGTGGATGAACATTCATTCAATCTGGAACAGGATGACAGCGTGAATAGTTACAAGGAGTTAAAGAGATCTGTGTTTGTTTTGAGACCTAATCCTTCAGCTCTCTGGAATTGCCAAGCTAGATCTTTTCATCCTGAACATCAGTGTCCATTGTCCAAGTCACTTACTTGTCAGATTATAAAAGAAAGTAAGCTTGCTACAAATATTATCCTGCCATTTTGGGATTTCCTCCCACTCGAGATCATGCCATGATGAAACTAAACTATGGTCTAGACTGACCGCCTCTGTGGTTAGAGCGTCCGCCCATAGTGCGGAAGGTTGCTGGTTCGATCCCCGACCGCGTCATACCAAAAGACGTTAAAATATGGTACTTGTTGGTCCCTGCCTGGCGCTCGGCATTAATGGGTACAACAAGGACTGGTCGGCTCGGAGTCAGTATAATGTGTCTGAGTGGGGTATTCATGCTTCACTGCGGCATGGTATCTCAGTGGGCTAGCACTATGAAACCAGCTTCAGTCTGGGCTAGTACAAGCAGCCGCACATACACATACACAGGCATGCACGTCGTCATATGAGCGAAATATTCTCAAGCACGACGTTAAACCTAATTCCACCACCACCACGGTCCAGACTGAGGTTAAAACCCAGTCATTCATGCTTGTTTTGGTATGGAAGGCTGGTGGTGAGATCATGTCATGATGAAACTAACCTACGGTCCAGACTGTGGTTAAAACCCAGTCATTCATGCTTGTTTTGGTATGGAAGGCTGGTGGTGAGATCATGTCATGATGAAACTAACCGATGGTCCAGACTGAGGTTAAAACCCAGTCATTCATGCTTGTTTTGGTATGGAAGGCTGGTGGTGAGATCATGTCATGATGAAACTAACCTACGGTCCAGACTGAGGATAAAACCCAATCATTCATGCTTGTTTTGGTATGGAAGGGTGGTGGTGAGATCATGTCATGATGAAACTAACCTACGGTCCAGACTGAGGATAAAACCCAGTCATTCATGCTTGTTTTGGTATGGAAGGCTGGTGGTGAGATCATGTCATGATGAAACTAACCTACGGTCCAGACTGAGGATAAAACCCAGTCATTCATGCTTGTTTTGGTATGGAAGGCTGGTGGTGAGATCATGTCACGATATAGCTGAAGTACTATTCAAACTAACCTTAAGCCCAGCTTGTTCATGTTTCTTCATTTGTATTGAAGGTTGCTGGTGAAATTCAGGTCTACCTCAAGACTGAGCCGCATTTTTCTGACAAACTGGTTGTTGCTAGGAAACAACTTTTGGGCGTCATGGATACAATGCACAGGTACTTTTCATTCTAGTTGTTGTAATGTCAGAAATAACAGGAGGGCACACCCGAGTCTTGGCTAATGTCATATCAAAGAAGGCAGAAACATTTGATGTTGGGAAACTCAGAAATTCATACAATAAATAGTATGATGTTAATGCCAGATTTGTAGGGTGGATGTCTTGAAGATGAGAAAAAAACATTGTTTAAAAGTATCTTTGATAACATTTGGGGTAGTAGCTGTAAAACGTATTGCCAGCACAATGATACAGCTATTCTAGGGCACAGGATATATTTGAAGCATTAATACAGTATTGTATTGCAAGAAAGTCCATTTCTGTCAGTGTTTGCCTTTGTTGATGGTATGCCCTTCTTAATGTTCATTGTGAAATAGTTGAGATTAACATTGCAGCATCAGATATTGTGATGTCTTTTATATGAATGTTTAATAGTTCTGTGCATTTTGATGCATATTTGAACAGAATGCTTGATCTTTTCCATGTCATGTAATGTCACAATTACATTGTTTCAAAGCAAATGCCTCCTTGCTTGATTGCATGGAATGAGATTTTTTCTAAATGTAGAAATGGTTTTACAGAATTGTTTTTAAATGTTTCTTGTGTAGGAGACGCAAGGCTTTTCGTAGGTATGATGTAGTAGTAGTGACATAATTATGTACCCCATTTATAAAATCATTTACTTTTGCTGAACAAGTTCATTAAAGAGTGAATATCAGATTATTAATTTGAGTGATTATATTCAAAATTTGATTGATGAATTGTTCACCAAATGAAGATGTTTTTTCAAGTATTTAAGCATTGTTACTAATAACTGCTTTCTTTCAAATCATGAACAGGTTAATGAATATGGTCTAGTCATGAATAATTATTTGTTCATTACAAACAAGATGGTATTGCTACCTGGCTTGGGTATCAAACTACCAGCAAAGGTGTGAGGTTTCAAATAAAACTATAGATATCAGTAGGTTTTAACTAAACTGAGTTATTTAAGTGTTACAGAGATTTAAGGTTCCAAATGCTAATATACTAACCACATAAAGAAACTGTGCATTGTCAAAATATTATCCCAGTTGATAAGTACGATAACAATGTCAAAGGTACATATAAACTTTAATGGAGGGATCATGAGACCATAACAAGTCGGGAGAATTTCAATTGAAAAGTCAATCACAATGACGTCACGAGTCCACAAGCGGGACAGGGGTCAAACGACCATGTCACAAGCTCAATAATGGGTATGTCCACCATCGGCATTGAGAACAGCAGTGCATCGACGACGCATAGAGCCTATCAAACGTGCAAGGAAGGCTTGCGGGATGTCACGCCAGATTCTCTCAAGTTCTGTTGCAAGGTCAAGGACGTTATCTGGCGGATGAGGAAGACGGCGTAGACGTCGATCCATCTCGTCCCAAACATGCTCTATCGGGGAGAGATAGAGGCCAAGGCAGTAAGTCAACGTTGTGGTGTTGCAAGAAATCCATAGCAACCCTTGCCGTATGAGGGCGGGCATTGTCCTGTTGGAATGTTAACCCAGGGCCATGACGTTGCAGGAAAGGAATTGCCACAGGTCGAAGAATCTGATCCCTGTAGCCCACACCAGTTAAGTTGCCCTGAACAATCACCAAAGGATTTCTTTGGCGTGCTGTTATTCCACCCCAAATCATCACGGAACCACCACCAAAGCGATTCCTCTCCAAGACACAGGCCTGTGCATAACGTTCTCCCACGCGTCTATAGGCACGTTGACGTCCATCACTATGGGAAATGTTAAACCTGGACTCATCTGTAAAAACAACATTTCTCCACCAAAACAAGGGTCTGCGGACATGATTTCAGCACCACATTCGGCGAGCTTGTCGATGACATTGTGTCAGGATAGGCCGTATGGCGGGGACGCCGTGGTCTGATCCCGTGATGACGTAAGCGTTGTCGAACTGTGTTAGGGTGGATATGGCGAAGTCCTGAGATGGTTCGGGCAGTCATCACTGCAGTCTGAAACCTGTGGCGAAGATGGGTCACCCTTATCCATCTGTCCTGTCTTGGCATTGTTACACGTGGGACGTCCAGAACGTGGCCGATCGATGGCGTCATTTGTGTTCTGGTAGCGTCTCACGAAAGTGCAGAAATGGTGTTCGTCGCGCAGTGGAAATGTGCAGCCACTTGTCGTTGAGACATTCCCCACAGACCATCCCAATGGCCTCATGACGTTGTGCAGACGCGTGAGCCTTGGCATGCTATGCGCTTCAATAGCCGTTTAATTTTTTTGAACGATCGCAAGGGCAGGGGTTGAGCTTTCCAAAGTGACAGTATTGTGTGGCATTCATTTGCTCTGTTTCTCTTTCCCGGAATGCACGTGCAACAACGTATTGCACATCTCAAGGACGAACCCACTGACGTCACGGAACGTGGCACGTGCATGCATGTTGGATACATGTCACTAATCTCTGAGTTTAAATCCTTATGTGTCTACACAGGTTTGATAAATTTAGATTTTAAATTTTTGTATGCACAGTTTCTTTATGTGCCTAGTATATATTAATATTAGTAGGTTTTGACTGAAGTTATGTAACTGTTAAAGAGAGTTGAGGTTTCAAAAAATGCTTGATAGATACCAGTTGTTGTTTAACACCACACTCAGCAATATTCGAGCAATATTGGGGGCGGTGGGGTAGCCTAGTGGTTAAAGCGTTCGCTCGTCACGCCGAAGACCCGGGTTCGAATCCCCACATGGGTACAATGTGTGAAGCCCATTTCTGGTGTCCCCCGCCGTGATATTGCTGGAATATTGCTACAAGCGGCATAAAACAATACTCACTCACTCACTCGAGCAATATGGTGGCGGTCTGTAACTAATTGAGTCTGGACCAGACAATCCAGTGATCAGCATCATGAGCATCGATCTACCCAACTGAATCAACCAAGTCAGCGAGCGTGAACACCCGATCCTGTTAGTCTTCTCTTATGACAAGTATGGGTTAAAGGCGAGAACTTATGGATGTCAACTTCCTTATTTTGAATGACACACTGTTTCAGAGTATATTCTTACTCCTTCATCATTGATATGTGCATTATATATAAATGCCTTTCAAAGACTCTATGTGACATGAAGCATGGGTTGCTGGAGACCGATTCTAACCTGGATCTTCATTGGTCTAATTGTTAGTGAGACCTGCTGAGAACCTGTTGATATGTTTAGTTCAGTATAAAAATACATTGGTACAAATATAGCAAAATATATCAACTAAATACCAAATAGGGATGTGAAGACTCACTAGTATATCGAACCATCTGAATTGTTTACCTCATGATACACTACATGACATGCCTGTAACATTGCAGAAATTCATACCTAAATTCTGTGTTCATTCAAACATTATCAGTTACAAATGTTTGCATAACCTGAGCACATCACCACTCCTCAGGGAAGCTTTTACTGCCAGAGGGTGGTGGGATAGCCTAATAGTTAAAGCTTCTACTTAACATGCAGAAGACCCGGGTTCAATTCCCCACATGGGTACAATGTGTGAAGCCCATTTCTGGTGTCTCCGCCATGACATTGCTGGAATATTGCTCAAAGTGGTGTAAAACCACACTCACTCACTCCTGCCAGACAACATGGGCGATTTAGAAATTTGTGGCAGAACACCTCGATTTAAGTATCCCGATAGGTAGCTGTGTCATACCAATACCAAACTGTGATGGCTCTTTAAGGAAGATAAACATATGCATCAATCATAATTTGGATTAAGTTTAAAAAACAAAATGTTTAAGAAGCAGCTAATTTATCACAATTTGTTTTCACAGAATCCTCTGTCCAATTTCCCCATTTGTGCCTATCTGAAATAGGGTTGTGCTTCGTTCATCTGGCAATTATGAAAGAATTGATTCCAAGTTATCGGTAATAATTGCTGTTGACTATGAGACTGAAGCGTGCTGGTAGCGGTGGCAGAGGGACTCGTCATTTTCAGTAGTTCTCTTTGAGAAACGAACAAATTGAAAAATTGAAAATTTCCTTTTAAAAGCCCTGCAGAAACTATTTTGTACATGTTTTGTTCAATGGAAGGAAGACAGTAAAAACACAACATGAAATTTGTAAACATTTGTCTGATAATGAAAACAACTAGTGAAAGGCCATGCTGCATGAGGGAATGGGATTCTTTTGGAAGCCTCGAGCCTTTGTGGTCGCCCCTCCTGGCAGGCTCATTATTGGGTATTCAGTGCACTAGCTCGGCTGAGACCAAAAAATTGTGTTTGGCATCCGATTTCACAAGGTAATGGAAAGAAGGAAGACATGGCAGTGTCGCACAATGCAAAGATGAATTGCTCGTTTGATGGGAAAAGGAATATTAAAATTGCCTTGTGGCACGGTTTCTGAAATAACTCTGATTAGAAGGGGTATCAAATCATTCGCTTGGTTGCAGGAGAATGCAGTTCAAATCTTTGATGTGGAAATTGGCAATTCTCAATGAAAATGAGAAACAGTTTGGGACAAGAGGGCATCAGTTATTACATCCTTGTCGGGAGGCGATACGTATGATATTGCCACCCCATCTTTAATCCATGCCATGTTCATGGACTTCACTGTTGCCTAGATCTTGCATTGTGGCTATCGGAACTATGGCTACTGCATAATTCCAAATGAAATTTATCACCTTGATCGTTGTGTAATCACTCGTATCTTTTGGCATCACATTGAATAATTCCTCCCATCATTTATGTCACAAGTTTGTTAAATTTTATTTCACCCAAAAAAATGTTTTTGAGAATTTTTTTTATATTTTATTTTCACAACTTTTTCACCTTGAAGCATGTGAAAGTATAAAAAAAACTAAGTAAGTTTCCAAAGAATGTTTTATGGGTAATTCTTCGTAATGAAGTCTGTCTTGATGTGTGCTTCTTTTGAAAAAAGTTAAACCAATAAAAATCTATCTAGCTCCATGTCCCGCGGAAATGAGATACCGCTTAAACCGACATTGATATCCATACACTTTAATGTCATCAGCCCTAAATCAGTTAAATCAATGGACATGTGGGTTTTCAAAGAAAAGCTTCGGTTGACTTCAAACAGTGACGATTCAATATCCACGGAATCATTGTTGAATTCTATTTACACATGGTAATTTGAATGCTCGAAAATCGGAGAAAACTTGTACGTTTGTGAAAACTATCGGAACTGTTTTCATTTGTCTTTACCTTTAATGAAGTTTTAATGCACCAATCAGTGAGGGATTTTGACTCTTGGAGCTTTTAGGTGCTTGAGTTGTCGGGATGTGGAAGGTTTTAGCACATGATAGTGTCCAACAAAATTATGTCGATTGTCATCTGGAGTGAACTTTTTCGAAGACTGGGGTGCAGCAGGTGCAGAAATACAGGTTTCCTAAATGATTAGTTAATTATGCTGTACTGTGACTGAAACACTGTTCAAAGTGAAATGAAAATAGGTGTCAAAACTGTATGCAACTCGGTTGTGCAATAATTGAAAGAAAATACAATAGAGGTGATACAGAAAGGGTTCAATATGAGAGCTAGATAGAGGAGGTATGGCACGGCATGACAGGTATCGAACCACAAAGCTTCTGCTTGCGGGACTGACATCCACTATACCACACCGGTGGACTTCTGAAGGGTAAAGTTAAAGGGACATAACTTGGTAGTTACTGTACAGATGAACTCATTACTGAACTGACCGCCTCCGTGGTGTAGTGGTGAGAGCGGAAGGTCGCGGGTTCGATCCCCGACCGCGATCATACCAAAAGACGTTAAAATATGGTACTTGTTGGTCCCTGCCTGACGCTCGGCATTAATGAGTACAACAAGGACTGGTCGGCTTGGAGTCAGTATAATGTGTCTGAGTGGGGTATTCATGCTTCACTGCGGCATGGTATCTCAGTGGGCTAGCACTATTAAACCAGCTTAAGTCTGGGCTAGTACAAGCAGCCGTACATACACATACACACGCATGCACTTCGTCATATGAGTGAAATTTTCGCAAGCATGACGTTAAACCCAAATTTCACCTCACCTCACCTCATTACTGAACTGGCCTCGGACTGGTTTCACAATAACACAGAAGCATGGTTATATGACATGAGGTTTATCATCACATGATGTCAGTTATTAGGATCTTGGGCATTGGAAGTTACAGCATATCTCAAGTAGCCAAGGATTCCAAGGTCATTTCCAATCTTAGAGCTGAGGTCTTCGTAACTCAAATACTTTAACATATGAATACGTAATGCCATTTAGAAAGTGGTCAAATGTAACGAATGGTACATTTGTATTTGGCACACTTTCTCAGTAAAGTACAGATTCTAGTACTTTTGTCAGGTTGAGTCCCATCCGGGATTTGTTGTGGCTGAGTGGGTTAGATTGCTGACTTTGTGTGCTGGCGATTAGGTGCCTGACTCTGAGAGTGTGGGTTTGAATCCCAGATAGGACTCAACCCAACGAAAGTACTAGAATCTGTACTTTACTTAAAAAGTTTAGTCCCAGATATAACATATGTTACTTTAACAAAGAGTTATGATCACTACTGTACTGAGATCTCTTTATCAAATATGTTAGTTGATGTTTCTTTTGAATATTATGTAAGTATGTGTGCCAGAACCAAGGTTGGGAGGTGGAATAGCATAGTGGTCGATGCATTTGCTTGTCACACAAAAGTCTTGGTTTGACTCTCCGCATTGCTAGGATATGTGAAGGCCATTTCTGATGTCCCCACACCATCCACACCGTGACCTTGCTTGAATGTTGTAGGAAGGGATGTAAAATAATAGAACTCCCTGACTTTGATGCTTGGATTGTGAGAACCATACCTCTGTTTTTTTGGTTTAATCAAGCTGGAAAACATCTACGAACTGCACAGGTTTGCTCCTTGACACAATATGAAAAATAAAAGATAAAACAATTCAAGCATATTTGTCAAAATTAACTGGGTCAAGGTGATTAATTTTTCGTATTGTATGCAAATACATAACTAATCTGGAGCTCAGAAAGACTGACCCAGACGTGGATTGGGTCCCTGTTCATTTTAGTGCGGACCTAGGTCATACCCTGGAGATGTGAGATAGAGGTACTTTCTGTTTTGAAACGAGGTTATTAGCCACTAGTTTATGGTACTAGCTAATGTTACCAAATACCCACAAGTAGATTGCTTGTCTCTTATGATAGCACCAAAAGCACTCAATTAAGGAAAATATTTGGAAATGGATTCATAATTGCTAAATAAATACCTGAACACACACTAGCCATTCTCCAATGGCTCCCGTTCAGCCTGAGGGGATCTGCTGGAGTTTTTCACATAATAGTTATAGAGACTGGAGCACATTCATACAATAGCTAACGATTGTGCAAAATGTATTACAGCCAAGCTATGCACGATCAGGTTGTCCATCATCCTTAGTAAACGTCAGAGCTATTATTTAGGTCAGTCGTGGTGGTGAGAAGAAAATTAAACAGTATTCCCTTTGTTGCGTCAAACTGGGGCCAGATTGGCAGCAGAGTTGGGGGATCGGTTTTGTGTGTTCGAGTAATTGATAGCTGGATTGACGAATGCTGAAAATGCTGGCATTGTTTTGTGATACACTTCTTAGTCAAATTGCATTAACTGACAAGTAATGTGATGTTGACCGCATTTTAGCTCACCTTAATCACAAGTTCTTGTTAGCTTATGCCTTGTCTTACTACAGACACAAAAACAAGAATTTCTCATTGATCCTTAGCACATCCGGAATATTCTACAATAATTTGGTCAGTCTTGATTTACTTAGTTTTGTGCAAATAAACAAATTCTTTGTGGAAAAAAACGAAACAAGAATATCTCATTCATCCTCAGCAAATTCACGGGCGGTGGGGTAGTCTAGTGGTTAAAGCGTTGGCTCGTCACGCCGAAGACCCGGGTTCGAATCCCCACATGGGTACAATGAGTGAAGCCCATTTCTGGTGTCCCCCGCCGTGATATTGCTGGAATATTGCTAAAAGCGGCGTAAAACCAAACTCAGTCAGGCAGTCAGTCAGCAAATTCACAATATTCTGCAATAATTTGGCCAGTCTGGATTTGTTTAGTTTTTATTTCAAATGTTTTGTAGAAAAGATTTCATAGGCATTCAGTTGAATTTGAAAGTGAATGTGCATTGTGCATTGTGAGGATTTAGATGTTAAATTTTGCAATGGAAAATTCACCGATGAAGGAGGATTTGGCTCTGATATGTCATATAGAGAATAAAAAGAAGTTGTTATCCATAAAATGTGTCATGTATTTAGGAAAATTTAAACTTAAGATATGTCAAAAATAGATGATTATTGTAGTAACTGCAAATCTGCTTGTTACCACCTATAAATGATCATATAATTATTTTAATAAGCTTAAAAACAGTTACTGTTAAAGACATATTTTTGTGTTAATATTATCTTAAGTGGTGATGTGGGCATTACATCAGCTGTTTGAATCAGAGGTGGGTTGGCAGGTTTTGTGATTTGATACCTCTGAATTTGACCAATCAGAACTGCATTTCCAAAGTTCAAAGCAGAAATTCAATCACATTTGTAAGCAAAAGAAAAGTACCAAGTATTATTATATCAGAGATGGATTCATCTTTGGCATGAAACTTTGTGTATGACCCAGCAATAGAAATATTCTCACAGAATGTCAAACTGATTCTAAACATGGCTGTGGTATTGAAAGTGTCAAATTTTCAAAATATTCAAAAATACTTTTGGAATGGTTGTAAAACGGGATTGTTTGCATGTTTGATATTTTACTCAATAATTTGACTTTCACTTAGCATATGCCCTTTGTGCTAAACATGAACCAAGCAGGACTCCTAAAAGCAGTGTTTGATTGCCTTCCTGTGAATTTAACTTGAAAAGAATTTCTCCAATTCAGCTGTTGTAGTATTGACGAAGCATGTTAAGAAAATGTGTGTTCACGTGATACAAGTTCTGTTTTTGTTGTTCAAACTAGCGTCATCTTGCAGGCAAATGATTTGGACTTCGCAAACTCTATCATTCAGAGGAACACCACTAATAGACAGTTATCAGTTTGCTACTCAAACCAATTATTCAACATCATGCTATGGGGATATTAACAAATTTCTGCAAAAAGCAGGCAATCAACTACTTTCTACAAAGCAGGGAAAGTTTCAAAGGGCTCCCCTCATCACTGTATGACTGGTCATGCTTCAACACTGGCGAGAGTAGCATTCGTAAATATTGGTGTGCAGGGTATTTTCAGTTGCCAATTACGAACAAAGTGCGCATTTCTCGGGATATGAATTGCGACATTAAAAAATATTTCGGTTTTCAAAGCGACATAAATGGAGAGCGATTATGGAACATTTAGCAGAACAGAAAACTACTTGATTTGGCTTTGTGTTTTTAAAATAGATATTTTGGTTTCATGTGCATTAAGAGTGGTGGCGTGAGTCAGGGTGGTTTGTTAAGTGCCATGTGTTTTTAATTAAAGCACATCAAACAGTGAGATGTTAATTTAAAGTCAGAAATTGTTGCCACTGGTCTGACTTGAAATATTTTTGATTTGGGGGTTAGAACTGGGTTTCAGTGACTTCTGCATACCAGGGAATGTGACTTAATGGATCTGGGTCTCACAAATCCAATATACCAATGATTAATATAGTAAGCACTCATTCAACCAATGGGGCGGTGAGGTAGCCTAGTGGTTAAAGCGTTCAGCTTCCCACATGGGTACAATGTGTGAAGCCCATTTCCTAACATTACAACCTGTTGTAACTCTAAACTTTATCATAGCCTTATGAATGGCATAGTGCTAGGGTTGCTTTGTGGATAGGGTGTCAGGTGGTCAAATTGGTGTCTTGGTTGAATGAGTGAGTGAGTTTAAGTCGCTTTCAGCAATATTCCAGCAATATCACGTCAGGGAACACCAGAAATGGGCTTCACACATTGTCACACGTGGGGATCAAACCTGGGTCTGCTGTGTCTTCCTTATCTTCCTTAAAAAGCCATCACAGTTTGGTATTGGTATGACACAGCTACCTATCGGGATACTTAAATCGAGGTGTTCTGCCACAAATTTCTAAATCGCCCATGTTGTCTGGCAGTAGTGAGTATGGTTTTACACCACTTTGAGCAATATTCCAGCAATGTCATGGCGGAGACACCAGAAATGGGCTTCACACATTGTACCCATGTGGGGAATTGAACACCGGGTCTTCGGCATGACAAGCGAACCCTTTAACCACTAGGCTACCCCACCGCCCCCTTGGTTGAATGAGTGCTCACTATATCAACCATTGGTCTGATGCTGGTTCAGTGATCACCACCATAATGTATTGCTGGAATATTGTGATTGGGGGGTTAAACATCAAAGTAACAGTGACGCTCTGCTATATGGTTTTGAAATCATAACTGTGTATTTGTGAGTGAGTGAGTTTAGTTTTACGCTGCACTCAGCAATATTCCAGCAATAGGGCGGCGGTCTGTAAATAATCAAGTCTGGACCAGACAATACAGTGATCAACAGCATGAGCATCGATCTGTGCAATTGAGAACCGATGACATGTCAACCAAGTCAGTGAGCCTGACCACCCGATCTTGTGAGAAGCATGGGTTACTGAAAATCAATATTCTAACTCGGACCTTCACGGGTCTGTGTATTTATGAGTAGCTAACCAACTGTGATGACACCAGGTGTTCATGTCCCGCCCCACAAGTGGCACCTACGACAAATACGTGCAGCGCGGAGTCTGATCCTCATCTGAAAAACAACATGGCAACATATTCTACAAGTGAGAAAAGAAAAATGCAACCGATATAATTTTATCAAATTTGGAAATGTCCCCAACACATGTACCGGAATACCTCTTGAAACTTTACTGAGGCCCTCAACGGCGAAGTCCTGATCAAACAACTTGTGTCATTTGTCTAAGATTAATTGTACCTGGAAGATCTTATTTTTTTCTGTTTTCACAAAATAAAAATTTGCATATGTTTACATATTTCTCAATACCTATAAAGTACTTACCCCTATCTGTAAATAATGCAAAGGAGTCAGCTAAAATCCTTGTCCTCTCATTGGTGATGACAAGACTAGATTACTGCAACAGCCTCTTTGCTGGTGCAACAAAATCCCAGATTGGTAGACTGCAACGGGTTCAGAACACAGCAGCAAGAATAGTCACTCTCTCACCCAAGTCAGCTCACATCACCCCTGTGTTGAAGGACCTCCACTGGTTGCCCATTGCACAGCGCATCACTTTTAAACTCTGCATTCTCGCCTTCAGATGTCTCTCTGGAAGTGCACCTCAATATCTGTCCGACCTCCTTTCTCCTTACAAACCAACAAGATCCCTCCGCTCCGAGAAACATAATCTTCTGTGTATTCCTAAAGTCAGAACAGTTAAATTTGGTCAAAGAACTTTCTCTTATGCTGCAGCCTCAGAATGGAATCATCTCCCACAACATTTGAGAGAAATGACAGAACTTTCAACCTTTCGAACATCGCTAAAGACCCACCTTTTCCAAAAAGCCTTTTCGTCCTGACATCAGCGCTTTGAGCATGCATTGTGCATGGAAATATGCGCTTTATAAATGAACTATTATTATTATTATTATCTATTTCGATACTTACGATGTCATCCAAGTAGTACAATGGATGATCATGGGAAGGACTTTGTAACTTTACTATAGTTGCAGTGAAACTTTAGTTGTCAAGAAATCAAGAAGAAATACCAACCAGATGATTACTGCAGGGATCACTTACTGGTGTAAAGTGTCATTCCTCCGTCCCCAAGTTACTCCTACAGTAGTTACAAAGAAATCGTTAATAAATGTGAAAACATGTTTTTTAAATCATTCCCTTTAAAAAATGGTGAGTGAAATAAATGATGAAGAAAGTAATGAATGTTTTTCCTCACTGACATAGTAAAAAGAAATAGTGGAAAAAATAACGTTTTTCAAAATTTTAATTTTTATGTAAAAAAACCTACGTCTCTGATGTTTTGGAATATTACCATGCTGGTAGTTTCTTGTAGGTGCTGTCACTTCTTTCAGTGCAATCTGAAAATGTCTTGAGGTTTGAAACTGCATTTGTATGAGGCCAGATATGTTTTATTTTTGTGTTTATTGATGCATTGACCTTAAAATTTATCAAAGTGCAAAAAAAAATAGAATTGAAAACCAAAATCTTTCCATATTAATGTGAGGTGATGAGCCGGGAAAACTGAAAAAATCTCCTTACCAGTGAATCTGTGGAATAATGACTAACCTTTTGCTGGAACTGATGTTAGAAGTACACATGGTGAACACAGGTTAGGATTGGTCTTGTAAGAAGAGAATAATAGCATTGGAGTGGTCAAACTCGCTCACTTGGGTGATGCATGTCATTGTATCCCAGTTGCATTGATTGTGCTCATGATGTCGATCTCTGGAATATCTGGCCCTGACACTTTAATTTACAGACTTGCTACATATAGAAATGGTGGCAGCAAAACAGACAAATTGGTTTAAGAAAACCAGGAGTACAGGCGTGGCACTGATAAAGCCAAAGGTCAGAACCAAGATAAAACAATGATTGAATCAACAGTCATCAGATCCTGTCAGGGCAAGGGGTAGCACTTTCTGAACAGCATCCCGTAGGGGTTTTGACATCTGGGATATTTATGCCTGGTTGTTGATACATATGAATGAGCTATATACCTGGAACACTGCTGAGTGCAGCATAAAACAACAAGCCAAAACCAAAATCTATAAATAAAATCAATGAAAAATATTTCCATGGTCCTTAAGCTGTTTTTACTAATCCAACTGTATCCGAAACATATGTTTATGAATCACTATCAAATAGTGAGTGTGAGTTTAGTTTTATGCTGCTTTTAGCAATATTCCAGCAATATCATGTCAGGGAACACCAGAAATGGGCTTCGCACATTGTCAAACGTGGGGATCAAACCTGGGTCTGCTGTGTAACGAGTGAATGTTTTAACCACTAGGCTACCCCACCACACCCACTAGCAAATAACAAGTGTACGCAAATGTTAAAGGTATCTCTTGTTCCTCTTAACACAAACACATGCAAAGGCAAGTCAAACATTCACATAAACTAACAGGGAATAGATATAGTCACAATACAAGCAACTGAAAAGGTTTCCATTGTCATAATCCAGTGTTCTATTCCAACTACATTGTAGAACTAAAATGTGTGAATCTATAAATATGAAAAAAATAGGGAATTACATCAGTCTAAGTAAAGTTAGGCTCAGTATTATTCTTTACACTGCTATACTGAGTCTAACAAAACCTTGTAGAAGGTCGCATCAGCTAACCTTTAGGACTGACCAATCAGAACACAGCTTGCGAAAGTTAACATTTGCACATACCATTTGAACCTTTACCTAAAAAACTCGAATAATTCCGAATGCTATTTTCCGCACGATCGCTTCCGAGTGATACACGCAATGAGTAAACAGTCCCTGAAAATAGCGTTTTTGTCAATATTCAAGGATGTCATATTGCGAAAATATAAGCAGACAGTAACCATGTCATTAGAAACCCATAAGCGTATATACTGCAGGTCAAATATATGTGTTTTATGCGGATTTTCGTTTGTTGATAGATCAGTGTCGCGACCAGGAAGAGAAAATTCAAAACCATTTTGTAATTCCCGCCGAACCCTAACAAGTAGTCATTGTCTGATTGGTTAACTCTGTTCGTCCGTCTCTATGGACGGTCATAGGTCACTCAAAGGTTAGCTGACGCGACCTTCCTCGCGGTTTTGTTAGACTCAGTATAGCAGTGTAATGAATAATACTGAGCCTAAGTTTTCTCAGACTGGGAATTCAAATCAGACATTATATGAACATTATTACATCACTGAAATAGCTGAAAGAATGTCTTTATTGAAATATGTATGCATGCTACCAGCTCTGATAAATCTGAAACCTCTGCAGAAATGATAAACCCATGCTACATTGATTTCCCTTTAAGATAATGATGATTGTATGTTTAATGAACTTAATATTATTGAAATTTTACTTGATAGAATTTGAAATCTGTCACCCATAACACTTGTATCATGTAACTGCAGACTGATATGCACCAGAGGCCTTAATATTTCTCACACAAATTCCCCTCTGTGAAAGCAAACCGTCTTGCAAATTGGGTATCTAATCCTTTAGGTATTGTATCAAACATAATTTAGCATTTTGTAGCTGTGTACCTTCCATTTGATCAGAAGATGAGTTAAAGTTTAATTCACTAAAAAACTTTAGAATAATTAGTATTGATTATTTTTTATAATTCTATTTTACATTGTCAGGTAAGAAATATGAACAATTGTTTGTTGCCACCTACAAGAAAATGGGAAGCAGTTTTCTTACTTAAGTTACCCCCTTATTGGTTGGGTTTTGGGTCCAAAATTGGTCCTCAGGAATTGTTCCAAAAGGATCAGGTAATCAGTGACTCAGTGACTTGGTGACTTGATCCTACGCCAACAGTGGATTGTTGCTCATGATGTCAATCACTGGATTGTCTGGTCCACACTCAGTTATTTACAGGCGTAACTCTTATAGCTGGAATACTGCTGCGCCTGAGATTAAGTGACAAACAGTTAATGATATGCTAGTTGCTTAGATTGATGCTCATGCTGTTGATCACTGGATTGTCTGGTCCACACTCAGTTATTTACAGGCGTAACTCTTATAGCTGGAATACTGCTGCGGCTGAGATTAAGTGACAAACAGTTAATCATATCCCAGTTGCTTAGATCGATGCTCATGCTGTTGATCACTGGATTATTTGGTCCAGACTTGATTATTTACAGACCGCCACCATATTGCTGGAATATTGCTGAGTGTGGCATTAAACAACACAACCAACAAAGAGTTAGTCATTTGGAATCATTTAGAATCATCACACAGGTGCATTTTATAAATGTAGTTCATGAACAATTCCCTTCAGCAAGAATTCCCTGTGTTCTATGCATGATGTGCATGTATGATTTTTCTGTGATAACATGTTTTACCTTGCTAACATCGTGTGTTTGTGTTTGTCAGTGTAAGGAGCTCGCTAGTTAAGAGCGATTCAGTTGGGTAAGTGAACACTGAAAAAGCTTTGCTTGGAGCTGGTGATGTTTGTTTTGCATGAAATTATATGTTGCACGCTTTTGTTGTATATTTCACATGCTTTATTGATTTGTTTACAATTTTATTACAGGATAGGTGGTGTTTGGTTAAAATAACATTTTTGTATCATGGTCAATATTTTTTGGTGTTTCTCACGCTGAATTTTTTACATTCATTATTGGTGCACTGTGGCTTTGATTCATATTGGTTCTGCTCTACTTTTGCATTACAGGTGCCATGAGTGGCGTAGCAATTTCTGTGCAGAGTTGCTTCCCTTGGGCATGCCTGAAACACTTAATCATGGGTTCGAATCCTGGTTTGGCCAGGTTATGTTTCTAGGTTTGTCAGCACCAACCCCATGGTCGTGGTTTCGCCAAAGTGGGAGATGTGAAAGAGCTTCACCACAACTGGCTATTCTCCCTCATCAAGCTGATATACTGTGATTTTGCTGAAATACTGTCCAGAGCAGCAACCCTTGAAGGTCCGGGTTTAGAATGAACCTTCAGTAACCCATGCTTGTCGTAAGAGGCGACTAATGGGATCAGGTGGTCAGGCTCGCTGGCTTGGTTGACACATGTCATCGGTTCCCAGTTGCGCAGGTCGATGCTCATGCTGTTGATCACTGGATTGTCTGGTCCAGACTCGATTATTTACAGACTGCTGCCATATAGCTGGAATATTGCTGTGTGTGGCGTAAAATTAAACTCACTCACTCACTCCAGAGCAGCATTAAAGCAAACTCGGAATTATTGTGTGCTTAGTAATTTATCAATGTTCTAGATTTGTGTAGATTTAAGAGGAACTATCACTTAGTTTGATCATTAATCTTGAACACTTATAGCTTTTGACACATTGCTAAGATATTGTAAATGGTATTTTTAAAGTTCATATGAAAATTGTATTGAAATACTATTAAGCATCCATTTTGCTTTATATATTGCACATAGAGATAATTGATACAGTTGATGCCAGTCACTGGATCATGTGATCCAGACACAAATATTTATAGTCTGTCATACAGCTTTAATAGGCACTGATTGCGATGTGAAACAAGAGACAAACAAATATTGGATACTGACCATGATATTCCTCGCTCTTGGAAATCAATTCTGCGTTATGGAGAAAATGTAACCTCATGTGTTCCATCTTTATAGATGTATTATCAGAATAAATGAGAAAAATGTGTTATGCATTTGACATTTATCTTTATATCAAATTGCGTCAAATATAATATTACCCTTCTATTGAGAACATGCAGAGCAAGCACCTCATTGTTTTCAATACATTGATTTAATGGAGAAAAACACAATTTTGTCAAATATTAAGCGTCGTCAGTATTCTGTTTAATGTCTGCACATTACTCCCATGATGCACCATAAATCATCACCCCTCATTATACAACGCTTGCACAAGGGTGAGTTACAGCTCTGACATTTCCAACCAATTGCCCTGCAACTGTGAATTGTAATCTTCTAATCCTTTTAAGTAATGTTTGTAAACCATTAGATTTCCCCTGCCTATCCACATTTTATTTATTATCTCAGCCGATGACAGTTCCCAAAGTCATCAACACCAAACACCAGTTATTTAGATTTTGATATTGGAGAGGATACGCTATTGCCTAAATATACCTTCCTGTACTGTGAAGTGCAACAATCCCTACAGTAAGTGCTCCAACCCTTATGATGAGTGCTGTTGGAGTTTTCTGTACAGCTACAAAAATATTTATTCTGTAGTCTTGTCTGTTAAAGCCCATATTTCCGAAACAATATAATGAAAATGTGTGGAGATGATATTTCGCTTCTATTCTCGAGAGGGAGATTTGCTTTTGATGGCTCTTTCAAACCCCAAGCTTGATTAGTGTTGGCAAAAGCATTCAGATGTTTGATCATTTGCTCAGTGGGTCTGGTGACAGACCTTATCGTTGATAATAAAACGCCTCTTAATTGAATCTGCCAGAATAATTGCTCTGGACAGTTTTGAGTCTTTGTTGTCAGGATTTCACCGGCAGGAATGGTTATGAATTGTGTGCAGTATGCTGATTTTGTTTCCGAATGATTATATTTCAATTGGGCTTCCATTTAAGCTTCTTTTTCAAGCCATCTTCAATGTCCATAACTATAAACTTGGCTTGTATCTTTGGTCCAGTTTATTTCTTTAGAGCTCAGGACATTACCCTCTAATTCTCCCAAAAGCTTCTCGATCATCGTAACAGTTTACACATGTGCACAAGGAATAAGGAGCATATGAATCATCATACAAGTCATATCAAGTCATGTCACATTGCAAGATGATATTCTTTATGCGTTCAGAATGTTCCTCTGTTATTGTAGAACAATAAATTCTGTGTTTTTCAGCAATGTTGTTACCGATTTTATATTCAGAAGAGGCTTTTGGGAGATGAGTGTTATCGTTATGTAGGAATGTTCCATTAACCTGTTGCTGCTTTATCAGGAGATTCAGTGCTGGAATGTAGTGAGATGTTATGACAGACAATCTCAATCTGTTGAAAAGTGATTGAATGGTGTCTTCTCAGTTTACAACAATTGTTAAAGAGGGTGTTAAAAGCAAGTGCATAAAAATGATACACAGTGCTTTAGATATTCATGACAGGGCGAAAATATAATTAATTGCTAGAAAACTGAAATTTGACAGTTCTAAAGCAGATTTTACATTGACATGTTGTTATGAATTATGTTATGTTCTGAGTCCATGTTTTATTAAGTCCATTTGTCATGGGTGAAAGGAAGAGTATTTGTCAGTTTTATTGCACTTTGAATTATAACACATTCGGCTTATTGATCAAATCATGAATTAAATGAAAACAGACTGACCTGAGTTTTAAGTAGGTGTAGTTTTTGAAATTTAAACTGCTTCATTAGCTGATGCATCAATGTAAGTTTGACAGAAGAGATGATTTATTCGAGATGTATGCATTCATTCGTATCTTTTGATGTTGGAATGAAAAAAGACATTAAACAAAACCTTGTTTCAAGATTTGTGTTTGAGATTAAAGCATGTCCTTTTTTCATCAGATTTGATGACCAAAGTCAACTGGAAGCCATCATTGTGATTGAGGAATTCTGTAAGGAGTTGTCAGCCATTGCTTTTGTGAAGCATCATGCCGCAGTGACCAGAACCTAGGAGGAGTACAGTGTCCATGACCTTAGGGAGGACAGTGACCAGGACCTCGGAGGAGGACAGTGACCAGGATCTCGGAGGAGGACAGTGACCAGGTCATTGGACAGTGTCAGGGTCACTGTTGTGGTCAAACACTCCGTTACTGTGACAGTGCTTCTTCAAGGAAGGTGAAGGATATCTTACTCATCATACAAGATTAATGTCATTGATGATGATGGCCCTCGAGGGCAAATGCAGAACATGTTGCAAATGGTGTTCTCCAAACTTCTGTTTCCTTAATGGCTCATTGTATTGGTAATCATTTAATAATTTCATGATGACATTGAATTTCTTCTAATACTTGCAACAATTATGGCATTTCAGAATGCATGTTCTCCTTTCATTTACAATCAGGCTACGGAAATGTTGAGACAATAACTGTATCAAGGTGAATTCTTTCACCACAATACCACAGTCAATCATTTGTGTCAGATGGTTTCATTTCTGTCACAAGAACGTTATAGAATCTCATAAAGGTATCAAATGACAATAGTAAACCTGTCATTACCAGTTTGGTGTTCTTCAACTTATTTTGAGAAGTATATGTCGAAAATGTCAGAGACAAAAGTACGGAATAGATATATAAGTGTATATGTTTGTCTCCTTTCACATGCACACTGGGTTAGACCATTTGGTATTGTCCACATGTTGCCAGATTCCTTGTTATCCTATGTAGTTATGTTATATACAGTCTATGATGGGGTACAGGTGGGTGAAATGTATGATGTCCACCCCTGCCTGAAGTATTATTGTTAGATTAATATAACTCTTGCAATACACTGATAAGATGTACTGCTCCTGTGAAATTCCTGCCCCAGCTCATCCAGTCCATTGCTCTGTTCTATTTGGATAGTAGTCCATTACACAGCAATCTCATCCCAAAGATGATCTTACATTAACATAGTGATAGCTAGAGCACCAAGATCACTTGCAGGAATGGTGCCCATGTCAAGTTTGAAAAGGCTGTATACAAGGACATGTTTGGGATGGGAACTGTTGTCTCCAGTCATGTTATGGACCTATTGAGCGTTTTATTTCAAAACAAGATCCTTCAAGATACAATCATTGTCTGTGAAAATGCCTGAGTATTAGTATATTATTGAACGTCAGAGTATATGAACAGAAATGTTCAGCACTTCATATAAAGACATCACTATGATTTTATTGTCCTTCACGGCAGCATTGATGAATGTTGGATTCATTGATCACCGCTTCATTCCTAATGTTTGAAAGTGGGTATGTGTTGCTATGAATGTTCTCAATGATATCAGTGTTCTTCCAGGTGGGTGCCTTAGTTTTGATCCAGTTATCAAATGCAGCAGTCTGCAGGACCAATATCAGTTATGCATTCACTTGCCACTGCATCATATCACAACGACGAAGACTCTTTATGACTGATCCAAGTTCCATATCTGTCGGTTATATGTCACATTGACGCGTGAACCACACTTCTAGATTATGTATATAGTTTATGTCCTTTGTTATCAGAGTGTTAATAATTTCACTTCTATTCATTGTTGTGTGTTTCATTATGAGTGAGTATATACGTGACCTTTGATTAAGAACTGTCCATCCTTGACAAACTGAACTTCAGGAATGTACAGCCATTACTCATGGAGCTGACGCAAGGTATCGTACTGATTTGTTGGTTGTTAGTTTCAACAATGCTGGAATATTGCTGAGTGCGGTGTAAAACTAAACTCACTCACTCACTATTATCCCAATAATGCAGTGAAATATGATAATTATCAAGCCAGTAATCACTTATGACACTGGCTTCAGTATATGGTGTATCCATCTCAATCATGAATGACATTTGAAAGGCGTCTGCTTGTACCACTGATCAGACGTCTAACTCTCAACATTGGAATCCTCTGCTGTTCCGCCATACATTTTCCAGCAGTAAATGACACGTTTGGATTCCATTGTAGGTCCTTAATGTTTTCGAAATGAATTTTGGTGTCTTATTGATGCAGTTCCATCAGATCAGATCAGCTCCATTTGGCATGAGTACAACTGACACAACTTACAGATAAGATGAGGTTCTACTGTTTGTCATTATTTGGGGGAAATGAGTAAGGAACCTAACTAAAGCTCATGTGTATATTGTAGGATCCCCTTATGAACGTTAAGACAATGTGAGCGGTTGTTTGACATTATTATTATTTACAGGTTTTATCATGTTTATCCCTGGTGTGCCAAATCAACTCATGTGCAATATGTTTCGTTGGTCCATGTCGGTCTTCCAATAATGACCTGTTTTATTTTACACGTACATGCACTGCATGTACAGTTGTAATCTGTTTATTTCAGTGTTCTAATTACCACATACAGATTAATGTCTGGGGACACACCTTTTGATATTCTTGGGTTTGGTGTCAATCCTAATTGGGATTTATTTTCATGACAGTCAGCATGTCTAGCAAATAATCGTATGTGAGTGGTAAAACTTGAAGAGAAACTATTCCCAACCATACCTAGAAATTTATCTAGGATTCCACACTGATCCCCCTTTGGGAAGAAAATGGAGGAAATTGTTATTTTGTTCAAAATTGAATTCTCTATATCATTCCTTAATTTCCAAATTTCAAAAATAATATGTTGACACTGAATTTTGACATTGCTTTCAGTGAAATAATTTGGAATTAGGCATTAAGGCTTCATCTTTTATTTTGGTCCAGTTCTTAATGAAATACAAGTCATCTGACAAGCCATAATGCTGAGTTAGTATTGATGTAACACCCAGAATATGGGGAAAACTGGACCATTTCATTTCAGTCAAGATTTAAGATATAAAAATGGATATTATTCCTATTTCAGATTACATGTAATAATTCAGTAACTTTAGATTTTGTTTACCATGTCTCAAGACAATTAACCACTGTTCCACACATCTGAGTACACATTGTGTCTCAAGCCACTTATAAATTTTAGATGTGTATTTTAATATTATTGTAGCTCGCATTGTACACTGTGATCTTCATTACTTCACAATGGTGCTAGTCCTTACTGGTTTTGAAGCAATGTTATTTGAATAAGATCAATCACGCATAGTGATTTGATTCCTTTCAGAGAAAACCATGCTTGAATTTATATAAAAACTGTATGTATGATTTTTAGAAGATAAAATATCTTCACTGTTCCAAAGATGTATCAAGTCCAATGTTTCCTTCTGAGGAGTTTTGTTTGTGCATGGAAAAGGCATAGAACCATGTAAACTAGCCTGAGTTATACCCAGCTATTAGCCTACAGGTTGTGTTATGGTTCAGTCAGTAGAAGCTAATCTGGAAAGGACATATATTTGTCTTCAGAGGATGTAGATAATGTTATTAGCTGTTACTGAGTGTTTCTACATTGTTCTGATCGGTTGAAGGAAATGTGGTCAGCACATGGACTAGTCTTCAAAGGGATATAGTCAGTGATGTTTGTTATTGGGATGAAGATCTTAAGAATACCTAATGTAACATGAATGAATAAATTGTGACATATTGGGGTTGCTCTTTTGCTTTGAATATTCCGTCTTGATCAGTTACAACTGTTTATAAATACTTTGAACATTTTCTACTCAATCGCTGTTGCTGAATATTTGACTTGAGGCAACAAACTTGTGATGATTATACCATTTTTGTACGAACCAGGAACAAAAACTCACTTTCTTAAAACAGAGTCTGTTGTACCAAAACTTGCGGAACAGATGTTTATCTTGCTGGGCCTTCATGAAGATTCCCAGGATCATGTTTTAGTGGAGATAGCTAGATTGTCAACTCTGACCTATACTTGATGTCGTCTGGCTGCCCACTTAAAAAGGATCACATACATGGCATTTCACAATGTGCAGTTATGAAAGGTGATTTTCTCTTGAAACAAAACTGGAGTGTGGAGTTTGTATTTCTTCTGAGAATAGAATTGTTTTTTGATAATAAAGTGAGCGCGCATGTGTGTGGAGTTTACTGAATAGGGACAATAATCTTGAAATCCACGATTTACTTCAGTTCACTTTAAATCTTAAGATGTGGGAACATTAGATTAACACTTTCAGTATGACAATGGCTCAGGATCTGGTAGCTTAACACGGACATAGTTTCGTAAAGGCTTTTCCTTTCGGTCTTCATCGTAACATAAAGCGCCCGTAGAAGAGTCCAATCGGGAACACAATTTTTACAGTGACATGCGATCTTTTCAGAAGACTGATATATATTCTGATGAAGTAGTTGGAATAGTCTCAGCATATGCACTAGACACCTATAAGATCGCATACCTGCAAGCCTGTCATGTTCTTTAAGAGTAAAAACACCCACATGAAACCAGACTAAACCATCTACACATACATAAAACGCTATGTACCGTTTACTTCCAGAGAATAAACTCGCAAAACGTTTAAGAGATTCGATACTATTACTCTCACAAAGCTCCATGAAGGTTTATGATTGTGTCCCAATAAAAGCCCACTTTTCAAACGTTAATGAATAACTATGACGCAATGGTCATACATTGTGCCCCAACAAAAACGATTGTTGCTTCCCCCGTGATGACGTAACATGAAAGAAGAAACAGAATACACAACAATCAACACTGTTGGATTGCCACACATCCCTGTTGGGCAAGGGAGCACGAGTCTAACCCTAACATATAGACCAGGGCTTGTCAGCACAAGACGTCACCTTTTCTCTGTAGAGGGTATTACAAATTGCTGATTGAACGAAAAGATGGCTGACATACATGAAATATTATGTCATTATCAAACAAGCTTTGTTGCCTGCTTTCTGTTCAGTCTCCATAGGGCGTCAGGTTTCTTATCAGAAGGTGAAGTTGTGATGTTTTCATGGTGCATCAGGGAGATATATTTGTTGAAGGTAAAGGTTGATATAGGCACACAAAACCTTTATATGTTCAACAGAATGGCCGCAGTTTTAATTTAATATATGAAATATCATCCTAGTTGGTTAATCGGTACTTGGCGACACCTCGTAATCTAAAAGCTCTTGGTGATGAATTCTGTTCCATCGATACTGTGACAAGAACACTGAATACCATGTTACCATGACGCTTTTCGAACTCAAACTGTGTATTATTCAGAGATCTTTGTGATCCTGTATTTACTATAAGTAGATATTTTACTCCATGGCAATGTCAGATGAGGTGTGTTTCTTTCCGGAACTCCGCAACATTCCAGCTATATGACGGCTGTCTGCAAACCATCGAATCAGGACCTGGGTGCTGAAGACGAATAATCACATGCATCTTCAGGTCATATACATGATACGAGTGAGTGTGTGTCTTGGGTCAGCAGTATTCAGTTATATCACAGCATGGCATCTAAAAGCCTGATTAGATGCAGTTTGCCACTACGCTAAAACCCACGAGCACAGATTTGATGTGACAGACCATGAAATTATTGAAATCAGTGATTCGAATCAACAGTTTTAAGTTTCTGGCACCGCAAGTGAGGCAGCTCTACACATGACAACACAGCGCCACAGACAACAGTGCTACCCGTGTCTCCCTGGCTGTACATGTATTTACGAAAAGAGGAAATAAACTAAAAGGAGTTCGTGATATTTTTTGGTCTGTTTCTTTCGAGAAAGGAGATAGACATACTATATTTCCAGTGTATATGATGACTACGTCAAGATAGTCAGATATAATGTAATCCATGTAATCCAGTTTCTTCTACAACACCCTGTATTATGTATTATTTTAATAGGCACCTGTAACATTTAAATAGTGACATTTTTGATAAATTTTCCTCTGTGAAAGCTAACTAAGTCATTAACCATCTGGGGCGGTGGGGTAGCCTAGTGGTTAAAGCGTTGGCTCGTCACGCCGAATACCCGGGTTCGATTCCCCACATGGGCACAATGTGTTAAGCCCATTTCTGGTGTCCCCCGCCGTGATATTGCTGGAATATTGCTAAAAGCGGCGTAAAACTAAACTCAGTCAGTCAGTCATTAACCATCCGATTCTCCAGATCATATGATTATGGTGGAACCGTACCTTTCATATTTTGACCCTGTTGGCCAGATAAAGATTGATTCATAGAACACTAGCAAAGTTTAGGATAAATATAATATCATTATCGTGTTAGAAAACATCAGTTAACATCATTCGACGTTTTGTCAGACAGAATTTGTAAATCTATCAACCAACCTATAGCCTCATATCTTCTGAGCACAATGAATCGTGAAAGCCAACAGTCAGGCAAATTAACCGTCTAGAAATTTAGAGATAAAAAATATAAATTCCTACTTCCATGATTGCGGTAGAAGTGCTCCACCTATTTGTAGCTCATATCTTTGATCACGTGGAAGATCAGGTAAAGATCCTATGTTGGCCTTGAGAGACGACCCAGTGAATCAGGTTTTCAAAATCGGTGACCTGACCTATCCCAAGAGCGTGGGTCGTTGGTCATGATGTCATTCACTGGATTGTCAGGTCCACTCATCACACTGGTTCACATTTAGAACATTTTCATGAAGAGTTGCATTTGTTCTATGCCTGCAGTGAATGTGTGGCTATTCTATATTGAAATGATAACATGTATGTTTGTGCTCAGTTGGCCGAGTGAAAGTTGAAAAAGCTTTGTGTGGAGCTGGTGATATATGTGTTGTATTAACGAATATGTTGCACGCCTTTGGCGTATAGTTTACATACATTCAGTGATTTGTTGAGCATTTTCTTACATCAGAAGCTGTGTTTGGTTATGACACTTTGCCCTGTGGCTTACATTATATATTTGTTTGTGGTCGTGCTACAGGGACCGAAGATCCGACTTGAATTGATCTTCAGCAACCCATGCTTGTCAGAAGAGGCGACTAAAGGGAACGGTAGTCAGGCTCGATGACTTGTTAAATTGCATATATCGATGCTCATGATATTGATCACTGGAATGTCTGGCCCAGATTATGTACACACCATATTGCTGAGTGCAGCGTTAAATATCAAACAAACAAACTGCATCCAGGTGGCGCGGGTGGTGGTACAATTCGCTGTGTAGAGTAGCGTCCCTTTGGCACGCCTGAACCACATGGTCATGGTGTTTCCCCGGTTGTGTTTCCAGGTTGGTCAGCTCCATACCCGTGGTCGTGGGTTTCACGAAAGTGGTAAATGTGAAAGAGTTTCACCACTTGAAACAGAAACAGAAGTTTATTGTATTTCGGGGCCAAGAGGCCTAGAGTACAGTGTAAGATTCAAGTTAGGATATAAATAATTTTTAGAGCGCTATAATACATAATACACAATGCCATTGAGAATCTGGTCAAATGCAACGCGTTCTGTTTGGGATCACGCCCTCCCAGCAAAGCACAGACTCCCGTACCCCTGCCGGACCGAGTCCCATCCAGGACCCGGACCCACATCCCTACAGCCCGGCCCACACTCGCCAGCACACAGAGTCAGTCGCCCATGGTGGGCGGACGGGCAAGGCGGCCGACCCCGTGCGCCGGCGAACAGGCGCCCGACTCCGGGGGTGCGGGCCCGAATCCCGGACGGGACCCAATCCAACAAAAGCACGAGAATCCTCACCCCGGCAAGAGAGCGCAATCCCAAACATAACCTATGTTACTCTATAATCTTGCTTTGAATACTTTATACAAGTAGGTGGCTAAGCGGAGCAATATATTACTATCTGTTGTTGATAACAAGGTAATAATATGTGCAGTACATGGATGACCACAATAATACCTAGGTAGAAAATGATCCCTAATGTGAGCGTAATTTGGACATATAAACAGAACATGATATTCATCTTCTTCACCTTCTCCGCAGTACGGGCATAATACATCAGCAGGATTACAATTGTGAACATGTTTGTACTTAGTAACTTTAAAATTGTTTGAACAGCATCTGAACTTAGTCAAGGCCCTTCTTAATTGTACAGATTTTATACAAGTTAAATATCTTTCAGTATTAAGCTGAGATTTAAATGTACAATATGTTGACAGTAAAGTAGAATTACTAACATCTTGATGCCAACGTTGCCTATACATGTCTAAGACACTTTGTTTAAATTCTAACATAAATGATTTACTATTTCCAACTTCTTGGCAAATCCATACAAACCCGAAGCCATGAGAAAATAATATATCCCTAACTGCTGATGCCCAGTTTATGTAGCCTATATTATCTTGTTGCTTCATGAGTAAATAACAATGCTTAACATATCTGTTACCATTCTTACCGAGTATCCTTAACCAAACGCTTATAACTTTTAGCTGTTGATGAATATACAAGGGACGGCGTCCACATTCGCCTAAAGTTGCCAAGTTACTTGTGCGATAGCGAACTCATAAAATAAATTTACAAAATTGTGTGAGGATAATTTCTAAAACTTTTCTTTCTTTTGTACCCCAAATTTCCGAACCATATATTAAAATTGGCTGAATTTTTCTATCAAAAATATCAAAACAGGTATTAACATCCAAATTTTCATATTTCACCACTTGTGGCTTTCCTGATGTTGCTTGAATACTGTTCAAAGCAGGGTATTATCGAGGAAAATATAACCTCAAGCCTTAGACATGTATTGTTAGAATATATGAGAAATGTATTTCATGAAATTACGACTGGTGCTATCTTTCTATTCAGAACATGCAGAGAAAGTTTTCAATACATTGATCTTATGGATAAAACAGAAAAACACAATTTTGCCAATTTTAAATGCTCTCAGTATTCTGTTTAGGTCTGCACATAGCTCCCTTGATGATCATCATACCTCGTGATACAACACTAAAACAAGGGTGGGTTACAGCACACGTCCAAGCCATTGCCATGCAACTAAATTGTAATCTTCTAATCCTTTTAAGTTGAGTTTGTAAACCACTAAGTCTTCGCATGCCAATCCACACTTTATTTATTATCTTTATTCAGATTTTGAAATTGGAGAGGACACGCTATTGTATCGCTATTGTATTTTTAGTATATGTTCCCGATGCGCACCAATCCATACAATAAGAACTACAACCCTCATGATAAGTGCTATTGGATTTTTCTGTACAGAAACAAAAATATTTGTTCTGTAGTCTTGTCCGTTACAGCCCATATTTCCGACACAATAAAATGAAAACTTGTGGAGATGATATTTCGCTTTAATTCTCGAGAGGGAGATTTGCTTTTGATGGCTCTTTCAAACCCCAAGCTTGATTAATGTTGGCTAAAGCATTCAGATGTTTGATCATTTGGTCAGTTGATATGGTGACTTTATCGTTGACAGTAAAACGCCTCTTAATTGAATCTGCCAGAATAATTGCTCTGGACAGTTTTGAGTCTTTGTTGTCAGGATTTCACTGGCAGGAATGGTTATGAATTTTGCGCAGTATGCTGATTTTGTTTCCGAATGATTATATTTCAATAGGGTTTCTACTTAAACTTCTTTTTCAAGCCATCTTCAACTTGCACATTGCATTGCTGTATTATTGGTTCCGTTTATTTCTTCTTTAGAGCTCAGGACATTACCCTCTAATGCTCGCAAAAGCTTCTCGATCATCGTGACGGTTTACACATGTGCACAAGGAATAAATAGCATATGAATCATCCTACAAATCATATCAAGTCATGTCACATTGCAAGATGATATCCCTTATGCTTCCAGAATGTTTCTTTGTGATTGTAGATTGTGTTTTACAGCAATGTTGTTACCGATTTTATATTTAGAAGAGGCTTTTGGGAGATGAGTGTTAACATTATGTAGGAATGTTCCATTAACCTGTTGCTGCTTTATCAGGAGATTCAGTGCTGGAATGTAGTGAGATGTTATGACAGACAATCTCAATCTGTTGAAAAGTGATTGAATGGTGTCTTCTCAGTTTAAAAACAAGTGCATAAAAATGATACACAGCATTTTAGATATTCATGACAGGGCGAAAATATAATTAATTGCTAGAAAACTGAAATTTGACAGTTCTAAAGCAGATTTTACATTGACATGTTGTTATGAATTATGTTATGTTCTGAGTCCATGTTTTATTAAGTCCATTTGTCATGGGTGAAAGGAAGAGTATTTGTCAGTTTTATTGCACTTTGAATTATAACACATTCGGCTTATTGATCAAATCATGAATTAAATGAAAACAGACTGACCTGAGTTTTAAGTAGGTGTAGTTTTTGAAATTTAAACTGCTTCATTAGCTGATGCATCAATGTAAGTTTGACAGAAGAGATGATTTATTCGAGATGTATGCATTCATTTGTATCTTTTGATGTTGGAATGAAAAAAGACATTAAACGAAACCTTGTTTCAAGATTTGTGTTTGAGATTAAAGCATGTCCTTTTTTCATCAGATTTGATGACCAAAGTCAACTGGAAGCCATCATTGTGATTGAGGAATTCTGTAAGGAGTTGTCAGCCATTGCTTTTGTGAAGCATCATGCTGCAGTGACCAGAAGCTAGGAGGAGTACAGTGTCCATGACCTTGGGGAGGACAGTGACCAGGTCATAGGAGGAGGACAGTGTCCAGGACCTTGAGGAGGACAGTGACCAGGTCATAGGAGGAGGACAGTGTCCAGGACCTTGAGGAGGACAGTGACCAGGTCATTGGACAGTGTCAGGGTCACTGTTGTGGTCAAACACTCCGTTACTGTGACAGTGCTTCTTCAAGGAAGGTGAAGGATATCTTACTCATCATACAAGATTAATGTCATTGATGATGATGGCCCTGGAGGGCAAATGCAGAACATGTTGCAAATGGTGTTCTCCAAACTTCTGTTTCCTTAATGGCTTATTGTATTGGTAATCATTTAATAATTTCATGATGACATTGAATTTCTTCTAATACTGGCAACAATTATGGCATTTCAGAATGCATGTTCTCCTTTCATTTACAGTCAGGCAATGGAAATGTTGAGACAATAACTGTATGAAGGTAAATTCTTTCACCACAATACCACAGTCAATCATTTGTGTCAGATGGTTTCATTTCTGTCACAAGAACGTTATAGAATCTCATAAAGGTATCAAATGACAATAGTAAACCTGTCATTACCAGTTTGGTGTTCTTCAACTTATTTTGAGAAGTATATGTCGAAAATGTCAGAGACAAAAGTACGGAATAGATATATAAGTGTATATGTTTGTCTCCTTTCACATGCACACTGGGTTAGACCATTTGGTATTGTCCACATGTTGCCAGATTCCTTGTTATCCTATGTAGTTATGTTATATACAGTCTATGATGGGGTACAGGTGGGTGAAATGTATGATGTCCACCCCTGCCTGAAGTATTATTGTTAGATTAATATAACTCTTGCAATACACTGATAAGATGTACTGCTCCTGTGAAATTCCTGCCCCAGCTCATCCAGTCCATTGCTCTGTTCTGTTTGGATAGTAGTCCATTACATAGCAATCTCATCCCAAAGATGATCTTACATTAACATAGTGATAGCTAGAGCACCAAGATCACTTGCAGGAATGGTGCCCATGTCAAGTTTGAAAAGGCTGTATACAAGGACATGTTTGGGATGGGAACTGTTGTCTCCAGTCATGTTATGGACCTATTGAGCGTTTTATTTCAAAACAAGATCCTTCAAGATACAATCATTGTCTGTGAAAATGCCTGAGTATTAGTATATTATTGAACGTCAGAGTATATGAACAGAAATGTTCAGCACTTCATATAAAGACATCACTATGATTTTATTGTCCTTCACGGCAGCATTGATGAATGTTGGATTCATTGATCACCGCTTCATTCCTAATGTTTGAAAGTGGGTATGTATTGCTATGAATGTTCTCAATGATATCAGTGTTCTTCCAGGAGGGTGCCTTAGTTTTGATCCAGTTATCAAATGCAGGAGTCTGCAGGACCAATATCAGTTATGCATTCACTTGCCACTGCATCATATTACAACGACGAAGACTCTTTATGACTGATCCAAGTTCCATATCTGTCGGTTATATATCACATTGACTCGTGAACCACACTTCTAGATTATGTATATAGTTTATGTCCTTTGTTATCAGAGTGTTAATAATTTCACTTCTATTCATTGTTGTGTGTTTCATTATGAGTGAGTATATACGTGACCTTTGATTAAGAACTGTCCATCCTTGACAAACTGAACTTCAGGAATGTACAGCCATTACTCATGGAGCTGACGCAAGGTATACGTACTGATTTGTTGGTTGTTAGTTTCAACAATGCTGGAATATTGCTGAGTGCGGTGTAAAACTAAACTCACTCACTCGCTCACTATTATCCCAATAATGCAGTGATATATGATAATTATCAAGCCAGTAATCACTTATGACTCTGGCTTCAGTATATGGTGTATCCATCTCAATCATGAATGACATTTGAAAGGCGTCTGCTTGTACCACTGATCAGACGTCTAACTCTCAACATTGGAATCCTCTGCTGTTCCGCCATACATTTTCCAGCAGTAAATGACACGTTTGGATTCCATTGTAGGTCCTTAATGTTTTCGAAATGAATTTTGGTGTCTTATTGATGCAGTTCCATCAGATCAGATCAGCTCCATTTGGCATGAGTACAACTGACACAACTTACAGATAAGATGAGGTTCTACTGTTTGTCATTATTTGGGGGAAATGAGAAAGGAGCCTAACTAAAGCTCATGTGTATATTGTAGGATCCCCTTATGAACGTTACGACAATGTGAGCGGTTGTTTGACATTATTATTATTTACTGGTTTTATCATGTTTATCCCTGGTGTGCCAAATCAACTCATGTGCAATATGTTTCGTTGGTCCATGTCGGTCTTCCAATAATGACCTGTTTTATTTTACACGTACATGCACTGCATGTACAGTTGTAATCTGTTTATTTCAGTGTTCTAATTACCACATACAGATTAATGTCTGGGGACACACCTTTTGATATTCTTGGGTTTGGTGTCAATCCTAATTGGGATTTATTTTCATGACAGTCAGCATGTCTAGCAAATAATCGTATGTGAGTGGTAAAACTTGAAGAGAAACTATTCCCAACCATACCTAGAAATTTATCTAGGATTCCACACTGATCCCCCTTTGGGAAGAAAATGGAGGAAATTGTTATTTTGTTCAAAATTGAATTCTCTATATCATTCCTTAATTTCCAAATTTCAAAAATAATATGTTGACACTGAATTTTGACATTGCTTTCAGTGAAATAATTTGGAATTAGGCATTAAGGCTTCATCTTTTATTTTGGTCCAGTTCTTAATGAAATACAAGTCATCTGACAAGCCATAATGCTGAGTTAGTATTGATGTAACACCCAGAATATGGGGAAAACTGGACCATTTCATTTCAGTCAAGATTTAAGATATAAAAATGGATATTATTCCTATTTCAGATTACATGTAATAATTCAGTAACTTTAGATTTTGTTTACCATGTCTCAAGACAATTAACCACTGTTCCACACATCTGAGTACACATTGTGTCTCAAGCCACTTATAAATTTTAGATGTGTATTTTAATATTATTGTAGCTCGCATTGTACACTGTGATCTTCATTACTTCACAATGGTGCTAGTCCTTACTGGTTTTGAAGCAATGTTATTTGAATAAGATCAATCACGCATAGTGATTTGATTCCTTTCAGAGAAAACCATGCTTGAATTTATATAAAAACTGTATGTATGATTTTTAGAAGATAAAATATCTTCACTGTTCCAAAGATGTATCAAGTCCAATGTTTCCTTCTGAGGAGTTTTGTTTGTGCATGGAAAAGGCATAGAACCATGTAAACTAGCCTGAGTTATACCCAGCTATTAGCCTACAGGTTGTGTTATGGTTCAGTCAGTAGAAGCTACATCAGTTGAAGGTAATCTTGAAAGGACATATATTTGTCTTCAGAGGATGTAGATAATGTTATTAGCTGTTACTGAGTGTTTCTACATTGTTCTGATCGGTTGAAGGAAATGTGGTCAGCACATGGACTAGTCTTCAAAGGGATATAGTCAGTGATGTTTGTTATTGGGATGAAGATCTTAAGAATACCTAATGTAACATGAATGAATAAATTGTGATATATTGGGGTTGCTCTTTTGCTTTGAATGTTCCGTCTTGATCAGTTACAACTGTTTATAAATACTTTGAACATTTTCTACTCAATCGCTGTTGCTGAATATTTGACTTGAGGCAACAAACTTGTGATGATTATACCATTTTTGTACGAACCAGGAACAAAACTCACTTTCTTAAAACAGAGTCTGTTGTACCAAAACTTGCGGACAGATGTTTATCTTGCTGGGCCTTCATGAAGATTCCCAGGATCATGTTTTAGTGGAGATAGCTAGATTGTTAACTCTGACCTATACTTGATGTCGTCTGGCTGCCCACTTAAAAAGGATCACATACATGGCATTTCACAATGTGCAGTTATGAAAGGTGATTTTCTCTTGAAACAAAACTGGAGTGTGGAGTTTGTATTTCTTCTGAGAATAGAATTGTTTTTTGATAATAAAGTGAGTGCACATGTGTGTGGAGTTTACTGAATAGGGACAATAATCTTGAAATCCACGATTTACTTCAGTTCACTTTAAATCTTAAGATGTGGGAACATTAGATTAACACTTTCAGTATGACAAAGGCTCAGGGTCTAGTAGCTTAACACGGACATAGTTTCGTAAAGGCTTTTCCTTTCGGTCTTCATCCTAACATAAAGCGCCCGTAGAAGAGTCCAATCGGGAACACAATTTTTACAGTGACATGCGATCTTTTCAGAAGACTGATATATATTCTGATGAAGTAGTTGGAATAGTCTCAGCATATGCACTAGACACCTATAAGATCGCATACCTGCAAGCCTGTCATGTTCTTTAAGAGTAAAAACACCCACATGAAACCAGACTAAACCATCTACACATACATAAAACGCTACGTACCGTTTACTTCCAGAGAATAAACTCGCAAAACGTTTAAGAGATTCGATACTATTACTCTCACAAAGCTCCATGAAGGTTTATGATTGTGTCCCAATAAAAGCCCACTTTTCAAACGTTAATGAATAACTATGACGCAATGGTCATACATTGTGCCCCAACAAAAACGATTGTTGCTTCCCCCGTGATGACGTAACATGAAAGAAGAAACAGAATACACAACAAGCAACACTGTTGGATTGCCACACATCCCTGTTGGGCAAGGGAGCACGAGAGTCTAACCCTTACATATAAACCAGGGCTTGTCAGCACAAGACGTCACCTTTTCTCTGTAGAGGGTATTACAAATTGCTGATTGAACGAAAAGATGGCTGACATACATGAAATATTATGTCATTATCAAACAAGCTTTGTTGCCTGCTTTCTGTTCAGTCTCCATAGGGCGTCAGGTTTCTTATCAGAAGGTGAAGTTGTGATGTTTTCATGGTGCATCAGGGAAATATATTTGTTGAAGGTAAAGGTTGATATAGGCACACAAAACCTTTATATGTTCAACAGAATGGCCGCAGTTTTAATTTAATATATGAAATATCATCCTAGTTGGTTAATCGGTACTTGGCGACACCTCGTAATCTAAAAGCTCTTGGTGATGAATTCTGTTCCATCGATACTGTGACAAGAACACTGAATACCATGTTACCATGACCTTTTTCGAACTGAAACTGTGTATTATTCAGAGATCTTTGTGATCCTGTATTTACTATAAGTAGATATTTTACTCCATGGCAATGTCAGATGAGGTGTGTTTCTTTCCGGAACTCCGCAACATTCCAGCTATATGACGGCTGTCTGCAAACCATCGAATCAGGACCTGGTGCTGAAGACGAATAATCACATGCATCTTCAGGTCATATACATGATACGAGTGAGTGTGTGTCTTGGGTCAGCAGTATTCAGTTATATCACAGCATGGCATCTAAAAGCCTGATTAGATGCAGTTTGCCACTACGCTAAAACCCACGAGCACAGATTTGATGTGACAGACCATGAAATTATTGAAATCAGTGATTCGAATCAACAGTTTTAAGTTTCTGGCACCGCAAGTGAGGCAGCTCTACACATGAAAACACAGCGCCACAGACAACAGTGCTACCCGTGTCTCCCTGGCTGTACATGTATTTACGAAAAGAGGAAATAAACTAAAAGGAGTTCGTGATATTTTTTGGTCTGTTTCTTTCGAGAAAGGAGATAGACATACTATATTTCCAGTGTATATGATGACTACGTCAAGATAGTCAGATATAATGTAATCCATGTAATCCAGTTTCTTCTACAACACCCTGTATTATGTATTATTTTAATAGGCACCTGTAACATTTAAATAGTGACATTTTTCATAAACTATCCTCTGTGAAAGCTACCTAAGTCATTAGCCATCCGATACTCCAGATCATATGATTATGGTGGAACCGTACCTTTCATACTTTGACCCTGTTGACGACCAGATAAAGATTGATTTATAGAACACTAGCAAAGTTTAGGATACATACGATATCATTATCGTGTTAGAAAATGATGATTGTATGTTCAGTTAACTTAACATCATTCGACGTTTTGTCAGACAGAATTTGTAAATCTATCAGCCAACCTATAGCCTTATATCTTCTGAGTACAATGAATCGTGAAAGCCAACAGTCAGGCAAATTAACCGTCTAGAAATTTAGAGATCAAATATAAATTCCTATTTCCATGATTGCGGTAGAAGTGCTCCACCTATTTGTAGCTCATATCTTTGATCAGGTAAAGATCCTATGTTGGCCTTGAGAGACGACCCAGTGAATCAGGTTTTCAGAATCGGTGACCTGACCTATCCCAGGAGCGTGGATCGTTGGTCCTGATGTCATTCACTTGATTGTCAGGTCCAGATTAAGTTATTTAGAGGTCGCTGTCAAATACCTGGAATACTGTACAACTTGCCGATGATCACAAGCCAAAAGAAACTCCACTCATCACACTGGTTCACATTTAGAACATTTTCATGAAGAGTTGCATTTGTTCTATGCCTGTAGTGAATGTGTGGCTATTCTGTATTGAAATGATAACATGTATGTTTGTGCTCAGATGGCCGAGTGAAAGTTGAAAAAGCTTTGTGTGGAGCTGGTAATATATGTGTTGTATTAACGAATATGTTGCACGCCTTTGACGTATAGTTTACATACATTCAGTGATTTGTTGAGCATTTTCTTACATCAGAAGCTGTGTTTGGTTATGACACTTTGCCCTGTGGCTTACATTAAATATTTGTTTGTGGTCGTGCTACAGGGACCCGTGAAGATTCGACTTGAATTGATCTTCAGCAACCCATACTTGTCAGAAGAGGCGACTAAAGGGAACGGTAGTCAGGCTCGATGACTTGTTAAATTGCATATATCGATGCTCATGATATTGATCACTGGAATGTCTGGCCCAGATTATGTACACACCATATTGCTGAGTGCAGCGTTAAATAGCAAACAAACAAACTGCATCCAGGTGGCGCGGGTGGTGGTACAATTCTCTGTGTAGAGTAGCGTCCCTTTGGCACGCCTGAACCACATGGTCATGGTGTTTCCCCGGTTGTGTTTCCAGGTTGGTCAGCTCCATACCCGTGGTCGTGGGTTTCACGAAAGTGGTAAATGTGAAAGAGTTTCACCACTTGAAACAGAAACAGAAACAGAAGTTTATTGTATTGGGGCCAGGAGGCCAGGAGGCCTAGAGTACAGTGTATAAGATTCAAGTTAGGATATAAATAATTTTTAGAGCGCTATAATACATAATACACAATGCCATTGAGAATCTGGTCAAATGCAACGCGTTCTGTTTGGGATCACGCCCTCCCAGCAAAGCACAGACTCCCGTACCCCTGCCGGACCGAGTCCCATCCAGGACCCGGACCCACACCCCCAAAGCCCGGCACCCACTCGCCAGCACCCAGAGTCAGCCGCCCATGGTGGGCGGACGGGCTAGGCGGCCGACCCCGTGCGCCGGCGAACAGGCGCCCCCCGCGAGCCCGAATCCCGGATGGGACCCAACCCAACAAAAGCACGAGAATCCGCACCCCGGCAAGAGAGCGCAATCCCAAACATAACCTATGTTACTCTATAATCTTGCTTTGAATACTTTATACAAGTAGGTGGCTAAGCGGAGCAATATATTACTATCTGTTGTTGATAACAAGGTAATAAAATGTGCAGTACATGGATTACTACAATAATACCTAGGTATAAAATGATCCCTAATGTGAGCGTAATTTGGACATATAAACAGAACATGATATTCATCTTCTTCACCTTCTCCGCAGTGCGGGCATAATACATCAGCAGGATTACAATTGTGAACATGTTTGTACTTAGTAACTTTAAAATTGTTTGAACAGCATCTGAACTTAGTCAAGGTCCTTCTAAATTGTACAGATTTTATACAAGTTAGATATATCTTTCAGTATTAAGCTGAGATTTAAATGTACAATATGTTGACAGTAAAGTAGAATTACTAACATCTTGATGCCAATGTTGCCTATACATGTCTAAGACACGTTGTTTAAATTCTAACATAAATGATTTACTATTTCCAACTTCTTGGCAAATCCATACAAACCCGAAGCCATGAGAAAATAATATATCCCTAACTGCTGATGCCCAGTTTATGTAGCCTATATTATCTTGTTGCTTCATGAGTAAATAACAATGCTTAACATATCTGTTACCATTCATACCGAATATCCTTAACCAAACGCTTATAACTCTTAGCTGTTGATGAATAAACAAGGGACGGCGTCCACATTCGCCTAAAGTTGCCAAGATACTTGTGCGGTAGCGAACTCTTAAAATAAATTTACAAAATTGTGTGAGGATAATTTCTAAAACTTTTCTTTCTTTTGTACCCAAAATTTCCGAACCATATATTAAAATTGGCTGAATTTTTATATCCAAAATATCAAAACAGGTATTAACATCCAAATTTTCATATTTCACCACTTGTGGCTTTCCTGATGTAGCTTGAATACTGTTCAAAGCAGGGTATTATCGAGGAAAATATAACCTCCAGCCTTAGACATGTATTGTTAGAATATATGAGAAATGTATTTCATGAAATTACGTCTGGTGCTATCTTTCTATTCAGAACATGCAGAGAACGTTTTCAATACATTGATCTTATGGATAAAACAGAAAAACACAATTTTGCCAATTTTAAATGCTCTCAGTATTCTGTTTAGGTCTGCACATAGCTCCCTTGATGATCATCATACCTCGTGATACAACACTAAAACAGGGGTGGTTACAGCACACGTCCAAGCCATTGCCATGCAACTAAATTGTAATCTTCTAATCCTTTTAAGTTGAGTTTGTAAACCACTAAGTCTTCGCATGCCAATCCACACTTTATTTATTATCTTTATTCAGATTTTGAAATTGGAGAGGACACGCTATTGTATCGCTATTGTATTTTTAGTATATGTTCCCGATGCGCACCAATCCATACAATAAGAACTACAACCCTCATGATAAGTGCTATTGGATTTTTCTGTACAGAAACAAAAATATTTGTTCTGTAGTCTTGTCCGTTACAGCCCATATTTCCGACACAATAAAATGAAAACTTGTGGAGATGATATTTCGCGTTAATTCTCGAGAGGGAGATTTGCTTTTGATGGCTCTTTCAAACCCCAAGCTTGATTAATGTTGGCGAAAGCATTCAGATGTTTGATCATTTGGTCAGTTGATATGGTGACTTTATCGTTGACAGTAAAACGCCTCTTAATTGAATCTGCCAGAATAATTGCTCTGGACAATTTTGAGTCTTTGTTGTCAGGATTTCACTGGCAGGAATGGTTATGAATTGTGCGCAGTATGCTGATTTTGTTTCCGAATGATTATATTTCAATAGGGTTTCTTCTTAAACTTCTTTTTCAAACCATCTTCAATTTGCACATTGCATTGCTGTATTTGGCTTGTATTATTGGTTCCGTTTATTTCTTCTTTAGAGCTCAGGATATTACCCTCCAATGCTCTCAAGAGCTTCTCGATCATCGTAACGGTTTACACATGTGCACAAGGAATAAATAGCATATGAATCATCCTACAAATCATATCAAGTCATGTCACATTGCAAGATGATATCCCTTATGCTTCCAGGATGTTTCTTTGTGATTGTAGAACAATAAATTCTGTGTTTTACAGCAATGTTGTTACCGATTTTATATTCAGAAGAGGCTTTTGGGAGATGAGTGTTATCGTTATGTAGGAATGTTCCATTAACCTGTTGCTGCTTTATCAGGAGATTGAGTGCTGGAATGTAGTGAGATGTTATGACAGACAATCTCAATCTGTTGAAAAGTGATTGAATGGTGTCTTCTCAGTTTACAACAATTGTTAAAGAGGGTGTTAAAAACAAGTGCATAAAAATGATACACAGCATTTTAGATATTCATGACAGGGCGAAAATATAATTAATTGCTGCAAAAATGAAATTTGACAGTCCTGAGGCAGATTTTACATTGACATCTTGTTATGAAATATGTTATGTACTGAATACATGTTTTATTAAGTCTATTTTTGATGGGTGAGGGGAAGAGTATTTGTCAGTTTTATTGCACATTGATTTATAGCACATTTGGCTTATTGATCAAATCATGAATTAAATTAAGACAGACTGACCTGAGTTTTAAGTAGGTGTAGTTTTTCAAATTTAGACTGCTTCATTAGCTGACGCATTAAATGTAATTTTGACAGAAGAGATGATTTATTCGATTTATTCGAGATGTATGCATTCATTCGTATCTTTTGATGTTGAAATGAAAAAAGTCATTAAACAAAACTTTGTTTCAAGATTTGTGTTTGAGATTAAAGCATGTCCTTGTTTCATCAGATTTGATGACCAATGTCAACTGGAAGCCATCATTGTGATTGAGGAATTCTGTAAGGAGTTGTCAGCCATTGCTTTTGTGAAGCACCATGCCGCAGTGACCAGAACCTAGGAGGAGGAGAGTGACCAGTCTCTAAGAGGAGAACATGTACCAGGACCTTGGAGGAAGACCAGTACACAGGGTCACTGTTGTGGTAAAAGTTACTGTGACAGTGCTTCTTCAAGAAAGGTGAAGGATATCTTACCCATCATACAACAATTGTGGGATCACTGATGATGATGATATGGTGGAGGGAAGATACAGAAAATATTGCAAATGGCACTCTCCAAACTTCTCTTTTAGGAAATTTTTGTGTTGTAATCATTCAAGAATACCCTTGAATTTCTTCTCCAGTTGATAAGAATTTCGGCATGGTCTCCTTTTATTTAATACCCAACCGTAGTCCACAAATAGAGACAGTAACTGTATCAAGTTGAATGTATTATGTATATAGTTTATGTCCTTTGTTATCAGCGTTTTCACTGTCTATCCTCTGTTAGGTAGTTTCTTTTGCGAGCGTCGAGTATATGCGTGACCTTTGATTAAACGTTATCCAACATGTTTCACAAACTGTCAAACTTCAGGAATGTATAGTTATACAACCACTAGAGCGGCGCAGGTTATAGCTACCAAGTTGTTGCTACTGTGCAAGGAATGTTGAAAAGATTAGTTTCAACAATGTTGAAAAGTATCAGTTCTCAACCTCAGCCATGATTTGGAATGTAATATTTTGTAGTGAAATATGATTATTATCAAGCCAGGAATTACCACTGAATCGGGCATCAGTATCTGGCATATCCATCTCAATCATGGATGACATTTGCATGGCGTCTGCCTGTACTTCTGTTCAGATGTCTGATGTTCAACATTGGAATCAGCTGCCATTCCTGGTTCATTTCTGCTTGTTCAAATGGTCGTCGATTACACTTAGTGTCATTACATTTTACAATGATAATGTTACTGTTTGTCATTATTTTGGTTAAATAAATAAAATGCCCAATTAAGACTTATTTGAATATTGTAGGATCTCCTTGATGAACGTTACGACAGCGTGAGACGCTATGTTGACATTATTATTTGGTTTTATCATGTTTATCCCTGGTGTGCCAAATCAGCTCATGTGCAATATGTTCTGTTTCTCTTCGGTCTTCCAGTAATGACCTGTTTGATTATACACGTACATGCACTGCGTCTGAAGTTGTAAGCTGTTTATTTCAATGGTCCACGATGGTCCTAGTAACACATAAATAATTGCTTTTGGGACACACCATTGTAATAAGTTTAGGTTTGGTTGAATTCCGTGAGATTTATTTTCATGACAGACAACATATCAAGCAAATACATGTTTGTGTATGGTGGTAAAAAGTAAACAGCTCCCCAACCAATCCTAGACTTTTATCTTGGAATTCACACTAATCCCCCTTTGGGAAGATCTTGGGGCAATTGTTATTTCGTTCAAAATTGAATTTTGTTAAAAAGATTGTAGTTTCCAAAGTTCACAAATATCTTAAAACTTAATTTTAACATTGTATTCATTGCAATAATGTTGAACTAGGCATTAAACCCTAAATCCTCTATTTCGGTCCGGTTATCAATGAAATACAAGTCGTCTGTAAAGCCATAATATTGGTATTAGTATTGATATAAACACACAAATTATGGAATTATGGAGATGGTTACTGACAATGTTGCAGGCTTGGGGTCAAATATCAGCCATCAGGTCTTGAGAAGTTCACACCACTGCCGTGAACGTGAAATGGAAACCCCTTATTGAATGTGGATATTTAGACTATTTCATTTCCTCTTGAAGATATTAAAGGAGAATACAAAACAATTGCAATGATTTGTTGAGTGAAAGATAAAGTCTTCAGAAACATGCACCCCAATTTTTATTTTAAAAATATGGTTGTTTATGTTTTAATCGGGAAAACAGTTTCTGCTATCTGAGATTCGGCCATTATGCGTATTCCGCTGGAAGTCACGCGACCTTTCCGCTCGTGACGTCGTATGTGACTAGAGTCCACCATGTTGCCAAAGACCAAGCGCTACAGTAGTACAAAATGTGTTGTTTCTGTCGTTTTTGTAAATGGTACGATGGTGCATTGCGTTGCCTGGGGATGCATCATCGAACAATGGAAAGAGCCACCACTTCTTCCGTTTTCAAAGTAAAAAGACAGATTTAGGCAGGAGAAATGTTCCGATCATATGAAAGAGACTTGCACACACGGGTATGAAAATCCAAAAGCTAGGCTGAAGAAGGAAGCAGTACCCACGAGATTTTTTTTTACTACATTATTCCATGTTACAACTTACTCTCAGTGGTATTTTTAACATAGATTAAAGCAAGTCCGATTGTAATGAAATACGGGTGGTCAATGAAATAATGAAATAATTCTTGGTCAGATTGCCCCAGTTTATTTAAAATGATTAAATATATTCCATAAATGCATAGTTTTTGTCCACTTTGATATTATGTTCTTCATATAAAATATATAGTTTGAGTTTACTACTGGAACATTTATCAGAAATATTACTTCCTAATAACTTTTATATGAAGAACATAATATCCAAGTTAAGGTAAACTATGCATTTATGGAATATATTTAAGGCATTTATATTAGGAGATCAAATTTGCTTAGGCATGTTGTAGCAGGTCAGTTCGACTGGTACCCAATGAGATATATATGATCACAAATCAGTAAGAGATTTCACATAACTAGTTACATATAAACTCGTATTGACACGGTCTAACATCCATATCTGAAATGACACCAGGAACATTGCCTCAGAATAAATGGACACTGTTATGTTGTGAGGTAAAATCAAAGAGAAAGCCATCAGCAACAGGCACATATGACGTCATGTCACGTCATACCCCCTCTGTTCATTAACTGTCGGTAGTTTCCGTAATATGCAGAAATAAGAGTACTTTTTGTGTGTTTATAGCGATTTTACAAACTTTTTGTTCAGTTTTAATCACGGAAGGTGACTTTTAGAATGCCTTTACCCTTCCCTTTGTTTTCGTTTGTATTCTCCTTTAAATATCTATGCAATTACAGCATGTTCCTTCTTTTGGACGTTATAATATTTTAGGATACTATTTTGAGTATTAATTCAATAGCATGTGCTTTTGTTTTGCCTTGTCTCAAGAAGATTATTAACTGTTTCCTTACATCTGAGTACACAGAAGCCCCTTATCCATTTTAGTGTATTTTGTACATCATTATAGCACTCATTGAACACTGTGATTTGCATTGCTTCACAACGGTGCATTAAAAGGCATAAAACCACTCAATATATTGACAGCAGATACTAGATACTATGTATTTTGTTTCAGTTAATAGAAACAAATTCAGTCGAAGGAAATCGAGAAAGTAAATATAGTATTCTTCAGAGGATGTATACAATGATGCTAGTTGTTACTGTGTTATTACTGCAATGTCTGACTGAAGGAAATCTGGTCAGGGCATGGACTAGTCTTCACACGGATACTGTCCGTTATGTTTGTGATTAAGACCAGCTTTCAAGACAGGTTCTAAGAATAGCTAATGTGATATGAATGAATAAAATGTGACATTTTCGATTTTTCTTTTGTTTTGAATGTTCCGTCTTGATCAACTGCCTGTAATCATTCTTGGTTGGTAAATATCTGACTTTCAGATGAGGTGACAAATGGTACTTCGAATGTTATACGTTTTGTGATTATACCTGAGGCATGTATGGAATTTGACTTTTGTATGAAACAGATAATAAAACTCATTTTCAAAAAGCAGTGTCTGTTGTACAAGAACTTACGGAAGAGATGTTTATCTGGCTAATTGCCACGGACTCCCAGGAACATTTCTGTCGGAGTGCCAGATTGTGAACTCTTATAATTTCCTACTTGACATCTTCTGGATGCCTACTTTTATAGCATCACACATATGATATTTCACAATGTGCTAATTATGAAATCTGATTTTCTTCTTGAAACAAAATTCACGTGTGTACTTTTTGTATTTCTTCGTATTTCTTCCGAGAATAGAATTATTAATATATAATAAAGTGAAGTGCACATATGTATGCACTTCACTCTCTGAGGGAAATATTTTTCGATGCCACCTTCAGTTCCACACCATTTCAAATAAGAAAATATATTTGCACGTTCAGTCCACCCATAACAACTGGTATGGCAATGTGTTTGTGTATTGTCGATGTTAAGCTGAAGTACAACTTTAGCAAAGAAGCTGCCAGATGAAATAGGACTCTTATCTCTAACCTTACGATGATGTACTCAGGATTTAGTAGCTTAACACGGACATAGTTTTGTAATGGTTTCACCTTTCAAGCCTAACCGTAACATACGCCAACATAAAGCACGCGTAGACGAGTGCCAACGAGAGCAAACCCATTTTCAGAAAATTGATTTATACTCTGATCAACTTTGTTGGATGGTAAATCTCATCATAAACAGTAATCACCTACAGGATGGGATACTTGCAACTTGCACACAATGTTCCTTAAGAGTAAAAAATCTCATATAAAACCAGGCTTTGTAATTAAAACCATCTATACTTCAACAAAAGCACCGTAGCCTTTTTCTGTCTGGAGAATGAACTCACACAACAGTTACGAGATTCGATCCCGTTACTCTCACAAAGCCCAATCAAGTTGGATCAAAGTATCCCAATAAATGTCATTTTGATAAACGTTTATGAATAACTACGACACGATGGTAATAAATTCTGGCCCGTGTGATGACAAAGCATAACTGAAGCAGAAAGTACTACAGCAAGATGTCCAGACAACAATTGTGGAGCAAGATTCTGTCCATTAAATCTGGGCATATCTACTCAAGACCGTTTTTTCTCTGTTATGGTAAAATATCACAAGTTGCCGATTAACCGAAAAAATAATTGTGACCAATTTTGAAACGTTTATGAATAACGAATACGACACTGCGGCCGGACAATAACTAACCCTAATACGGCATGTGATACGAGAGCTGTTGTCAAACGTATGACAAATTGCTGTTTAAGCGAAATGACAGAGAAAACATAGTAGGGGATTATCAAACAAGCTTTGTTGCCTACATCCCGTACACTCGGGAAAGGGCGTCAGGTTTCTTATATCAAGGTTAGTTAAATTGTCATGTTTATGGTAGTATATATTGTTGAAGGTAAAGGTTGATATGGACACGCTGACTCCTTCATTGTGTTAAAGGGAATGGCTGTAGTGCATCATAGTGTTTAACCAAGACAGGTGTTGATGGTGATAAAGACAGGATTCATCACAAGGGTTTTCTTTTTAGTACACGAAATATCATCAAACATCGTCGATACTTGCGGCGACTTTGCATCGAGTTGTGGGACGCTTTAGGTATTTACTAAGATAAAAACACGAGTTTACCATAATACCATGGAGACCACGGGTTAGAACTAGAATGGACCTTCAGCAACACATGCTATATTCAGATGTATACTTTATGTAGTATGATAATAATCAACAGATCATAACACATGTTCACATTTACCACAAATAATTGTCATTGACCAAGGTTCAATATGGCACACATGAAACAATCATATGTCAAGATGAAAGTACGAGTAATCTGTTTTTCATATCTTGTATGCCCCCCATAGTCCAGAACTGGAACCAATCACAGTACGAATTGTGGGCTGGGGAATGTTCACTCTATCTTTCTGAAGTGCTTGTGTGGGAGGTTCTGAGACTGCTGGTGATCTGATTGCAACCGTTGATCAAGATCATCCCATAAATGTTAGATGTGATTTAGATCTGGAGACCCTGGGGGCTATGGCCAATTAATGTTGTGGCTTCTGAAAAAGGCCGTCGGGTCTTGCTGCATGAGGTAGAGCGTTGTTGCAGGGCGTTGAAAAATACCGTTGCAAAATCGGAAGGACATTTGACCGATGTTGTTAATTGCCCTCTATATGTACAAAGTCTGTTGTCCCGGCATGGGAGATGGTGGCCCACATCATTGCACTTTCGACACCAAAACTGCTTACTTACTGTATGCCAGTGTGGCGTTTCCGTATGTACGGAGAAGCGGAGAAGTAAAACATACCATGTAACTCGTCACTAAACAAAACACGTTGTGGCCATTCCCTGTCTTTGGCACCAATGACGATGCTGATCAGTCAGAATGACGCCTCGTTCTCGTGGCAAATACCTGCCGCACGTAGGTCCTGAAAGCCTACGCAATTCTGGTATCCTGAGATTGCTGTGATATGAATATCACGTAAGCGACGAACCCGTACGAACCAGTCTTGCGCCGCAGTTGTGATTGGTCACGTGTTGAACCTGCATCTGATAACGATTCCATAGTCTTGTAATGGTGTTTGGCGATACGAGTATTCTGTCTGCATGTTTTCACTTCTCACTTGCTGTGCAATTGTGATGGCAGACAAATGAAACCTAGCCTTTCATAGCTTATTTTCATGTTGATGTGTTTGGCCACCATGAAACCACGTGGTTGCGTTGCCCCCTCTTTTTCGGTATGCCATACTATATTCTACCCGTACAAATCACTCCTGATGCCTGCAGACATGAGAAATTCACATTTTGTAATCGTTTTGCATGATTATCCGCCGTCAAATTCCGTCAGATATTTCCAATGTCTCTCTTAAGCAGAGTATATATCCTGGTCAAGATGTGGATGCAAAAGGTGTACAAATACTGTCTTACTGGTAGCACGCATCACAAACGCATGCAAAGGAAAGTCAAATCTACACCTGAAGACCTGGGGAAATGGAACCAGGATATGATATACCCACGTGCGATGGATTATATCTTGGGGAAAGTGACTAAAAATATAAAGGCTTGAATAATTAGGACATCGATACCATCAGTTTATATTATTGCGGTGTAAGTGACCCACTGCTGGTCTTTTCTTTGAGGGGTGGTGGGGTAGCCAAGTGGTTAAAGCGTTCGCTCGTCACGCTGAAGACACGGGTTCGATTCCCCACATTTGTACAATGTTTGAAGCCCATTTCTGGTGTCCCTCGCAGCAATATTGTTTTAATATTGCTTGAAGCGGCGTAAAACTACAGTCACTCACTGTCTCTTTTCTTTGCGCATGTGGGAGAGCAGATTAAGATCCCTAGCAACATATGTTGGCCTGGACAGACGACCAAAGGAATCGGGTTTTCAGACACAGTGGCTTGATCTTATCAGTTATTTACAAGCTTCCGTCATATGGCTGGAATACTGACGAGGCTGTCGTTAAGCAGCATACAATGCAAGTCGGTTTGAAGAGAAAACACTCACACTCCATGAAGTAATTCATGAATATTTCCTTTTGTTCTATGTACAAATGTGTGCATGTATGACGTTTATATGATAACGTATTTTCCCTTGCTAACATCATATATGTTTGTGTTTGTCAGTGTACGGAGCTTGTCAAAAGAGGTTCATTTGGTAAGTGAACACTGAAAGATCTTTGTTTGGAGCCGGTGATGTTTGTTTCACATGAAATTACATGATTGCACGACCATTTATAGTTCAGATGCATTAAGTAATTTGTTAACCATGCTCTTTTTAGTAAGATTTCGAAGAGCGTCATACCACTCTTGCTCAAAAGTCATTGTCCAGTCGACTCTGGTTTTAGCAGAGAGTACGTCTGATGGATGTGGAGAGGGTCTTGTCGTTTCTATCTATTGCAACAGAGGTGGTGTTTGGTTCACATAACATTTTGAAATCATAGCCAGCATTGTTCAGTATTTCTCAGGCTGACACATCTAGATTCATTATTGGTGTATTGTGGCTTGGAATATATAGTCCTGTAGGCTCTTGAGTGATTGTCGCTTATTTCGATTTGTATCATTCAGATCTATCTAGCTGCTTGACACTTTTGCCACATTGATAACATACTGTCAATGGCATTTCTATCATTTATATCATTTATATAGAAGCGACGAAACACTTTCCACATCCTAGTGTAATACAAATCATCTGCATCACATGGTCCAGACACGAATATTTACAATCTGCTTTAATATGCACTTTGTACTGTGTGACAGTGACCCCTATCTGTGAAATGAATTCTCCATTATGGAGTGAAATGTAACCTCACACATTATAGCCTTGTACATGTATTATTAGTAATAAACGAGGAAAATATGTCATAAATATTACTGCTTTTATATCAAATTACGTTAATTATCAGCTTTGCATCCAGAACATGCAGAGCAAGTACATAATTGTTTTCACACTTGTCACATCTCGTTATACAACACTACCACAGAGGTTAGTTACATCACTGACACTTCCAAGCAATTACCCTGCAGCAGTGAATTGTAATCTTCTCATCCTCTTAAGTAATGTTTGTAAATCATTATACCTCCCCATGCCTATCCACTCTTTATTTATTATCTCAGCCGATGACAGTTCCAATGTCATCAACACCAACCACCAGTTATTTAGATTTTGACATTGGAGTGGATAGTATTGCTTAAGTGTATGTTCCTATTCTGCCAAGTGCAACAATCCCTACAATAAGTGCTCCACCTCTCGCGATAAGTGATATTGGACTTGTCTGTACAGCTACAAAAATATTTATTCTGTAGTCTTGTCTGTTATAGCCCATATTTCCAAAACAATATAATGAAAAATTGTAGAGATGATATTTCGCTTCTATTCTCGAGAGGGAGATTTGCTTTTTGTGGCTCTTTCAAACCCCAAGCTTGATTAATGTTGGCAGATGCATTCAGATGTTTGATCATTTGCTCAGTGGATTTAGTGACATACTTTATCCTTGATAATAAAACGCCTCTTAATTGAATCTGCAAGAATGATTGCTCTGGACAAGTTTGATTCTTTGTTGTCATGGTTTCATGGCAATACTGGATATGCCTCTGACTGACTGAGTTTTGGTTTTACGCCGCTTTTAGCAATATTCCAGCAACATCACGGCGGGGGACACCAGAAATGGGCTTCACACATTGTACCCATGTGGGGATTCGAACCCGGGTCTTCGGCGTGACGAGCCAACGCTTTAACCACTAGGCTACCCCACCGCCCCATATACAGAATATGAATGCTGATGTTGTTTCTTAATGACTGTATTTCAAGTAAACTTCCATTTAAACTTTTCCAAGCCATCTTCAGATAACATAATGCATAACTATATTTGAGACTCGATAGACATGACATATCTTAGGTCCAGTTATTTTCTTCTTTTGAGCATATTACCCTCTAATTCTCCAAAACCTTCTTAATCATCGTGACGGTTTACACATGTGCACAAGTAATAATGAGCATACAAACCATCATACAAGTCATGTCACATTGCAAGATGATATCCTTTATGTGTCTAAAATGTTCCTTTGTGATTGTAGAACAATAAATTCCGTGTTTTTCAGCAATGTTGTTACCGATTTTATATTCAGAAGAGGCTTTTGGGAGATGAGTGTTATCATTATGTAGAAATGTTCCATTAACCTGTTGCTGCTTTATCAGGAGATTCAGTGCTGGGATGTAATGAGATGTTATGACAGACAATCTCAATCTGCTGAGAATTGATTACATGTTGTCTTCTCAATGTACAACGCTAGGAGAAGAAGGTCATAAAAACAAGTGTCAAAAGCGTTTTAGATGTTCATGACAGAAGCGTAGAATGTACTTGGTTGGTACAAATATAGATTTAAGACTCTGAAGTATGAAATACACTGAATATGAAGTATGTTATGTTCTGTTCTGGATACATTTTCTTAAGTCTATTTTTCGTTGGTGAAATGGCATATTACTTTTCATTTATAACACACTTGATTCAATGATCTAAGATGAAAAAGGGATAACATTTTGAAATTTGTGTTTTAGAAAATGGTTGGTGTTAGGTTTGATTAGACGATGACATCACATCTTTCATTACCTGTTTATCGTTGTGACAGGTAGTTTTGCTATTCACTGCCGATCATCGATCAGAACGTAGATTCATTTAACTGAGAAAGATAATACCTCATAAGAGCTGAAAAGTTTCTCAAGCGGGCACAGGTTTCCTGAAATATTGTTTTCAGGTCAGATGTGCAGCGCCCTTTCTCACAGAGCCATTTGTTCTGAAGTATGATTCATTCATGTTGCTAATCCTGAAAATGAAAATTGGGCACTTAGTAACAGGGCCATCAGATGAAAGTATACTATTTGGCTATTAAGCTATGTGCATTGTTTGAGGGAAGATATCTCAGCTTGTTGATGACCAAAGTAACAGCGAGATGACTTCTGGTAGATTACATAGATAACTACATTTACTTAAAGGGACATAAGGGACACAGTAGCCTAACATTTCACCAGGGTTTGCATAAAGCTGGAGTCTCTAATAGATGCGGGAAGAATTATACCGCATTATGATGGACGAATGGTAATATTCACGGTATCACATTCATTTTCTTATTACATTACTTTAAAGATCCCTCATACTACTTGCAAGGGTCCTTAAAGTATTATATTCCACTCTGCTAAGGCATTCGTCAACGGGCCAAATTGCACTCATCGTTGGTTTGAATTCCATATTTCCCTGACTCTGATTCTTGGTTCGTTAGCGCAGTGCCATTCACATGTTTGTAGGCTTTACCGAAGTGATAACTGTCTGTGACCTGCTGGTTACCCGCTCATAAGCTTACATGTCGTACTTTTCAAAGCAACATTTAACCAACAAACCTGCTCCCTCATCTCCTAGACACCAATATAAGCTTTAGCTGTACGCATGTGTCTCGTACATTGTGACATCAAGATGAAGAAGAGAAGATTACAGCCATTGGCAATGTTTAAATGAATTCAAGAGCGTATTGATTTACATATTTCAGTATCTTATATTTCAATGTGACATTTCAGTGTATGCGATACACATGTAAGTCAATTGTCTTCGAGGTTTCTGTTGTATTTGGGTTTGCATTGAGGATGGTTATGGTTGAAGTCACAGGAAGCAGTTAATACAGTCAAATAATATTGCATAACTCCGTATACCTATCAGCCATATTTGTTCAGTATATTTAGTATGGGGTAGCTATTGGAAAAGGAGGGCCATGCAGCTCGAATTCAGAAATGTTATCCTGCTTGCATACAAAAGGTTTAATATGACTAAATATAGAAATTAAATATGAAATCTATCTGTAAATCTCAAAAGTCACATACCAATACGAATAAGTTATTGACTTAAAAATGGCTTGCGGCAAACATCACAGTATCACTGCATACATCTGCACCATACTTCAACAGATATCTAGTATTTTGTATTAACTTGGGAGACTGAAATGGATATATGAGCCCCGAAATTAAAATTTCAAATGGATTATCCCTAAAGCCTACATGTGTAAAATATGTGTACATATCAAAATGGTATTTGACAAAGTTCGCAAACTGCCGAACTTTATCATTATCAGGCTGATGAGTTAAAGTTGGTAACAAGTATGCCTTGTTAAGAAACCCAGGACACAGAAATCTGGGCTATGTGATAATTAATTCCTATCAAATTCAGATGCATTTTTCGTGAAAACACTTAAGAATAAGAATGTTGTATGAAGGTAATATTTATATGACACTTTTGTTTGTGTGTTATACTCTTAATTTGAATGTTCCATTTTAAATCATTACAACTGTAAAATATACTTGGTACGTATACTTGAACGTGTGCACAGCTAATTGCTATTTCCGGCTCTGTATACGAGACAAATACACACGGTAATCTTAACCACTGCATATGAGACACTGCTTAGCAAAAACTAATTAGAACTGAAAAGGTAAATAATCTTGTTTAGTGATGTTTAATTGCAAATTTGACGTCTTTACTGAAAAAGTCGTCTTCTGTTGTTTGTTCACGAGAAGCGATACGATATCGTTTTCTTACTCCCTGAAAAGAGTTTGACGAAAGTGTAACCCATAGATAAGCCGACCACCTTCTACAGACTGTTATTTTTGGGTCCTGAAAATTCGGCTAATTAACTGTAATATACGGTAACTCATCGTGGCAGTGTCTACGGTAATGGACAAAAGCTGCCTAATCCGGAATGATTTACAATCCGGACAGATGAGTCTGTCGCAGGCCAGTCCGTAATAGACAGATTCCACTGTACTCAATATTCGTTGGTAAGTATCTGACTATGGGATGAATTGAAAATGGTACCTCATAATACTTATTGTATGAGTCCATTTTAAATTTCTATGTTTATTAAATTCGATGGAAATTTCTTATTATTTTAAAAGTGGATTTGCTGCTCTATTTAAATATGGGATTTGATAGGCAATATAAAACATAGCATTAAATGTTCGTGGAGATCCTTATTGATATTTATATCGGGGCTACTTCTTGTTCTACAATATTTATCTGATGAAGCGCAAAATGTCCTAACAAACAACAAATAATTCCACACCCTATGCATGATGGTTCTCCGCTAATAGTTGCGAATTGCCGATGAGGCGTAAAGCAATATTCATTCACTCACTCACGATGCATGGTGGTGAACAATTTGCAGTATTACTGATATCAGAAACTTCATTTGAGTTGGACAGACAAAACTGCACACATGACAACTGCAAGCAACTCTGCTTTCCTCTTAAAACATGATGTGGTGTAATAGATACAGCGTCTGTACAAAGAGCGGAAAGCGAGTTGGTTTACATGGTACCATAGGACATGGATACAAGGATTGGATACCTTGGAGTGTCGGAGTGGAACAACATGTTATTTTCTCGCATAATATCTCCGTGGTTTATCGCTTTACAACTGGCATGTCTAGAACACGAAAACACATACACGTGTATGCAATTCGCTGTATAAGGGCACAAGTTCAACTCCATTTCACTTCAAATCTTAAGATATGGACAAAACCGATCTGCAATTTCATTCTATCCATTACGACTGTAATGCGGATCTGTATCTGCAGTGTTAAAAGTAATTACAACTTAAGCTAAAACGATATTTTATGAAAAAAGACTCTTATCTCTAACAAGCAATCATGTACTCAGGATCTTGTCTTGTAGTGGCTTCACCTTTCAAACATCATCGTACATAAAACATACGCCAACATGAAGCACGCAATGATGAGTACACACGAGACCTTGGAGTGTCGGAGTGGGACATCATGATATCTCAGTGGCCTATCACTTTACAACTGGCATGTCTAGAACATGAAAACACATACACACGTGTATGTAATTCGCTATGTAAGGGCACTAGTCGAATGTCACATTCAACTCCATTTCGCTTCACTGAGTGAGTGAGTTAAGATTTTAAGTCACATCGGCCATATCGTGAATAAAAACGAGTTATGATTTTATAATAGATGAAGACAAATTATTAAACCTTTTCAACGAAGGACAGCAAAACGACTAGAGGATCACATATATAGATATAAAACTAGTATGGAGATCTAAAACCTTTACAATAAATACAATATAACCAGAGGCTATAGATTGCCAACAACTGAAGGTAGACCACCATGCCAGGGACCTGTTTCACTTCAAATCTTGAAATGGACAAATCTGCAGTTTCGGTCTATTCATAACGACTGCAATGCGGATGTGTACCTGTAGCGTTAAAATAAATTACGACTTAAGCTAAAACGATATTTCATAACACAGGACTCTTATCTCTAACAAGCAGCCGTGTACTCAGGATCTTGTCTTGTAGTGGCTTCACCTCTCAAGCATCATCGTATATAAAACATACGCCAACATGAAGCACGAGAAGATGAGTACACACGAGAGCAAAACGTTTACAGTGGCATGCCATCTATTCAGAAAACTGATTTACAGTCTGATCAACTTTGCTGGCTGGTACATTCTCATCATACTGAGTATACAAATGTAGAATCGGATCCTTGCAAGCCCACAAAGTTACTAAGGAATGAGAAAAGCTCTAATAAACCAGAACCATTCATACTTAAACACAAGTGCTGTGTCTTTCTCTTCTGGAGAATGAACTCACAAAACGCTTATCAGATACGATCCCGTTTCCCTCATAAAGCCCCTTCAAGTTTGATCATACTGACTCAACAAATGCTGTTTTGTAACATTTAGGAATAACTACGTACGGCACGATGGTCATACATTCTGATCCAACAAAACTCAATTCCTACCTTAGTGAAAACGTAGCGGAAAATACAAAGCTACAAACACTTGTAGATCGCCTTGTGGAGCAGGAACCTGATCTATAAACTGGGGCTTGTAACACAAGATATGTTATCAAAGAGGTTGACAAATTGCTGATTAAACTAAAAGATGGCTCACAGAGATAAAATAGTATGGGATTATCAACCAACCTTTCTTGCCTACGTTCTGTTCAGTCGCGAAAGGGCGTCAGGTTTCTTATCTAAAGGTTAAGTTGTGATGTTCTCATGGTGCACCGGGGAAATATATTTGTTAAAGGTAAAGGTTGATATGGACATCCTAGCCCTTTTGTGTATGAAACAGAAATCCCTATAGTGCATCAATGTGCTTAACCGAGACAGGTGCTGATGCGTCGGAAATTGAATCAGATGAGGAAGTGGGTGACAGAACATATAGAGACAGCATTTATCACGAGGGCTTTCGTTCAATACACGAAATATCACCCAACTTGGTTTATCGGTACTGGGTGAGACTTCGGCGAGACAATTGCCGAGTTGTGGGACGCAGTTGGTATTTTCGAAATTAAAAGCAGGAGTGATGAATTCTGTTCCGATGAAACAATGACGTTTTGGACAAGTTAGAACTGCAAATACTATAGCCAACGTACTGCGAATGTACCTTTGTGATTATACGTTACTTACGTACATGTAACCTTCTGCACTGTGCATATTATTTGTGTAAATACATCCATTGTACTGTATTTGTGAAATATATCCATTGTATTTTCTAGAAGTAGATATTTTACTCCATGTGATTGACAGATGACAATTTCTTTCTTAATTAACGCTGCACTCGGGAACATTCAAGCTATATGACAACGGTGAGCAAATAATCGAATCCGAACCAGACAATACATTGATTAATACCCATGTTTGCTGAAAGCAAATCTCACAAGAACCTTCAGATCAGACAAACTTATTAGTATCGGGTGTACAGTTGAACCTCGTATCTCTGGACGGTAGCGTTTTCTGAAATATCGTCGGGATACCTAAATTTCCGGAAAACTTAATCACCTGTCAGCTGACCAGCGTTACATCACGCAACCAAATTCTACCGAGTGAAAACAAAGTAGGAAATTTAAACTTTAGGTAATTTATCAAAGAATGTATATTAGTGGACAACATGGATCTATTATTGACAGTACATTTAACAGCACACGTGGAATTTTCATATTTGGTTCAACACAATCCCGGCATAGGTGGCGTTTTGTTAATAAAACATACTGAAATGGTGGTCAATATATCCCAGTTTTAATGGAGAAAAGAAGACTATCTATTGTGTTCTCATAATTTCCCTAAGTCAACACACTTCGTTATACTACACTATAGCACAGGCACCCCGCACCTGTGATTTTTGAGAAATCATAAGATCTCCCCCTGCCTTTCCTTACTACCAAGAGCAACAATCCCTACAATAAGTGCTCCAACCCTTATGATGGGTGCTGTTTGATTTTTCTGCACAGTTGCAAAAGATATATATTCTGTAGTCTTGTCTGTTAAAGCCCATATTTCCGAAACAATATAATGCAAAATTGTGGAGATGATATTCGCTTCTATTCTCGAGGGGGACATCTCCTTTTGATGACTCTGTCGAATCCCAAGCTTGATAAGTGTTGGTAAATGCATTCAGATATTTGATCATTTGTTCAGTGGATTTGGTGACAGATTTTATCGTTGATAATAAAACGCCTCTAAAATGAACCTGCCAGTATGTTTTCTCTGGACAAGTTTGAGTCTTTGTTGTCATGATTTCACTTGCAGGAATGGTAATGAATTGTGTGCAGTTTACCGATTTTGTTTCTAAATGATTATATGTTTCTTAATGATTATTTCTTTAACAATTGGGCGTTCATTGAAAATCCATTTACAAAAGTTCTGAAATTACCATATTGCATTACTATATCAGACATGATAAAGTCGGTTGATTTCTTATTCAGAATTCAGAGCAAAGGACATTACACTTTAATTCTCCAAAAGCCTCTCAATCATCGTAACAGTTTACACATGTGCACAAGGAATTTGGAAAACATGAACCATCTTTGTATCATATCAAATCATGTCACATTGCACGATGGTAACCTGTACGTGTCTACAATGTTCCTTCGTGATTGTAGGTCAATAAATTTTGTGTATTTCAGCAATGTTGTTTCTGATTTTATGTTCAGAAGAGACTTTGGGAGGATTGGTGTTATCGTTATGTACAATTGTTTCTATCAACCCGATGCTGCTTTATCAGGAGAATTCAGCTGTGGAATTTAATGAGATGTTATGACAGACAATCTCAATCTGTTGAAAAGTGATTGAATGATGTCTTTTTTAGTGTACAACAAGACGAGATGGTTTTAAAACATGTGCAGAAAATTGATACAAACATACCATTTGAGATATTCATAAGGGAGACGTAAAATATGATTAATTGCACAATCATGGAACTTGACAGTTTTATGACAGATTTTACATTAAATAATGTTATGTTCTGAATACATGTTTCATATTTATGTCGATTTTGAAATGTATTTGTCATTGGGTTTCACGACATTTAGCTTATTAATCAAAGTATTAAGTACAAGAAAACACACCAACCAGAGTTGTAAGTAGAGGTTGTTTTTACAAATTGAGAAATATCCATGCTTCATTAGTTTAGGAATTAATTTACTTTTACAAAAGAGTTGATTTATTAGAAGCACAGAGAAATATAGAGTTCTTGTCATTGAAGTAATTATCAAATCTACTCTGCGTTGAACTACGTTTAACTGCACTAATTCAACGCACTTGCTCTTTCTTCTTTCTCACTCCTTCATAACCTATTGATGTAAATTGTGCCACCAAGATGAAGACGAAAGGTTGGTACTATTGGGTATGTCTGAATGTACTACGTTCTTTCCATGTGGTATTTCTGTGCTGAACATTTAAGTCAGTGTGTCTTCACTGATACTTCGGTTATATTGGTGAATGCAGATACAGATACAGTCACAGAAAAAAGATAGGTGCACCATAAATTGGGTGCATTATGCTGGAGGCATGTCAGCCTGATTTGGTTGATGCGTTTTTGTTAAGATTGCTGTTAGAAAAACGAGGTAATAATGCTCAAAATAATCAGACAAATGATTACGCATGCATTTGAGATGTTAAATGTGATTAATAAAATTAAACTGAATCCAAACTGTTCATAACATTAAAACTCTCATCTAAGCATGAAGACGCTTCTCGATAATGAAACTCCAGTAATGGCTTGCAACCTCATCAGTATCAATACATTCATCATGGATATGTTCCAACAAACATTCCTATAATTTATTAACTGTTTGTAACTGAAAGTTACATTTACCTATTTAAGCTTTTATTAAGGACCTGCGTGTGACGCCTTTGCCTTAGCTCTTTAACCGCACACTCACCTCACAGTCATTTTAGACAGACATCTGTTGGACAGCAAGTCAGTTTTGACCAGAATGTATACATTTCAATCGAATCCAACTCTATTTCCTCTTATAACGGAAATGTTTTATAGTTCTATGATCCTATCTTGTGTCAGGCTTGGCTGGTGAAATCCAAAGTAGCTGTTGTCCACACCTTATAGTCCTGCTGGCAAGGTCCCGTATATGCACTTTCGGATAATTATATGTTGATATTCAGATTATATGGTGTTTCAGCTGAAATGGTTAGTACTTCATGAATATATAATATATATCACTGTCAGTTTTATAACTCCATGAGCATTTCATTCCTTTCGTTTGAGACTGGATAAGTAAGTCTTGTAATGAACCTTCTCAATGATATCATAGGCTATTTTTGTCAAGAGGGTGCAAGTACAACAATCCAACATTAGAAAATGCATAGTGCCAGTGTTTCATGATGAAGTCTATTCGTGACTGATTCAAATTACATACGTCAACAATATCACCCTCTTACCATTGTTGAGATAATATTTTATCATTTGGAGTGCCTAGTACACACATAATCATTTATTAAGCGCCACGTTTGAGAAACACGTTTGACACTGGCTGGCAGTCCATCACATAAGTAGCAACATGTGCCGACAAACAGGCATTATTTAAAGACTTCTAAAGCATTCATTTTATCATTACTGACAGGTATCAAAACCTAGCCCAGAATGTAATATTTTGTCATCGTATCTTATGGTAACAATCACTGGATTGTCTGGTTTAGACCCGGCTTTTAGCAGATATTTCTTATGGATGTGGAAAGGTTTTTGTCGCTTCTATTTTGAAATGAGAGGCGATTATCATCAACCAAGAAGTAACCACTAACTCTGCCATCAATATCTGGAGCATCTATCGCTCTCACAGATAACATGAACGGGCATCTACTGGTGCTGTTTATCAACCGTCTGGGTTTCAGTCTTGGAATTCTCTGCCATTCCTGGTGCAGTGCCTGGATCAGTCTCTTCAGGTTTTCAATTAATTACTATGCATCAGTGGGGTGTTTCTTCATACAATCAGTATGTCCAGCAAACGGCATTGTGGAGCTCTCCGGAACCATCCTGCAGATTTATCTAACATTTCCGACTGATTTTCGACAACGAGACAAACGTTATCTTGTTCAAATGTGGGGAAGTTTACAGGTTCTCATTTTCGTACGTTATACGGTCTTTTAACTGTAGATTTAACAATGGGTTTTAACATTGCAATCAGTGCAATAACGTGGAACTTGCATTAAAGTATCATCCTGTACGTTGCCCCACTATCAGTGAAATAAAAACAGATTACAAAGCCATGAAATTGGTATCAGCGTCATGCAACAGCAAAATTGGGATGCATATCACAGGCTTGGGGCCCAATATCATCATCCTGTACGTTGCGCTGTTATCAGTGAAATACCAGCACAGAATAAAGCCATTAAATTGGTATCAGTGTGAATACAACAGCAGAATTATTGGGATATTTTCTGACATTTGATGCAGGTATGGGAAAGAATATTCGACCTCTGAGCAGGTACAGAAAAATCACTACCACTGCAATAAATACATAATGGTATCCACTTAAAATGCTCAAATTTAGATTACATTGTTTCTTTCATGTTTTATCGTGTAGTTACAACATTTTAATTGTTCTTAGTTTATTTTACAAATTTAAGTTATATTGTAAAGAAATTAGGTTATGTGTGATTTTGTTTTGGGTGTTTTATAGAGGCCCGTGAAGATCTGGGATAGAATTGGTCTTCAGCAACCCATGCTTGTCGTTAGAGGCGACTGACGGGATCGGGTATTCAGGCTCGCTGACTTGGTTGACACGTGTCATCGTATCCCGATTGCGTAGGCCGATGCTCATGATGTTAATCACTGGGTTGTCTGGGCCAGACTCGATCATTTACAGACCGCTGCCATATAACTATAATATTATTGAGTTCGGCGTTAAACAACAATCAATCAACCAACCAACTGCTTTATAGAAGATTTGCAAGTGATTCCACATACTACCCTATCAGTCAACCCATTCAGCTTGTATGTGCAATGCGTATTCCCAATTGCGATTTAAGCGAAAACGAACCAGAAAAAATAAGACTCTTACCTGTAACAAACGATCATGTACTTAACTGGAGTTTTTGTAATGGCTTGACCTTTCAAACTTTATCGTAACAGATGTCTGCGTTAAGCTTTCGTAGATGAGTGCAAACGAGAGCGAAACCTTTAACAGTGGCATGCGATCTTTTTAGATAAGTTATTGATATCCTGATCAACTTTGGTGGTTGGTGCGGTCTCATCATAAACAGTAATTACCTATAGAATTGGATCCTTGCAAGCCCGCAATGTTCTTTAAAAATAGAGGAACTCTCATAAATCAGACTCTGTAATTATACCATCTGTACTTCAACAAAAACAGCGTGTCTTTTTTCTACCCAGAGAATGAACTCCCAACACGCTTACGAAATTCGATACCGTTTCTATCACAAATCCTCATCAAGTTTTATCATAGTGCCCCAATAAAGGCCGTTTTAACCCTGTATGGAATGACCACGACATAACGGTCGTAAATTGTGGCCTAACAAAACGATTGCTTTCCCCGTGATGACTAAATATACAAAAAGAAGAAACAGCAAACATAACAACGAGCAGTTTTGGATTGCCACACTGACCTTGTGGAGCAAGATTCTAACCTATAAAACAGGGCATGTCTACACAAGACAACCACTTTTTCTCTTTAAAGTAAGAGTATGACAAATTGCTGATTAATCGAAAAGATGGCTGACATAGATGAAATATTATGGGATTATCAAACAAGCTTTGTTGCCTGCTTTCTGTTCAGTCTCCATAGGGCGTCAGGTTTCTTATCAGAAGGTGAAGTTGTGATGTTTTCATGGTGCATCAGGGAGATATATCTGTTGAAGGTAAAGGTTGATGTGGACACACAAACCCTTTATATGTTAAACAGAATGAATATAGTGCATCAATGTGATTATCCGAGACAGGTGCTGATGCGTACGAAATTGAATCAGATGAGGAAGTGGGTGACTGAACATAAACAGAGGCTCAACACAAGGGGTTTTGATTAATATAGTAAATACTATCCAACTTGGTTTATGGGTATTGGTCGAGACGTCGGCGAGAAAGTGCGGAATAACAGGATGCAGTTGATATGTCGAAATTAAAGGAATGAATGATGAATTTTGATGCGATGCAACTATGAATAGAAAAGCGTACACTATACCACATGGAGATAGATAGTCACACGTTCTTGTCATTATGTTTGATCAAACATGAAATAATGTTCTGATTAGAAAACGGTATACTTCTTTGGTGTTTAATGACGCACTCCAGCAATATTCCAGCTGTACGATAGCGGTCTAAACTATTCAAGTCAGACAATCCAGTGATTGACATCATGAACATCTGTCTACTCCACTGAAATACAACGACACGCAGCAACCGAGTCAGCGAGCCTGTTTCCTTTATCCCTTGTGTGGCCTCTCACGAGACGTATAGGTTGCTGAAGACTTGTTTTCACTCGGGTGTAGGATAATGGGGTGGAGGGGTTCAGTGAGATGGTATATTTGGTTTAACTGTATATACTCTATTTACGTTATGTTATCGTTGGACTAAATCCTGCCAAGATGCAGGTTTTTGGTACATTGAAACCTATAGTCACCATAACGGTGCAAACAAACCTCGAAAATACTTTGTGCAAAGCAGATATTCACATCTATGATTTTTAAGTTTCTCGGAATGCAACTCCATACTGAGATAACAGACAACTGGGCTACCCATGCCTATCTTGAGGGAATGTGGAAAAACTCAAAAGGGTTCATGACAGGTTTTGAATGGTGCCACCGCTGGAGATAGATACTTTCACCTTTTTCAGAGGAAACCAAAACCAAAAAGGATGGTGATTTGTCATACAAACTGTGTTATATCAATTCATCAATTATTTGTCCACCGTCAAACATAATGAACTAAGACATAAAACGTTAATTGACAAAAACAAATTCTTTGTTGTTTGTAACGACATCGTGCCCGACATCGGCAGAGAAATAAAGTCATCGAGTTGACTTGAAACTTGGAAGATCAATGACAATGAAACTGATGTCCATAAAAGTTTAATGTCATCTTCTCCCAACTTAAAAATGCCCTTTGAAGACCCAAAAGGTGCACTTGCTCCTTCCCAGACTGGTGCTCGACATTAAAGGGATAAAAGCCACTGGCCAGCTCTGGATCAGGACATTGTGTCTGAATGAGGTATCACATTAAACTATGCTACGGTATTTTAATGGGCGTGATATACAAAACCGTTATGAGCAAAAGCAGTCCTACACTCGCGGGCGCTATAACCATGAATATGACGTAAAACTCCATGTCACTATCACGTCTAAAGTTTACAATTGAAGAATTCATTCAATAATTAAATAATAATCATTAAAACTAGAAAGTTACGCTTCTTTGCTCCTTGCCTATTGCAATACATAAATTTGACAACCCTCAATCTAATCAACCTGGACAATTGATATTGGAACTGTTGTCAGGATAGAAGACGCCCAATGACATGCGTGAATGCTGTGAGATTTCGCTAAAGATTCCGATTAATTTGAGCCAGATCACATACAAAACATCAGGCAGAAGACGAGAGCATAAACTTTGTGATTCAAAATGATAAAGCATTTTCTATGAACAATTGACTTGACCTTGCATGTGTTTGTATCAAGGGAGTAGGATACGCTTACCATATTATATACATATTACTGTTGATACTTCTTTTGATACTGACATGCTTTTGGTAAAATGGGACCTATACAAGCGACAATGTCACAAGAGTTTCTTTAGGGCAGTGGACAGGGTTTTCTCTTATCGTTTTTCGTTGATAAGAATAACTAAAGATAATATATACAGTGTAGAGAGTGACATTTTTGAAAGGTTTATCATTTCCCAAGGTCGTCATGTTATATAATTACGATATACGACTGAATTAGTGGGTCTTGTTAGAGGAGTGCACCAGTTGTATGGTGGCGTTTGAGTGAGTGAGTGAGTTTAGTTTTACGCCGCACTCAGCAATATTCCAGCTATATGGCGTCGGTCTGTAAATAATTGAATCTGGACCAGACAATCTAGTGATCATCAGCATGAGCATCATCGATCTGTGCAATTGGGGTCAGCTAGCCTGACCACCCGATCCCGTTAGTCGCCTCTTACGATAAGCATGGGTTACTGAAGGCCAATTCTAACCCGGACCTTCACGGGTCGTGGCGTTTGAGGTCGATGTGGGAGGAACGTTAGAAGTGATGCAGGTCTCCGACGTTCATCGCTATGATAAAACCCAAGACCACGGGCATGCTGCTGACAAACCTAAAAGAACTGCAGCAAACTGGTATTGGAACCAACAGTCTTGGTTTCTAACATTCCTATGTGAACTCTTCTCAACAAATTGCGGCACCATAGACATCTTAACCCCCGTGTTCGGTAATACACCAACGTTATAATATAACAATGAACTACAAGAATCAGCTGTTCTCTCATTGAGAAATGTGCAAGAACCAAAAGGAAATATATTTTCATAAAACATTTGAACCCGTGTCCCACTTCTGCCTGCTGCGCCATAGACCAGCCGTGTTCTATAATACACCATGGTTATATTACCAAAACTACAAGCCTCTTTCATTTGTCCTTCCAATATACAAGAACCACAAGAAAAAATAGGTTCACAAAATATTTAAACCAGTATGCCACTTTTTCCTGTTGAGTAGATTCATTTCACGGTATGTACGATGTTTCCAAATAGATAATGAGTATATCAGACGGAAACAGCGAACACTACCTGATGCGAAGCATTTCAACACTCATCTTTATCCAAATAATCAATGTGAAAGGGACAGCCAGTCTGGCTTAATTATCAATTACATCCATGCCTCGTTGTTCCATCAGAGCTGCACTTGTAGTGATGTGTCACACACGCCCCATTACACCATTGATTCGGAAGTGTTGCAAGGATTGATCGCAAAGATCATCCAACAGTCCACAGGGCATCGAGGGCAATGGTATGCTGGCTGCTAAGACACTCATGTACCATGTTAACAACACATCACATTATGAGAAGGGTATTGCATTAAGGGACATGGAATATCTGTACTTACTAAAGTATGGAAGAGAGGCTTATGCAATAGGATTCACATACTGACCTGTGGCCAGTTAGTTGAGAACGAGTAAAATACATATATCTAGGTTGCAGCTCATTAATGTAAATTGTCACATACCAGTTTTTGCCGTCACACGCTGGAATAATTTTTCATGAAGGAATATATCGCAGATGTTATATACGCTGAAGACACGCTCTGATCGGAAGAAATTATTCAAGCTGCTTTGTTCAATACGGGCGATATATATTGTTTGTTACCCAAGTGTATACACTTTTAGTTGCCATGCGCATATTTATGACCCGTTCACATGGTCTGCTCCCGATTGTTTATTGTTCTATATTAATAGGGAAGCTGAGGAAAATAATAACAATAAAAGCGGTCTGCTTGGGAATAATGAAACTAACCTGCCAGTGATCTATCTAGCTATTAAACGGTCCAGCACAGAATCGTGATCTATTTTTTGCATATTGTTTTGTATCTATTCATTTGCATACTTTTATTTTCAATATGTCTGGCATGCAAGCACCTGTCTGACCCATGGAAGTGTTTTCTATCCCCATGGATGAACCTTATTGAAATTATGCAACAGAAGGTCACTGGTTGATGTTATTAATCGGATTACACTGATGTTTGCCAAAGCAATGGTGTTTACCAGCGTTTAAGTACAAACCTAAAACAAAGGAGAGTTGGATAAAGTGACACTCAAGGTTTAAGTGTGATATTTCGTTAAAGAGGCGCACTTGTTTGCCACGTTTCTCCCAGTGATGTCAATCACATTATTGTCAGAAACGACATTGTCATATTTGTTTGCATGGATATACCTGAGGCTATATACAAGCCTGTTCCAAAGAATTTTAGAATTGTCATTTTCCATGACGTCTCTACATATTCTGAGGCAAAACTACAAACATTGGGAAGGCGGATCGATCCGTTGCATGATTGCACTTAAGTTTTGCAATGATGCATAGTGTTTGTGTCAAAGCTGGGAATCTACTGGCAATATCTTATTTTTTTGTGTGCACCATGATTGGTTCGTGAATCGAATATAAATTTAAGTAACAATTAATCCAGCCTGTAGTTGGTGGAATGAGTGAAAATCAACACCGTCAGGGTATGTATCAATTCCATCCACCAGTTTCTCGTGTCGCAGGCCTGGTTAGGAGTACTGAGGTCCTAGTCTTCATCGGGAATCCCCCTCACACGCGTGATCACACACACAAACACACATATACACATGAACATTATGTATCGTTTAATGTCCCTGCTTTACAGAGACAACTAAATAGTTAAATTCTCATGATGTAGTCAGAATTGTACAATCGACTCTGTTTTAGCTGATATTTCTTATGGATGTGGAAAGGGTTTCATCGCTTCTATTTGACAGATGAAATGGATAAATAAGCAATACGTTTCAAATGCATAAAACATAAATACATAATAACGAGTATATAGGAATCAAAATGGAATGATCTGTCTGTTTCGTGCTCTGATACCTGAACATTGCCTTTGTCGACATTTGAACATTTCTATAGTCACCAGATGCTTTGTCCATCGACAATTAGCGATCCATGCTGCTGGTATACATTGACAAGCAATCAACCGAGCCTAACAACACTATCCATTACGAAGCCTCTTTGGATAAGTAGATATTGCTTGTCCCCCTTTCTAACCAGGACTCCCCAAGGTGCGATAACCGTTTTATATCTTCATGACTGTATATTACGTTTCTGAAATTGTTCTACTGATCACCTTATATTTACGTTGTAAACACAAAAGTAGAGGTTATTTGGCGTTTACTGTCAAATAATATGTTTATCTCGGTTTATGATCCGAAAAAAACTGATATTGTTAAAATTGGTGGAGGCACGAGTGAAGCTGTTAACTTGAGAATTTATGAACAGAAAATAATGACAGTATTATTATCATTGTGTATTTTCTTTATGCATTTTATGATCGAAGGGTCACGTAAGTGTCATATAAAACGTGACTTTACAGAACTATATGCTGTATCGTCATTACACTGATGATGTGTTTCTATCGACATGTTGAGTTAAAAGAAAAATGAGTTACAACGCCGCAGGTCAATAAATATGTACCAAGGCTCTTTTCGACAATGTCGATATCCCAAAGACGTGAAGTTTATTGCTTACAACATGTAACAGATAACAAAGCCAACACGGTATTATCTCTTAAAATTAAACATTCATTAACAGAATAACAAAATACAGAATAACCGAAGTTTATCGTATTTCGAGGCCAGGGGGCTTAGAGAAAAGTTTAAGATGTAGTTTAAGATGTTAAATACATTTTCAGAGCGCTATAGTCTTATGATAATACCATATGCACTATAGTACACAATGCCATTGAGAATGTGGTCAAATACAACACGTTCTATCTACACCCCTGCCGGCCAGAGTCCTATCCAGCACCCGGACCCACAGCCAGGCATCCAACCGCCAGCGCACAAAGTCGGTCGCCCACGCGTAGGCTGGGCAAGCTAGGTGGCCGACCCCGTGCGCCGGCGAACAGGCGCCCAACTCCGGGGGTGCGGCCCCGAATCCCGGACGGGACCCGACCCAACAAAAGCATGAGAATCCGCACCCCACAAACAGAGAGCAATCCCAAACACAACATATGTTACTCTATAATCTTGATTGGAATACTTTATACAAGTAGGTGGCTAAGCGGAGCAATAGATTACTATAGACTACTGGTAATTGTGAGGATCTGTACAAACTAAGGAAGAACATGGTTCCAGAGAACTCATCATGGCATTATAGATTACATAGGACAAGGTGGCATGACATATACACTCATCAACGTGAACCATTTGCACGTGTTTGTTTTGGGAGATAACAGTATTAATTTTGTTCCTTACAACCAAACCAGTTGTCAGTTATACAAATGTGCATCGCAAAAGTCGGTCAATAGACGACTCGTAGAATCCAAATGCATTTTTCCATTATTACAGGTGGAACAGATTTATTACAATTTAGATATCTTGATTAATTTAGCAATTTGGCTCAACAAAGACTAACATGAACAAAATACAAATGGAAATCCAAACGTTGCGTCATCATTAAATTGTTAACACATTAACGATGACATGATGATACGATTAATCAACTAACTTAACCTGACCACCCGATCCCGTTATTCACCTCCAAAGACAGTCATTGGTAACATTTATAACCCGGATCTTACCGAATAATATATCCATGACATGAACGTAATTAATCATTGCTCAGTAAATACAATTAATGTAAATTGTGTTCAGAAACTGTAGCTATCATTGTAAGAAGTATAATAAATTTAAACTAATATAACAAATGGAAACCTATACAGTAGTACCCACAATGACATGTTAATATGTTTCTATGTAATCTCTAGTTTATAAGTAACTGGTCCATGTCAAAAGACGTAAAGTATGAAAGCAGATATCACATTCATCTTTAAAAGAATAATGGCAGGTTCGGTGTTCTGTTATACAGACAACCTTACCATTAAACGAGCACGCTACCTTGCTCTTTAATGACAGTTTATTACCAAGTTCATTTAATACAGAATGGAATAATATGTCATAGGCATATCAATTTTGTGTGACTTCAGCCGTTCTATGTTTTCTATTTCACTATTCGCTTTCATTTTATACCTCATAAGTAATTTTGACAAACGCAAATGAAGTATTATCAATGTATATTTCGAGTACACTATCTTTTATCACGATGGAATATCATTTCTTCAAGATCGTGTGTCGCCTCCTGCCCTCGAGCAATATGTCTCTTCTTAGAATACACGAAAATAAATATGCCTGCTTGAATACAATGTACTTTGTCATACGATTCTTGCTCTAAGGTTATTAGATCAGGGTTACAGCATTCAACATTTTCCTTTCCATTCAATTGTTCACACATTATTCCATTTTTCTATACAATTTTCTGACAGCTGGTTGATCGGATGTCTGTTTATCTCTTCGTTTAGCACTGATGGCAGAGTTTTGCTCTTATCAATACCTGTGGCATGTCAGGATCTTTGCTGAAGGTGTATTTCCTTTTAGAGTGTTCTATGTGCCAAAATGTCCGACAATATTACGAATCACTAGTAAAGTCGAGTTTGTCTCAAGTGGATATAAAGTATGTCATATATATAAGTCAACGTTTATGAACATCGTTGAGGCCACGTCTAACTATTAATCTTATAAACCAAATTGCCTCTAAACAGAAACCTTCAAATTCCCGTTATGTGTATTCCTGTAATCAAGTCAGTGGCCACTTCAGCGAAAACGAACCAGAATTTATACGACTCCAACCTCTAACAAACGGTCATGAACTTAACTTGGGCCGAGTTTTTGTAATGACTTCACCTTTCAAACCGTATCATAACATATGCCTGCATTAAGCGCTCGCAGTGGCGTGCGATCTTTTTAGATAAGTTATTGATATCCTGATCAACTTTGGTGGTTGGTGCGGTCTCACCATAAACAGTAATTACCTATAGAATTGCATCCTTGCAAGTCCACACTGTTTTTTATGAATAGAGGAACTCTCATGAATCAGACTCTATAATTAGACCATCTGTACTTCAACCAAAAAACACTGTCCTTTTCTGCCTGGAGAATGAACTCCCAGCACACTTATGGTATTCGATACCGTTTCTATCACAAATCCCCTTAAAGTTTAATCATAGTGCCCCAATAAAGGCCGTTTTAACCCTTTATGGATAAGTACGATATCATAAATTTTGATCCAACAAAAACGATTGTTTTCCCCGTGATGAAAAACAACATACAAGAAACAGAAACAGCAAACATAACAACGAGCAGTTTTGGATTGCCACACTGACCTTGTGGAGTAAGATAAAACATGGCATGTCTACACAAGACAATCACTTTTTCTCTGTTAAGTAAAAGTATGATAACAAATTACTGATTAAACGAAAAGATGGCTGACAGAGATGAAATATTATGGGATTATCAAACAAGCTTTGTTGCCTGCTTTCTGTACACTCTTCATAGGGCGTCAGGTTTCTTATCAGAAGGTGAAATTGGGATATTTTCATGGTGCATGAGGGAGATATATCTGTTGAAGGTAAAGGTTGATATGGACATTCAAACCCTTTATACGTTAAACAGAATGAATATAGTGCTTCAGTGTGTTTATCCGAGACAGGTGCTGATGTGTATGAAATTGAAGCAGATGAGGAAGTGGGTGACTGAACATAAACAGAGAGGGTTCATCACAAGGGTTTTTGATTAATATAGTAAATATCAACCAACTTGTTTTATCGATATTGGTCGAGACGTCGGCGAGAAAGGGCGGAATAACAGGATGCAGTTGATATGTCGAAATTAAAGGAATGAATGATGAATTCTGATGCGGTTGACTGCGCCAGTGTAGTTGTATGATATTTGACCGGACTTTAAAAATATCATTATTCTATAGTTCTTTACAAGTATAATGTTCAGTTGTAGGAATTTAAGTATATGTAAATGCCAGGCACGGTGTTTTTCCCTCAGTGATAAATACAACACTCCAACCATATTCATTGAGTCTGTTTCCCTGATCCCTCTCACGAGGCATATAGGTTGCTGACGACTTGATTTGTACGATTTTAGTGGTGGCGGATAATTGCGGAGTGGATGGGATGGGGTTTGGGTCAGTGAGTTGGTATTTCTGGTTTGGCAATATCATAGTTTTTCAGTTACGTCATGAAATCGTCACAGTGTAGACTGCAAAGATGCAGCTTTCCAGTACATTGAAACCCATAGGCACTGGAATGGTGCTAACAAACCTCCAATATACTCTGCGCGAAGCAATTATTCACATCTATGATTTTTAAGTTTCTAGCAATGCAATTTCATATTGAGACTCACAGTGCCACAGGCAGCTGGGCTTCCCATACTTCTGTTGGGGAAAGTGGAAAGACTCAAAAGGGTTCATAACAAGACTGGTGCTGGAAATGGATACTTCCATCTTTTCATGAAGAAAACAACAAAAACATCGAATCTCGTTAGCTTATTGTAAGTTCATTCTCTTCGCAGAAAAAGAGATATACGCTCTTGATGGAGTATAGATGGTCTAATTACATTGTATGATGTAGGTGAGTTTCTTAATTCTGAAGGTACATTATTGGCTCGCAAAGATCCAATACTAGGGGTGATTACTATTTATCGTGATACCGAAAAAACAACCAAAATTCATTAGGGTATAAATCCCTTGTCTGAAAAGAATTAAGGTCACTGTAAAACGTTCCTTGTTGGTACGCATCTACGCGTTTTTTGACGTAGGCGTATATTACGATGAGGTTTGAAAGGTTAATAACTTACAAACCTGAGTCAAAGCTCACGATCCTGAGAATATGATCGTTTGTTAGCAATATGTGTCTCGTGTCTTGTTTTAATGCTGAAAACACACATGAATGCACAGAAAGATTAGACGTATTGTATCCATGCCTGAGAACGTGAAGTACATAAAAATATATAAACGAGAATTTCAGACTTAAGTCATTATACATGGATACCCGTGTGTGACTAACAGTATACCAACTCCGAGCCGACCAGTCAGTGTCTTCTCTTCTTAATGACCAGTGCCATCTCGTTTGCTACGACGCGAATCCCAGACCTAGTGTGGGTTTCTCTACAGGAACTCCATCAACTACTCCACAAAGGAAGTTCAATGTAGAGAATGTGGTGCTTATCGTGGGCTAGTCGTTGTAAGCTGTGCAGATTGTTTTTCAAGTATTTTGATATGATATATGTGCCCTTAAAGTAGGGCTATATCAAATAATCAATTAATTGTTCATCGTCAACAACATGAATTAAAACATAAAATATTTATGGACAACAACGAATTCTTTGTTGTTTGTTGTTTGTTACGGCATCCTGTCCCATATCAGCAGAGATATAAGGTTATCAAGTTGACTTTAAAGCTTGTTGGAAACATTGAAGATCAATTGATGTCGATAAATGCTTCATGTCATCTTCTCTTAAGTTCCAAATGCACGTTAACCACTTAAAAGGGAACTAATTACTCATGGGTTTAGAGGGATACACACGTACACGTACACGTACAAGGACTGTCACAAGATATCCAAAACTTTATCCATCCCAGGTGATGCTTTACCATTACAAACTTAATACCCTCATCTTCTGTATGATTTTTTACATGTACTCTGGCTCAAATTAATGTTAATCGCCAGCAAAGTCTTACAGCATTCACACATGTCACGGGACGTCTTCAATCAGGACAACAGTTTCCATATCAGTTGTCCAGGTTGATTAGGTTGAGGGTTGTCAAAACCATTCATTGCATGTTTGATGACTTTTCTATCAATCAATCTTGAATAAGGCCAGGTAAAAAGAGGCGTAAATTGTCATGATACTAATGTACTTATTGACTAAATTCTTCAAAAGTAAACTTTAGAGGTGATGGTGACATGGAATTTAACGTTGCATTAATGATTATAGCTCATCCACTCATATGTCGTAGTGTACTTTTATATGATCCCTCATTCAGACACAATTCCCAGTTCTAGGTTTTATCCTTTCAATACACCAATAAGGGAAGGAGTGAGTGAGCGAGTTTAGTTTTACGCCACACTTAGTTTTACACAATATTCCAGGTTTATGGCGGCGGTATGGCAATAATCGAGTCTGGACCAGACAATCCAGTGATCAACAGCATGAGCATCGGTGTGCGCAATTGGTGTAGTGACAAGTTGCATGGTCATCCAAAAAGGCCGTAGTAATGCTTTTAGTAGGTTCAATGGAAGATGTGAAGGAAACATTCCAAATTTGACGCATTAGATTTGTACTATAGGTTCCGTGTATTCCTATGAACACGTGACCTGACTGTGCATGTGTTTGAACTGAACGCCACGCTTTTGGTAAAGTCGGAACCGTATAAATAACAAAGTTACAGGAGTTTCTTCATGGCAGTGGAAAGATTTTTCGCTTTTATCAATGAGAAGACCTAAAGACAATATATACAGCACAGTGGGTGATATCTTTAAACGATTGGTTATTTCCGAAGGTCGTCATGATAAACAATTGCCATACACGACTGAATGAGTGAGTCTGGTGTCGGACGTTTAGACGTTAAACAAACGATCACAGGCATACTGCTGACAAACAAAACTGCAGCAAACTGGAATTCTGAAGAAAACCGCTTTTAAGTTTCTTATGTGCCTATGGGAACTCTTCTCAGCAGATTGCTGCTCCAAAGACACCTTGACCACCCTTGCTCTATAATACACCATGGTTATATAACCAAAACTACAAGAAACACTCAACTGTCCTACTATTGAGAAATATACAAGAACCACAAGGAAATATATGTTCACAAAATGTTTAAACCAGTTTGCCACTTCTTCCTGTTGGGTAGATTCATTTCACGGTATGTACGGTGTTTCAGAATAGATGTTGAGTTTATCAGACGGAAACAGCGAACACTACCTGATGCGAAACATTTCAACACTCATCTTTATCCAAATAATCAATGTGAAAGGGATAGCCGGTCTGGCTTAATTATCAATTACATCCATGCCTCGTTGTTCCATCAGTATTATAATTAGGAGCTGCACTTGTAGTGATGTGTCACACACGCCCCATTACACCATTGATTCTGAAGTGTTGCAAGAATTGATCGCAAAGATCATCCAACAGTCCACAGGGCATCGAGGGCAATGGTATACTGGCTGCTAAGACACTCATATACCATATAATATCATGTTGTAGTTTGAGAAGGGCATTGTGTCACGTGAAAGGGAATATCTGTTCTTACTGAGGTATTGGAGAGGGGCTTTAGCAATAGGATTCACATACAGACCTGTGTGGGAATTTTACCCTCTCTGTAATACGATGAACTAACGCTTCCTCCACTTACATTTAGCTCATTATTTTCTCCTGGATGTTCTTCAGCTGCATCTGTGTGACACTCCCTCTTACTGCCCTCTCTTCCTGCTTTTTAGTCTCGATTAAAAACCCAGTTAACTGGCAACTAACTGAATGCAAATAATATAATGGTTGCAGCTCATTTAGGTAAATTGTCAAATATCAGTTTGTTTTTGTCTTTACACGCAAGCCCTGGAATACTTTCTCATGAAGGAAAATATCACCGATTTTACATACGCTGAGGAGACGCTCTGGACTGAAGAAATTATTCAAGCTGTTGTGTTCAATACGGGCGATATATATTGTTTGTTACTCAAGTGTACACACTCTTAGTAGTCATGCGAATGTCCATGAGCTGTTCACATGGTCTGCTCCCTATTGTTTATTGTGTTTTATACCAATAGGAAAATGAGAACATGTACGTTTACTTTTATTTCACTCTGGATTCTCTTGTCTGGTTATTTCCAGACCCCCGCCATATAGCTGGAATATTGCTGAGTGCGGCGTAAAACTAAACTCACTCACTCACTCACAAAACACATGACGGTGTTTATGTAGGCCAAGCCACCTAGTATTGTGTTACATACAACAGTTCTACCCCAGCTTGTACAGGTCGATAACAGATCTTCATGATCACCAGCAGACACTAACCACTGAATTGCTGTAACAACGAACATTATGGTTAATGAATATTTACTTTTAAGAGACAATACCGTGTCGGCTTTGTTATCTGTTACACGTTGCAAGTAATAAACTTCGCGTCTTTGGGCTATCAAAATTGACGAAAAGAGCCTTGGGACATGTTTATTGGCCTGAAGCCTTTGTAACTCATTTTCCTTTTAACTCAAAATGTCGATAGAAACACATCATCGTATAGTTTAATGATCATATAACATACGGTTCTGTAAAGTTAAGTCTCGTCAAAGCAAATATTATGTGACACTTATGTGACACTTCGATCATCAAATACACAAAGGGAATACACAATAATAAGACAAGTTGTCTTTTCCTGTAATTATTTCCTGTTCATCTAATCTCAAGTTGACAGTTTCACTCATGCCTTCACCAAGCAACAACAAAATCAGTTTTGCAGATCATAAAAAAAGAAAAACATGTTATTTGACAGTAAAAGCCAAATAACCTCTACTTGTGTGGTTACAGCAGATATAAACAATAATAAACAAAAATGTCTTTTCCTGTAATTATTTCCTGTTTATGAAAACTCTAGTAAACAGTTTGACTAATTACGTCACGAACCAATCATGGTGAACATATAACGTACATAAGAAATGTGGATTATCAAATTGTCAGTAGATTCCCTCTTAAATGCATGCCAGACATATGGACAATAAAATTATGCAATGCAGAGATACAAAACAATATGCAAAAAATATTTCACGATTCTCTGCTAGACCGTTTAATAGCTAGATACATCACTGGCAGGTTAGTTTCATTATTCCAAAGCAGACCGCTGTTATTGTTATTATTTTTCGCCCGTTTTGAACACAACAGCTTGAATAATTTCTTCAGTCCAGAGCGTCTCCTCAGCGTATGTAAAATCGGTGATATTTTCCTTCATGAGAAAGTATTCCAGGGCTTGCGTGTAAAGACAAAAACAAACTGGTATTTGACAATTTACCTAAATGAGCTGCAACAATGATATAATGTGCATTCAGTTAGTTGCCAGTTAACTGGGTTTTTAAGACTAAAAAGCAGGAAGAGAGGGCAGTCAGAGGGAGTGTCACACAGATGCAGCTGAAGAACATCCAGGAGAAAATAATGAGCTAAATGTAAGTGGAGGAAGCGTTAGTTCATCGTATTACAGAGAGGGTAAAATTCCCACACAGGTCTGCATATGAATCCTATTGCTAAAGCCCCTCTCCAATACCCCAGTAAGAACAGATATTCCCTTTCAATTGACACAATACCCTTCTCAAAATACGACATGATAGTAATATGGTATATGAGTGTCTTGACATACCATTGCCCTCGATGCCCTGTGGACTGTTGGATGATCTTTGCGATCAATCCTTGCAACACTTCAGAATCAATGGTGTAATGGGGCGTGTGTGAAACATCACTACAAGTGTAGCTCCTAATTACAACACTGATGGAACAACGAGGCATGGATGTAATTGATAATTAAGCCAGACTGGCTGTCCCTTTCATATTGATTATTTGGATAAAGATGAGTGTTGAAATGTTTCGCATCAGGTAGTGTTCGCTGTTTCCGTCTGATATACTCATTATCTATTCGGAAACATGGTACATACCGTGAAATGAATCTATCCAACAGGAAGAAGTGGCATACGGGTTAAAATATTTGGTGAACATATTTTTTCTTGTGGTTCTTGTATATTTCTCAATGGTAGGACAGTTGAGTGTTTCTTGTAGTTTTGGTTATAAAACTATTGGTGTCTTATAGAGCACGGGCGGTCATGGCGTCCCATAGGCACATAAGAAACCCACAAGCGGTTTTCTTCAGAATTCCAGTTTGCTGCAGTTTTGCTTGTCAGCAGTATGCCTGTGGTCATTTAACGGCTAAACGTCCGCGACCTGTATCACTTCAGGCAGTCCTCCGACAATGAGCTCGAACGCCACCATGCAGCAGCAAGCCTCTTTAGTGGGGTATTAAACCAGACTCACTCATTCAGTCGTGTATGGCAATTGTTTATCATGACGACCTTCGGAAATAACCAATCGTTTAAAGATATCACCCACTGTGCTGTATATATTGTCTTTAGGTCTTCTCATTGATAAAAGCGAAAACTCCTTCCACTGCCATGAAGAAACTCCTGTAACTTTGTTATTTATACGGTTCCGACTTTACCAAAAGCGTGGCGTTCAGTTCAAACACATGCACAGTCAGGTCACGTGTTCATAGGAATATACGGAACCTACAGTACAACAGAACGGGCTACTTCTTGGTCAGGAAATTGTGTCTGAATGATGGATCATATAAAAGTACACTACGATATATTAGTGGATGAGCTGTTATCATTAATGCAACGTTAAATTCCGTGTCACTATGACCTCTAAAGTTTACTTTTGAAGAATTTAGTCAATAAGTACATGAGGATCATGCCAATTTACGCCTCTTTTTCCCTGGCCTTATTGCAAGATTGAGTGATAGAAAAGTCGTAGACGCATGTAATGAATGGTTTTGACAACCCTCAACCTAATCAACCTGGACAACTGATATGGAAACTGTTGTCCTGATTGAAGACGTCCCGTGACATGTGTGAATGCTGAAAGACTTTGCTGGGGATAAACATTAATTTGAGCCATATTACATGCAAAAAATCATACACATGATGAGGGTATTAAGTTTGTGACTCAAAATGGTAAAGCATCACCTGGGATGGATGAGGTTTTGGATATCTTGTGATAATCTTTTTTATTATAAGGTAAGTACGTGTGTATCCCCCTAAAGGCATGACTAATTAGATCCCTTTTAAGTGGTTAACGTGCATTTGGAACTTAAGAGAAGATGACATGAAGTATTTATCGACATCAATTGATCTTCAATGTTTCCAACAAGCTTTAAAGTCAACTTGATAACCTTATATCTCTGCTAATATGGGACAGGATGCCGTTACAAACAACAAAGAATTCGTTGTTGTCCATAAATATTTTATGTTTTAATTCATGTTGTTGACGATGAACAATTAATTGATTAACTGATATTGCCCTACTTTAAGGGCACATATATCACATCAAAATACTTGAAAAACAATCTGCACAGCTTACAACGACTAGCCCACGATAAGCACCACATTCTCTACATTGAACTTCCTTTGTGGAGTAGTTGATGGAGTTCCTGTACAGAAACCCACACTAGGTCTGGGATTCGCGTCGTAGCAAACGAGATGGTACTGGTCATTAAGAAGAGTAGACACTGACTGGTCCGCTCGGAGTTGGTATACTGTTAGTCACACACGGGTATCCATGTATAATGACTTAAGTCTGAAATTCTCGTTTATCTATTTTTATGTACTTCACGTTCTCAGGCATGGATACAATACGTCTAATCTTTCTGTGCATTCATATGTGTTTTTCAGCATTAAAAACAAGACACGAGACACATATTGCTAACAAACGATCATATTCTCAGGATCGTGAGCTTTGACTCAGGTTTGTAAGTTATTAACCTTTCAAACCTCATCGTAATATACGCCTACGTCAAAAAACGCATAGATGCGTACCAACAAGGAACGTTTTACAGTGACCTTAATTCATTTCAGACAAGGGATTTATACCCTAATGAATTTTGGTTGTTTGTTCGGTATCATGATAAATAATAATCACCCCTAGTATTGTATCTTTGCGAGCCAACAATGTACCTTCAGAATTAAGAAACTCACCTACATCATACAATGTAATTAGACCATCTATACTCCATCAAGAGCGTATATCTCTTTTTCTGCGAAGAGAATGAACTTACAATAAGCTAACGAGATTCGATCCTGTTTCTATGACGAAGAGCTACCATGTTTCACTGTCCCAATTATTTTCATATTTATTTAATGTGTGGGGTGTTTTTGTTGTTTTCTTCATGAAAAGATGGAAGTATCCATTTCCAGCACCAGTCAAAACTTGTTATGAACCCTTTTGAGTCTTTCGTAGTCGTGAACAACCTATATGCCTCGTGAGAGGGATCAGGGAAACAGACTCAATGAATATGGCTAGAGCGTTGTATTTATCACTGAGGGAAAAACACCGTGCCTGGCATTTACATATACTTAAATTCCTACATTATACTTGGCAAAGAACTATAAAAAAAGGATATTTTTAAAGTCCGGTCAAATATCATACAACTACACTGGCGCAGTCAACCGCATCAGAATTCATCACTCATTCCTTTAATTTCGACATATCAACTGCATCCTGTTATTCCGCCCTTTCTCGCCGACGTCTCGACCAATATCGATAAAACAAGTTGGTTGATATTTACTATATTAATCGAAAACCCTTGTGATGAACCCTCTCTGTTTATGTTCAGTCACCCACTTCCTCATCTGCTTCAATTTCATACACATCAGCACCTGTCTCGGATAAACACACTGAAGCACCATATCCATTCTGTTTAACGTATAAAGGTTTGAATGTCCATATCAAACTTTACCTTCCACACATATATCTCCCTGATGCACCATGAAAACATTACAACTTCACCTTCTGATAAGAAACGTGACGCCCTATGAAGACTTTACAGAAAGCAGGCAACAAAACTTGTTTGATAATCCCATAATATTTCATCTCTGTCAGCCATCTTTTCGTTTAATCAGTAATTTGTCATCATACTCTTACGTAACAGAGAAAAAGTGATTGTCTTGTGTAGACATGCCCTGTTTTATGGGTTAGAATCTTGCTCCACAAGGTCAGTATGGCAATCCAAAACTGCTCGTTGTTATGTTTGCTGTTTCTGTTTCTTGTATGTTTTTTCATCACGGGGAAAACAATCGTTTTTGTTGGATCACAATTTATGATATCATACTTATCCATAAAGGGTTAAAACGGCCTTTATTGGGGCATTTGATTAAACTTTAAGGGGATTTGTGATAGAAACGGTATCGAATACCATAAGTGTGTTGGGAGTTGATTCCCCAGGCAGAAAAGGACAGTGTTTTTGTTGAAGTACAGATGGTCTAATTATAGAGTCTGATTCATGAGAGTACCTCTATTCATAAAAAACAGTATGGACTTGCAAGGATGCAATTCTATAGGTAATTACTGTTTATGATGAGACTGCACCAACCACCAAAGTTGATCAGGATATCAATAACTTATCTAAGAAGATCGCACGCCACTGTGAGCGCTTAATGCAGGCATATGTTATGATAAGGTTTGAAAGGTGAAGTCATTACAAAAACTCGGCCCAAGTTAAGTTCATGACCGTTTGTTAGAGGTTGGAGTCGTATAAATTCTGGTTTGTTTTCGCTTAAGTGGCCACTGACTTGATTACAGGAATACACATAACGGGAATTTGAAGGTTCTGTTTGAAAGCCAATTTGGTTTATAAGATTAATAGTTAGACGTAAAGGAAAGCCTCAACGATGTTCATAATCGTTGACTTATATATGACATATAATGTAAAGATTGTCTGGTCCAATGACATGTTTTGACACATTAACATTGATCACTGTGTCGTGTTATATGAAAGACATTCGACGACAATGTGTAAATGATACATACTTTATATCCACTTGAGACAAACTCGACTTTACTAGTGATTCGTAATATTTTCAGACATTTGGCACATAGAACACTGTAAAAGGAAATATAACTTCAGCAAAGATCTTGACACGCCACAGGTATTGATAAGAGCAAAACTCTGCCATCAGTGCTAAACGAAGACATAAACAGACATCCGATCAACTGTCAGGAAAATTTATAGAAAACTGGAATAATGTGTGAACGATTGAATGTAAAGGAAAATGTTGAATGCTGTAACCCTGATCTAATAACCTTAGAGCAAGAATCGTATGACAAAGTACATTGTATTCAAGCAGGCATATTTATTTTCGTATATTCTAAGAAGAGACATATTGCTCGAGGACAAGAGACGACACAAGTTCTTGAAGAAAAGTAATTCCATCGTGATAAAAGATAGTATACAATAACTCGAAATATACGTTGATAATACTTCATTTGCGTTTGTCAAAATTACTTATGAGGTATAAAATGAAAGCGAATAGTGAAATAGAAAACATAGAACGGCTGAAGTTACACAAAATTGATATGCCTATGACATATTATTCCATTCTGTGTCAAATGAACTTGGTAATAAACTGTCATTAAAGAGCAAGGTAGCGTGCTCGTTTAATGGTAAGGTTGTCTGTATAAAGAGAACACCGAACCTGTCATTATTCTTTTAAAGATGAAGGTGATATCTGCTTTCATACTTTACGTCTTTTGACATGGACCAGTTACTTATAAACTAGGGATTACATAGAAACATATCAACATATCATTGTGGGTACTACTGTATAGGTTTCCATTTGTTATATTAGTTTAAATTATTTATACTTCTTACAATGATAGCTACAGTTTCTGAACACAATTTACATTAATTGTATTTACTGAGCAATGATTAATTACGTTCATGTCATGGATATATTATTCGGTAAGATCCGGGTTATAAATGATACCAATGACTGTCTTTGGAGGTGATTAACGGGATCGGGTGGTCAGGTTAACTTAGTGAATTAATCGTATCATCATGTCATCGTGTCATTATGGCGTAATTTGATGACCATGGTGCCATTTACTGGATTGTCTGGTCGAGGCATGATTACTTACAGACCATCGTCATAAACATGTAGCTGGATATTGATGAGTGTAGTGTAGGCTCTGGTCGTCATGAAGTTCTCTCTACTACTCTCTAACAGGCCGTCCTGTTAGAACTCAACATGTCACTGACAACATTTGGATCAGTGCTGTGGTGCTACCACGATCAAATGCATCAAAGGAGATGATGTGAAACAGTTATATGTGAAATGTTTTGAATCTGAACGATTTTCTGCGTGAGGCCAGTGGCGTTTTGATTTACCTCCGTCAATTGATAATGACGAAGGCTTCAAACAGTTATACTCTCAGTCATATTTGTGCAAAATATTTCACTTTCATTTCAACACTAACACAAACTCCATATTTCTGTTTGCTCATCAGTATTCTGCTCTTTGATTTCCTCAATTACATTTAATTGTTTCATTTTATTTCTAGCATTTAAGTATTGTTCTTCTTGCATGAAGAATACTTAAAGTCCTTAACAAAGTTCTTACTGATACTCCCATGCCTTTAATTTGTGAGAATAATGTAATCGTTCAAAGGATAAGAGTTATTAAACATCTGGCCCTATTACGCGAGAAGAGTCATTGATTCAGTGCATATGCATGTGTTAATAATTTTAATGTGTTAACAATTTAATGATGATGCAACGTTGGGACTTCGATCCATTTGTATTTTGTTCATGTTAGTCTTTGTTGAGCCAAATTGCTAAATTAATCAAGATATCTAAATTGTAATAAATCTGTTCCACCTGTAATAATTGAAAAATGCATTTGGGTTCTACGAGTCGTCTATTGACCGACTTTTGCGATGCACATTTTTATAACTGACAACTGGTTTGGTTGGAAGAACAAATTAATACAGTTATCTCCCAAAGCAAACACGTGCAAATGGTTCACGTTGATGAGTGTATATGTCATGCCACCTTGTCCTATGTAATCTATAACGACATGATGAGTTCTCTGGAACCATGTTCTTCCTTAGTTTGTACAGATCCTCACAATTACCAGTAGTCTATAGTAATCTATTGCTCCGCTTAGCCACCTACTTGTATAAAGTATTCCAATCAAGATTATAGAGTAACATATGTTGTGTTTGGGATTGCTCCCTGTTTGTGGGGTGCGGATTCTCATGCTTTTGTTGGGTCGGGTCCCGTCCGGGATTCGAGCGCGCACCCCCGGAGTTGGGCGCCTGTTCGCCGGCGCACGGGGTCGGCCACCTAGCTTGCCCAGCCACCGCGTGGGCGACTGACTTTTTGTGCTGGCGGTTGGATGCCTGGCTGTGGGGGTGTGGAACCTGGGCCGGCAGGGGTGCAGGAGCCTGTGCAAATAGAACGTGTTGTATTTGACCACATTCTCAATGGCATTGTGTACTATAGTGCATATGGTATTATCATAAGACTATAGCGCTCTGAAAATGTATTTAACATCTTGAACTACATCTTAAACTTTTCTCTAGGTTTCACGAAGCTCTCGTAAGCCTAATTTCTCGTAACTTTTCTCGTAGCGTCGTACCTCCTATGTTACAGTATAGGAGGTACGAATGCTACGAGGAAAGTTACGAGATCTTAGGCTTACGAGAGCTTTGTGAAACGGGGCCCAGGCCTCGAAATACGATAAACTTCTGTTATTCTGTATTTTGTTATTCTGTTAATGAATGTTTAATTTTAAGAGATAATACCGTGTTGGCTTTGTTATCTGTTACAAGTTGTAAGAAATAAACTTCGCGTCTTTGGGATATCGACATTGACGAAAAGAGCCTTGGTACATATTTATTGACCTGCGACGTTGTAACTCATTTTTCTTTTAACTCAACATGTCGATAGAAACACATCATCAGTGTAATGACGATACATCATATAGTTCTGTAAAGTCACGTTTTATGTGACACTTACGTGACCCTTCGATCATAAAATGCATAAAGAAAATACACAATGATAATAATACTGTCATTATTTTCTGTTCATAAATTCTCAAGTTAACAGCTTCACTCGTGCCTCCATCAATTTTAACAATATCAGTTTTTTTCGGATCATAAACAGATATAAACATATTATTTGACAATAAACACCAAATAACCTCTACTTGTGTGTTTACAACGTATATATAAGGTGATCAGTAGAAAAATTTCAGAAACGTAATATACAGTCATGAAGATATAAAACGGTTATCGCACCTTGGGGAGTCCTGGTTAGAAAGGGGGCCAAGCAATATCTACTTATCGAAAGAGGCTTCGTAATGGATAGTGTTGTTAGGCTCGGTTGATTGCTTGTCAATGTATACCAGCAGCATGGATCGCTAATTGTCGATGGACAAAGCATCTGGTGACTATAGAAATGTCCAAATGTCGACAAAGGCAATGTTCACGTATCAGAGCACGAAACAGACAGATCATTCCATTTTGATTCCTATGTACCCGTTATTATGTATTTATGTTTTATGCATCTGAAACGTATTGCTTATTTATCCATTTTATCTGTCAAATAGAAGCGATGAAACCCTTTCCACATCCATAAGAAATATCAGCTAAAACAGAGTCGATTGTACAATTCTGACTACATCATGAGAATTTAACTATTTAGTTGTCTCTGTAAAGCAGGGACATTAAACGATACATAATGTTCATGTGTATATGTGTGTTTGTGTGTGTGATCACGCGTGTGAGGGGGGGTTCCCGATGAAGACTAGGACCTCAGTACTCCTAACCAGGCCTGCGACACGAGAAGCTGGTGGACAGATACATACCCTGATTGTGTTGATTTTCACTCTCGCCACCAACTACAGGCTGGATTAGTTGTGACTTAAATCTATATTCGATTCACGAACTAATCATTGTGCACAAAAAAAAAAAAAATATTGCCAGTAGATTCCCAGCTTTGACACAAACACTATGCATTATTGCAAAACTTAAGTGCAATCATGCAACGGATCGATCCGCCTTCCCCATGTTTGTAGTTTTGACTCAGAATATGTAGAGACGTCATGGAAAATGACAATTCTAAAATTCTTTGGAATAGGCTTGTATACAGCCTCAGGTGTATCCATGCAAACAAATATGACAATGTCGTTTCTGACAATAATGTGATTGACATCACTAGGAGAAACGTGGCAAACAAGTGCGCCTCTTTAACGAAATATCACACTTAAACCTTGAGTGTCACTTTATCCAACTCTCCTTTGTCTTAGGTTTGTACTTAAACGCTGGTAAACACCATTGCTTTGGCAAACATCAGTGTAATCCGATTAATAACATCAACCACTGACCTTCTTTTGCATAATTTCAATAAGGTTCATCCATGGGGATAGAAAACACTTCCATGGGTCAGACAGGTGCTTGCATGCCAGACATATCGAAAATAAAAGTATGCAAATAAATAGATACAAAACAATATGCAAAATATAGATCACGATTCTCCGCTGGACCATTTAATAGCTAGATAGATCACTGGCAGGTTAGTTTCATTATCCCCAAGCAGACCACTTTTATTGTTATTATTTTTCTCAGTTTCCCCATTAATATAGAACACAATAAACAATGAGGAGCAGACCATGTGAACGGGTCATAAATATGTGCATGGCAACTAAAAGTGTATACACTTGGGTAACAAACAATATATATCGCCCGTATTGAACAAAACAGCTTGAATAATTTCTTCCGATTAGAGCGTCTCCTCAGCGTATGTAAAGTCGGTGATATATTCCTTCATGAGAAATTATTCCAGCGTGTGACGGCAAAAACTGGTATGTGACAATTTACATTAATGAGCTGCAACCTGGATATATGTATTTTACTCGTTCTCAACTAACTGGTCCCAGGTCAGTATGTGAATCCTGTTGCATAAGCCTCTCTCCCATACCTTAGTAAGAACAGATATTCCATGTCACTTAATGCAATACCCTTCTCATAATGTGATGTGTTGTTAACATGGTACATGAGTGTCTTAGCAGCCAGCATACCATTGCCCTCGATGCCCTGTTGACTGTTGGATGATCTTTGCGATCAATCCTTGCAACACTACTGAATCAATGGTGTAATGGGGCGTGTGTGACACATCACTACAAGTGCAGCTCCTAATTATAACACTGATGGAACAACGAGGCATGGATGTAATTGATAATTAAGCCAGACTGGCTGTCCCTTTCATATTGATTATTTGGATAAAGATGAGTGTTGAAATGTTTCGCATCAGGTAGTGTTCGCTGTTTCCGTCTGATATACTCATTATCTATTCGGACACCGTACATACCGTGAAATCTACTCAACAGGAAGAAGTGGCATACGGGTTTAAATATTTTGTGAAACTATTTTTTTCTTGTGGTTCTTGTATATTGGAAGGACAAATGAAAGAGTCTTGTGGTTTTGGTAATATAACCATGGTGTATTATAGAACACGCCTGTCAAAGGCGTCTATAGCGCAGCAGGCAGAAGTGGGACACGGGTTCAATTGTTTTATGAAAATATATTTCCTTGTGGTTCTTACACATTTCTCAATGAGAGAACAGCTGATTCTTGTAGTTTATTGTTATTTTATAACGTTGGTATATTACCCAACATGGGGGTTAAGATGTCTATGGTGCCGTAATTTGTTGAGAAGAGTTCACATAGGAATGTTAGAAACCAAGACTGTTGGTTCGAATACCAGTTCGCTGCAGTTGTTTTAGGTTTGTCAGCAGCATGCCCGTGGTCTTGGGTTTTATCATAGCGATAACGTCGGAGACCTGCATCACTTCTAGCGTTCCTCCCACATCGACCTCAAACGCCACGACCCGTGAAGGTCCGGGTTAGAATTGGCCTTCAGTAACCCATGCTTATCGTAAGAGGCGACTAACGGGATCGGGTGGTCAGGCTAGCTGACCCCAATTGCACAGATCGATGATGCTCATGCTGATGATCACTCGATTGTCTGGTCCAGACTCAATTATTTACAGACCGACGCCATATAGCTGGAATATTGCTGAGTGCGGCGTAAAACTAAACTCACTCACTCACTCAAACGCCACCATACAACTGGTGCACTCCTCTAACAAGACTCACTAATTCAGTCGTGTATCGTAATTATATAACATGACGACCTTGGGAAATGATAAACCTTTCAAAAATGTCACTCCCTACACTGTATATATTATCTTTAGTTATTCTTATCAACGAAAGAGAAAAATCCTGTCCACTGCCCTAAAGAAACTCTTGTGACATTGTCGCTTGTATAGGTCCCATTTTACCAAAAGCATGTCAGTATCAAAAGAAAATGGTACCATGACAGTAATATGTATATAATATGGTAAGCGTATCCTACTCCCTTGGTACAAATATATGCAAAGTCAAGTCAATTGTTCATAGAGAATGCTTTATCATTTTGAATCACAAATTTTATACTCTCGTCTTCTGCCTGATGTTTTGTATGTGATCTGGCTCAAATTAATCGGAATCTTTAGCGAAATCTTACAGCATTCACACATGTCATTGGACGTCTTCAATCCTGACAACAGTTCCAATATCAATTGTCCAGGTTGATTAGATTGAGGGTTATCAAATTTATGTATTGCAATAAGGCAAGGAGCAAGGAAGCGTAACTTTCTAGTGTTAATGATTATTATTTAATTATTGAATTAATTCTTCAATTGTAAACTTTAGACGTGATAGTGACATGGAGTTTTACGTCATATTCATGGTTATAGAGCCCGCGAGTGTGGGACTGCTTTTGCTCATAACGGTGTTGTATATCGCCCATTAAAATACCGTAGCATAGTTTAATGTGATACCTCATTCAGACACAATGTCCTGATCCAGAGCTGGCCAGTGGCTTTTATCCCTTTAATGTCGAGCACCAGTCTGGGAAGGATGACTTTATTTCTCTGCCGATGTCGGGCACGATGTCGTTACAAACAACAAAGAATTTGTTTTTGTCAATTAACGTTTTATGTCTTAGTTCATTATGTTTGACGGTGGACAAATAATTGATGAATTGATATAACACAGTTTGTATGACAAATCACCATCCTTTTTGGTTTTGGTTTCCTCTGGAAAAGGTGAAAGTATCTATCTCCAGCGGTGGCACCTTTCAAAACCTGTCATGAACCCTTTTAAGTTTTTCCACATTCCCCCAAGATAGGCATGGGTAGCCCAGTTGTCTGTTATCTCAGTATGGAGTTGAATTCCTAGAAACTTAAAAATCATAGATATGAATATCTGCTTCGCGCAGAGCATTTTCGAGGTTTGTTTGCACCGTTATGGTGCCTATAGGTTTCAATGTACCAAAAACCTGCATCTTGGCAGGATTTAGTCTAACGATAGCATGACGTAAATAGAATATATACAGTTAAACCAAATATACCATCTCACTGAACCCCCTCCACCCCATCAACACCGCCATTGTCCTACACCCGAGTGAAAATCAAGTCTTCAGCAACCTATACGTCTCGTGACAGGCCACAAAAGGGATAAAGGAACTCTATTGCTGCGTGTCGTTGTATATCAGTGGAGTAGACATGTTCATGACGCCAATCACTGGATTGTCTGACTTGAATAGTTTAGACCGCTATCGTACAGCTGGAATATTGCTGGAGTGCGTCATTAACACCAAAGAAGTATACCGTTTTCTAATCAGAACATTATTTCATGTTTGATCAAACTTAATGACAAGAACATGTGACTATCTATCTCCATGTGGTATAGTGTACGCTTTTCTAAATTCATAGTTGCATCACATCAACATTCATCATTCATTCCTTTAATTTCGACATATCAACTGCATCCTTGTTATTCCGCACTTTTTCGCCGACGTCTCGACCAATACCCATAAACCAAGTTTGGATAATATTTACTATATTAATCAAAACCCCTTGTGTTGAGCCTCTGTTTATGTTCAGTCACCCCCTTCCTCATCTGATTCAATTTCGTACGCATCAGCACCTGTCTCGGATAATCACATTGATGCACTATATTCATTCTGTTTAACATATAAAGGGTTTGTGTGTCCACATCAACCTTTACCTTCAACAGATATATCTCCCTGATGCACCATGAAAACATCACAACTTCACCTTCTGATAAGAAACCTGACGCCCTATGGAGACTGAACAGAAAGTAGGCAACAAAGCTTGTTTGATAATCCCATAATATTTCATCTATGTCAGCCATCTTTTCGTTTAATCAAGCAATTTGTCATACTTTTAGAACGCATCAACCAAAATCAGGCTGACATGCATTCAGTACAATGCACCAAATTTATAGTGCACATGTGACTGTATCTGTATGTGCATTCACCAATATAACAGAAGTATCAGTGAAGACACACTGACTTAAATGTTCATCACATGCACAGAAATACCACATGGAAAGAACGTAGTACATTCAGACATACCCAATAGCACCAACCTTTCGTCTTCATCTTGGTGGCACAATTTACATCAATTTAGGTTTCCCGACGATATTTCAGAAAACGCTACCGTCCAGAGATACGAGGTTCAACTGTACACCCGATACTAATAAGTTTGTCTGATCTGAAGGTTCTTGTGAGAGTTTGCCTTCAGCAAACATGGGTACTAATCACTGTATTGTCTGGTTCGGATTCGATTATTTGCTGACCGTTGTCATATAGCTTGAATGCTCCCGAGTGCAGCGTTAATTAAGAAAGAAATTGTCATCTGTCATTCACATGGAGTAAAAAATCTACTTCTAGAAAATACAATGGACCTGTCTCGGTTAAGCACATTGATGCACTATAGCGATTCTGTTTCATACACAAAAGGGCTAGGATGTCCATATCAACCTTTACCTTTAACAAATATATTTCCCCGGTGCACCATGAGAACATCACAACTTAACCTTTAGATAAGAAACCTGACGCCCTTTAGCGACTGAACAGAACGTAGGCAAAAAGGTTTGGTTGATAAACCCATACTATTTTATCTCTGTGAGCCATCTTTTAGTTTAATCAGCAATTTGTCAACCTCTTTGATAACATATCTTGTGTTACAAACCCCAGTTTATAGATCAGGTTCCTGCTCCACAAGGCGATCTACAAGTGTTTGTAGCTTTGTATTTTCCGCTACGTTTTCACTAAGGTAGGAATTGAGTTTTGTTGGATCAGAATGTATGACCATCGTGTCGTACGTAGTTATTCCTAAATGTTACAAAACAGCATTTGTTGAGTCAGTATGATCAAATTTGAAGGGGCTTTATGAGGGAAAGGGATCGATTCTGATAAGCGTTTTGTGAGTTCATTCTCCAGAAGAGAAAGAGACGGCGCTTGTGTTTAAGTATGAATGGTTCTGGTTTATAAGAGCTTTTCTCATTCCTTAGTAACTTTGTGGGCTTGCAAGGATCCGATTCTACATTTGTATACTCAGTATGATGAAAATGTACCAGCCAGCAAAGTTGATCAGACTGTAAATCAGTTTTCTGAATAGATGGCATGCCACTGTAAAAGGTTTTGCTCTCGTGTGTACTCATCTTCTCGTGCTTCATGTTGGCGTATGTTTTATATACGATGATGCTTGAGAGGTGAAGCCACTACAAGACAAGATCCTGAGTACACGGCTGCTTGTTAGAGATAAGAGTCCTGTTTTATGAAATATCGTGTCAGCTTAAGTTGTAATTTATTTTAACGCTGCAGGTACACATCCGCATTGCAGTCGTTATGAATAGACTAAAACTGCAGATTTGTCCATATCAAGATTTGAAGTGAAACAGGTCCCTGGTATGGTGGTCTACCTTCATTTGTTGGCAGTCTATAGCCTGTTTTTCTATTGTATTTATTGTATTGTCTTTTACAGTTGAAAGGTTTTAGATCTCCATACTAGTTTTATATCTATATTACCAGATGCAAGGGCAACTGTTTGTTGTGCACATTATAAGGACAGGAGTGTCAACAAAGAATATCGTCGAAGCACGATCAGGACGTCGATGACAGAAATGACATCAAATCCGACGATGTGTCTTATTTCTGAGTACAATGGTAACTGTGCTTCGCAAAACAGCTGTAAGGTGACCAAGGGTTGTCAAAATACGTCACTTAATTAATTTTTGATCACGTTTATTTGATTTTATAAGATTACACGAATAGTAATAACATATTCATAATTTCTTTAAGCCTTCACATATACCCACAAGAGTTAGTTGATTTAAACTAATTAGTTTATTTTTAAGCAATACGTATACCATGTTGTTGCAGATTTATGTGAGCGGAATGCTCCAAGGGATGAATGTAGAAGAACTTTGGTGAAAGTTATAAGCTCGGGTATTATACACCATTCCATCAGGCATAACCAAGACATTACCTACTCCCTTGAAAATAACAGGTTCTGGCCTACTGCGGGACGGAACTCTGCGCTCTTGTAAAACCCTAAAATGGATCAAAGTAGATACTTGTTTGAGAGGTCATTTACTTGCTTGTTCATCACTGGCTTGATCAAGGTGTTAGAACCTACTCTTATAACGAAGTTATTCACCCCTTCCTTAGTGTTGGCTTCATAAATAAGATTATGGACATTCCACCGAATTAGCAGAACATGTATCACATTCTTCAAAGATATTCTTCCGATTAAGTTGAATATGCAGCACCTTTGCATCCTGACAGTCACAAGGATAGACAATCACAGGTACATTATTTATCTCTGAAAATCCCCAGAATTGAGACGATACCAAAGGGTGCTGCGCCTGAACACATGACATTCACCGCAGTAAAACATGAAATCCATGTCAGGTGAGATTGCTTCAACATTTTCATAAATGCCGTTAGAGCAGAATATGCTTATCCACTTTGTACAGACCACATTGCAACCTAAGTCACTGTGGTACTCTGTGTGCAGTGACAAGTGCCAGATTTTATCATTTTTTTCCCCAGAATAATTAGGATGGTGCGCTCAGGTCCCAGACATGATGTTATCATTGATGTTCTTGACAATGGTTCACAAGTACGACACCACACCCATACGTTCGCATGTGCAAACACGACACGGCTCACGATATTCGTCATTTTACTTATTTCTATGTGTTGTCAAATTGGACAAATGAAAAGATCAAACATAAAATTGAACCATTAGATGTGGTAACGACAATGACATTGTTTTTACTCCAAACACTGCCACTTGTATTACAACAGATCCGAGTCGAGTTGTCTCGGCCGACCCAACAATGTAATCAGAGGCAGGGAGAGGTCAGAGGAAGTAACATTATACCTCTTAGGCGGTCTTTGAAGTTTTCTGTTCTCTGTCACTCTCTTAATTACACAAGGAGAGTCTGAAAATCGTGAGTTAAAGCGACGGGAACATTCACCAGTCTTGCGCTATACTTTATTGGAATCGTGAGATGTCAGCTTTGCATTTATGATGACAGTATCGACGAGTGTGATGTGGACTAAATGAAACCGTTGTAGAATACTGGTGTAATCTAGTTGTTTGATGTCATCCTTAAATGTATGTACAGATACGCTTTCATCAAGGCTACCCATACTGCCGTAACATTTAAACGGGCACTTCGACCATATCAGTTCATTGTAAACTGCTTCAAAGTTCTAAACTATCTCGGAACATGAACATTTGTTTTGGCATTGGGATCTTTGCGGAACTTATTTTTCCGTTTACAGTGTTCTATGTGCCAATGTGTCCCTAAATATTACGAGTTTGTTTCAAGTAGATATAAAGTATTTATTATTTAGACATTGTCGAATCTCTTTGATATAACACAACAATGTGATCAATGTTAATCTGCTGAAACATATGCCATATGAATCAAAGAAACATTAACGTTTTGAAGAATAACTGACTAAAGTTGTGCTCAGTGATTCTGTCTTTTATAACCACATCTTTCTTTTTATTATGAAAGTCAGATACGTCAACGTTTATGAACACCATTAATGGTTTCCTTTACGTCGGTTGATCATTTAAACAAAATTGACTTGGAAACATTAGTGTCAAATTCCAGTACATTTGATAGCCCGGTTGACCCCTACACGAACACCTGGTGTCATCACGGATTTACAGTGATCCAGCTACGCAACATTCACTTTGCTTTCCACGCCCAATGGAGTATCTTTGGGATAATCGAACTGTTTTGTTCGTTGACATAACCATTATGTATATTCTCCTGTTCTCTCTCCCTCCGTCCAACCGTCTCTATCTCACTCTCTCACACACGCACGCACACAAGCAACCCCCCCCCCCCACACACACACACACACACACACACATTTACCATTATGGATATTCTCTTTCCCTCACACACACACATTTATAGATTGAAGAAGTCCTTCCTTCATGTGCATAAGGGGCGGTGGGGTAGTCTTGTGGTTCGTCTTGCCAAAGGCACGGGTTCGATTCCCCACATGGGCACAATGAGTGACGCCCAATGTGTGTCCCCCGCTGTGATATTGCTGGATTGGTGTTAAAAGTGGCGTAAAACCATAATCGTGCACTCACTCTTGTGATCGCCGCTCAACCACAAGGTTTTGTATATATATCAACCCGGATGTTTCAAGAACAGTCCTTCTAGCTGATGTATAATTAAACCCAGTATCATATTCTATTCTCCATATAAAGTATAACCCACGTGTATTTGTATATTAGTCTAGAAGCTGTCATTGCATACTTCGAATATTACCATTCTGTTCTTCGTATGAAATCTTTCTGTTTGATATATAAGTATGGCAATCAATTGTCTGCCACATAATACCGACAATTAAGTAAAGATTATCATTATTTCCATACATATAGATCTAGACTTGATTATAGCTCCATCGTTTATGATGGAGCCTGTAAAAGCAACCTACAACTGTTAGATTCTGTCCACCACCAAGGGTTAAGACTTTGTCTTAGGTCCTTCAGAACTTCTCCTGTTGACAGTCTTTACGTCGAGGTTGATGAGCCATCTCTTACACAACGCCGTATAAAATTAACTTTACAATATATTACAAAATTATACTCTAACGAACCTAACCCTGCATTTAAATGTGTCTTCACTCCCCTCTATGAGGATTTATATAACAAGAAATCTTCTCTTGTTCCGCCTCTTGGACGCAGAATTAAACCATTCATTTTTGCTGCCGGTGTAAGATTGAAAACATGCCCGCGTTGAAAAAGTTCCCGCCGGGTACCTTTTCAACGCGGGTATGTTTTCAATCTTACACCGGCATTCAGCTGGAAGATATAGCTCCTTCCCGTCTCCTTTCTTCTCCTCCTTGGCAATTTGTGAGGCCAGAAGTTGACCTAACACTGATAACATTTAAAAAATCAGAAGCTAATGAATTACAATATAAACAAAAATATAATCAATTAAAAAGTAAATATAATAAATACAAATCCTTATTTACAGATGGATCCAAGAATGGTGGCGCAGAGGCTTTTGCCACTGTCATTGGATCTAGAACACTATCTTCTAGATTACCAAGCGATAGTTCTATTTTCACAGCAGAAGCAAATGCCATACTAACAGCGCTTAATCAATTAAGAAACATCCTAAATGTAAACAATATATAATATTTTCAGATTCTCTTTCTTGCCTTCAGGCTGTTAAAAATCTATCTTGCACACATTCACTTTTAATCGATATAATTGAATTATATAATGATCTTCCTACTGGCCAATACGACATCGTCCTCTGTTGGTTACCAAGCCATGTTGGAATCTCTGGTAACACAATGGCCGATTTTGCTGCTAAGGCAGCACTCAACATATCTGTGACACCACTTCTCATTCCATACTCCGATTACAAAGCAACCATTGGATTGTACATCCGTGATATGATGCAAAAGAAGTGGGACACTCAAGTACGTACTTATAAATTACATGCGATTAAACCAACTATTGGTTACACCTACTTGAGGTGACAGTCCAGATTTGAAGAGGTGATCATGCGACGATGTGGCATTGGCCACAGCAGGTATACTCATGTGTATTTGTTAAAAGGCAAAGATCCTCCATTCTGCATCCCTTGTGATGAACGAATCATGGTCAAGCATGTCTTGCTTGACTGTATTGATTTTTCCATCACAAGGGATAAATATTTCGATGTAAAAACCATGAAGGATCTTTTTAATCATGTTGCTCCTCATTTAATCCTGGGATTTTTAAAAGAAATTGAATTAATTAATAAATTTTGATATTGTGTAGATAGCTGATTTTTAATATTAGTAGAGTTTAAGTTGCAACTTAGATGGTCAGAGGCTGTATCCTCGAAGGGGGGTTAAAGCGTTGTAAAATTATTGTCCTCCTGAGAGGGTACGTAAGTCCACAAACATTCAAAGTAAATTGAAACTCACCACTATTTTCAATCGTAGAATATGTGTGTTTTTAAATGTATGGCAATCTATAGCCTGTTTTTACATTGTCTTGTCCTTTCTAGTTAAAATGTTTTAGATTTAATTACTAGTTTTAAATGGATATCTGTGATACACTAGTAGTTTTACTGTTCTTCGTCAACAGGCATCTATTTTCTAATATTACTGATCTCTAATACAATTATTAATTGTTTTCGTCACGATATGGCTGAAATATTGCCGATGTGACGATAAATATTAACTCATTCAGTATAGTGATCTACCTTCAGTTGCTGGTGATCTATAGCCCAATTTTACATTGTATTGTCCAAAAACAGTTTTCTACTTTTAAAGATATATGCTAGCTAGTTTTAACTCATTTTGTGATAATCTAGTAATTTTACTGCCCTTCGTTGACACGGTTTTCTATATTATATGTATGCATTATGAATTTAGAACTAGTTTTAGTCACGATATGGCTGAAATATTGCCCATGTGACTTTAGATTTTAACTCACTCACTCCATTGGTGATTGCGATAATTAAACGAACGCTCGGACGAAAAACGGGAGAAAATGCCGCTGTAGACACATCTAGTGATCACTCTCGTGATAACAGTCCGCCAAGTATTGTGTATTATGGATCTTTTAAAGATGCAGTTTGATACTTAACTCATATTGAACCGGTGTTGTAATGTAATCCAACAACATACATGTTCCATAGCAATAGCGTTTCGTGACAGAATTGTATTCATTCCAGAGTCAGCAAAATAACCAGTTATTTCACATGCTATTATATTGAATTCACTGGATATTCTCCTTAAATTTGCATCAGGAAATAACAGCCATCATATAGTATTTATTCTGTAAATGGGGTGATTTCGTTACTTGCAGAAGCTGACGAGCATGTCTCATGATTGTTGAAGCCTGCATATTTTTTGTTTTAAAAATCAGTGCACAGGATCTGAAATCCGACGTTTTATGATCGATCACAGAAAGAGTTGTTTAAGAAACATGTAATATTGTGCTATTTTCACGCTTCACAACGGGGATGACAAACGGTTGATGGAACAGCGCCAGACAAGCTGGGATCATCTCACCTGGCTGTGCTGTGAGTTGCACCTGAATGTGTGCTGGTGCTGTTCCACCAGCCGTTTGTCACCCCTCGGTGTGAAGCGTGGAAATAGCACAATATTACATGATGGTTTCTTAAACAACTTTTTCCGCGGTCGATCATAAAACGTTAGATTTCAGATCCTGTTGGGTTCAGAGGTTTCAGGACCATGTGTCTTATTTATGTTTTGTGCACTTATCCCTATTTCGACATATTTAATAATATATCGTTCTCATTTGAACCCAAGCGGACTATAGTAGGTACTGGTATGGTACCTTTTTCAGAGGAAGTGAAATAGTCTTCCACGAAACGGTAAATCTGATTTCATCCAATCAGCATGTAGATATTAAATGTACAATTAGTACATCATGTCACAATGGGCAAACCACTAAAACTGGTATGGTACTGACAAATCAAGTGAGTGAGTGAGTGAGTTTAGTTTTACGCCGCACTCAGCAATATCCCAGCTATATGGCGGCGGTCTGTAAATAATCGAGTCTGGACCAGACAATCCAGTGATCAACAGCATGAGCATCGATCTGCGCAATTGGGAACCGATGACATGTGTCAACCAAGTCAGCGAAACCGACCAACCGTTAGTCGCCTCTTACGACAAGCATAGTCGCCTTTTATGGCAAGCACATGGGTTGCTGAAGACCTATTCTACCCCGGATCTTCACGGGTCGACAAATCAAGGCACGTAACAGGACGAAGAAAGCATTCGAGTCCACGATTGTATATTTCTGTTTCACTTAAGACGCTTAAGAGACAAGACTACCCGTACCTCCATGGGAAGAGGAAATGGCCAAAAGTGGAAATAGTTCATGAATAGCTTTGATGAACATACTGTGTTTCCAAAGTATACCAGGACAGTCTGTATATAGCCGGGTCGGTTTTTCTGTAAACCATTGATGTCGACAGGTGATTATCCAGTCAATCGGGTCATGTCAACAGGGCAGACGCGCAGACGCTCACCTTTTAGAAAACAAAAAGAAGACAATAAAGTTTGGGACAGTATGATCTAAGATGATGGTGCTTTTTGACAGAAATGGGAGTTTAGAAAAAATACACGACGCTCTTGTCGAAGTAATAAGAGCTAATTACAGCCTGATTTACGTGAGTTATTTTCTCCTTAAGGAGAATTGTGGGCTTGCAAGGGTACAATTCCGTAGGTTGTTACTGATTATAATGAGACCACACCAACCACAAACGTTGATCAGGGTATAAATCACTGAAGTTCGGATGGCACTGTCCAACGTTAGGTCTCGTTTGCATCATACAACTCTTGGCCAGAAGTTGTTTCATCAAGGATCCAACTTTCAAGCTTTGAAGTATGTTCATATGTGGAGGACAGTACAATTCCAACAATGATGCATCCGTGACAAATAAATGCTTAGAAGTTTCATAATAATAATAATATAATAGTCCATTTATTTTGTGCATTTATCCATGCACATTGCATGCTCAAAGCGCTGAAATATTAGCCCAGGTCAACGACTACAGAACACTCCATGTAGAGAATACAACCGGTCGCCTGTCAGGCCCTCAAGGTTCAAATTCAGACTACCATCGTATCATACCAGGTACCTAATTTTACTGTTGGGTGGACAGAGGCAAGTTTGAACAAACTCGCTTGCCTAAGGTGAGACCACATGTATCACATATGCTTCGTTGTGGGGCAGGACTGAAGTCCTAGAAACTTTCAGGAGTCAAGCTGCCAAACACGGTCACCCATCCGAGGACTGTCCGCGACCAACGTTGCTTAACTTCAACTGATTGTGACCTGAGCTCTACGCACAGGACCACACACCGTCATCGGTCCATCTTTCAAGACCTCGGTAAAGCGTTGAAGTATGTTCATTGTAGATATGTCCCTTGTGATGAGAGAGTCACAGTCAAGCATGTCCTGTTTGACTCTGTTGAATTCTCCATCATAAGGGATAAATATTTCAATGTGAAACAGTTAAGGATATTTTTACCAGTGTTCATTTTCATGTAATTCTTTTTAAAAAAATGATTTAATTGATGAATTTTGATTAATATGTTCTGTAGATAGATGTATTTTAATGATTGGTAGTTTAGATTAGTAACTTAGATTGTTAGTGGCTGTACCCTCAAAGGGGGTTAAAGTATTGTAAAATTATTGTCCTCCTGAGAGGGTACGTAAGTCCCAAAACATTCAAAGTAAATTTAAACCTACTACTATTTTAATCGTAGAATATATATTCTTTTCATTTGTGGCTATATTATCTAAAATTGCTAACAGATGAAGGGATGGTATAAATCCAGCTTGGGTCCATGCAAGAAGCAAATGTACTGTAAGCCCCATGGTCCCTAGTATGGTGATCTACCTTCAGTTGTTGGCGATCTATAGCCCGTGTTTTATACTGTATTGTCTTCTTTACTTGGACTGTTTTAACTTTGCTCGCTAGTTTTATATTATATCTGTGATTTTCTAGTATTTTTACTGTCCATCGTGGACAGGCAAGTTGATGGCAATCTATAGCCTGTTTTTATATTGTATTGTCATCTATAGTTAAGCTATTTTAGAGTTAATTACTAGTTATAAATTCATATCTGTGACTGTCTGGTTATTTTACTGTCCTTCGTTGACAGGTTTTTATTATTTACCAGTACTTACTATAAAAAGTAATTGTTCTCGTCACGATATGGCTGAATTATTGCCGATGTGACGATAAATTTTAACTCACTCACTCACTCACTCATTGTAGATATGTTGAGGACAGTGTATCTATGACAAAGATGTTGTCCTATGCAATGCACTAATTTGACTTGTACCACCCGTTTCAGGTGAACTATTGACAAGCCTTTGCATTTTTGGCGCCACCGGTGGGGCACCATATGCTCACCTTTTCGCCAACACGTGGTATAATCACTATCGCTCGTGATATAGTCAGAATCGTAAATCGACTTTTCTATGGATGCTGAAAGGGTTTTGTCGCTTGTGTTTCGTAGGCATATGCTAGGATGATGTTTGAAAGGTTCATTTATTACAAATCTATGCCCGAGTTATGTTACCGATCCTGAGTACATGATCGTTTGTAAGAGATAAAAGTCTCAAGTCAATCTGCTCTTTTCATGTCTTACAATGCCGTATACACGCGTGTGTCTACTTGAGTCAGTGCAGGCATGACTGTTTCATCGTGCCTGCCAACAGTGACACCCTGCCACTGTTGAAGTTGGACACCCCGCTCCGACACAGTATACTGACTCCAAAGGGACCGGCCCTTGTTTTATTTCCCCAATACCTAGCACAAGACAGGGTAACGACAAATTCAAGGACTTTTATTATGACGCCACCCACAGCCCTACTGCTCTCAAAATAGACGTTGTAGTACTAATCCACGGATGACGTTTAGTGTAGCAAGATGAATGAGGTGCATATGGGTGGGTTGTCGTTGTGTGTGCAGTTAGTCAAGATCGCTAATACTGCACATTGTCCACTTTCATACATGGGAATTAAAGACATGAATGGAAAGCAACCAATAATTTGTTGATGGAATAAGAATTTTCTCCCAAACGTCGTGTTCCCGATGTTACAGAACGTGACATCTATTTTTTTACGTTTATGTGTATTACTTCTAGATGCCACCTGAAGATATCAATTCTTTGCTGTTTCTAACGACATCTTGCCCTTCATCAGAAGCGTAATGACAATAAGTACCACTGAAATGTCGTTATAAATCAAAAGAAGATGACCAAATGCCAATTAAAGGCTTAATGGGAACAAATAAATCATGTCTCTAAAAGGATAGAAACGAAAGTACTTTAGATAAACAATGTTTAAAGTGATATGTATCCTATGCAACCCATATGTTTTTTTCTCGTTCGGTATTTCATGTCATCTTCTGCCAAATTTTGTATGTAATATCACTCAAAATATTTGTAATCTCTAGCAACACTTCACTACATTCACGCATGTCATTACACGTCTTCAAAGAGGACGACATTTTCAACATTCATTGTCCAGGTTGATTATATTAAGTGTTACGAAAAACATTCATTACATACATGATGGCTTCTCAAGCAGCCATTGTTTGCAATTAGGTCAGGGACAAAGAGGTGTAAGTTTCAAGTTTTCATGATCCTTACGTAAGTATTTAGAGGTGATGGTGACATGGTTCAATCTTATTGTGGGCGTGTGTGATGCTTGTGCTTGTGATTTAGTAGGTCTAATATTGATATTGAGCAGGGGTATATTGCTGACAACCATAGAAATATAAGCCGGGCAAACCACAATCTCTGGTTTCTTACATGTCTAAGACACACCACTCTACTCAGAGAATTGCGACACCTTTAGACCACCCGTGCCTTACAACACACAAAAGTGTATAATACCAACACATACACCTACCTTTCAGAGAGATGTGACAGCCCAGTAAACTGTTATTTCACCAAGAATGTGTACCTTTATGCCACGTCTTTCTGTTGGGTAAATTCAATTCACGATATGTAAGATTTTCAGAGTAGATAACAATTATATCGAATGGAAACAGTGAACACTACCTGATATGAAACATTTCAACACTCATCTGTATCAACATAATCAATATGAAAGGCACAGCCAGTCTGGAGTAATTATCAATTACAAGCATGCCTCGTTGTTCCATCGGTGTTGTAATTAGGAGCTGCAATTGCAGTGATGTTTCACATACGCCCAGTTACACCATAGATTCAGTAGTGTTGCAAGAATTGATCGGAAAGGTCATCCGACAGTCCACAGGACATCGAAAAAATGGGTATACTCCCTGCTGAGACACTCGTTTCGCATTGTGGAAAAGGTACTGCATTTAGTGAAATAAAATATCTATGTATTTACTAAGGTTTGACAGTTATGTTTGAAAAATAATACCCTGGAGTCAACTTTGTGTGCAGACTCTTTCAGTGTTGTCACAACCCCTAGTGTACAGTACACAACCCTGTGCACTTAAAAGAATCCACGAATCCGTTGGTATATGACCAGATGGTGGCCACATGAATACGTGCTAACATCTAGTTGCGGGTACAGCAACGTGCAGTGAACTTGGACAAAGTCCTGTGACTATGTGTCCCAGTCCACCCAGCTGTGAATGGGTACCTCGTTAGGATGAGAAAGCCACAATAACTCGGTGCGCCTAGTGGCTGCATTTTGATAAAAGAGTTGTATGCTCCCCAGGGAGCTGAGATTGATAACACGTTGTGCCGTTGAGATTGACATCCAATGATCGAGGGAAAAAATATGTGCGCTATAGAAATATCGTATAATAATAATAATATTCACATTTTGGACTGTGTAGAGTCGAACCTTGGTCTTAAACGCGATAAGGATAATCATGGTTTAGAGGATAAACGTCTCCTTGGTGTTTATCAGTTTCACCTCTATCTTTCCTCTTTTAAAACTTAAAAGAATAACTTACCATCAGTTAAATTCAAATAATATTGAAGATGTAGTTCATTTGTGTAAATGATCACATATCAATTTGCTGTTGGTTTTGAATATTTGCTTATGAACGAAAAAAGTAGGTTATGTGTTCTCTGTACACTGACACGGTTTCCTTCAGAGCAAGCACGCCATCTTGCTCTTTCATGACAATATACAAACAAGTTCATTTGAAATGGCACAGAATGTAACAGTATATGATATTTGCAACTTGATATGTTTCCAACTCGTTATGGAACTTCAGATTACACTTGAATCGCTCTACTTTTTACTCAGTATGAGTCATTTGATATGAAACTTAAACGTTGGGGCAAACGCAAATAAAGTACTATCAATGTATATTTTGAGCACCACTAACTCCTATCACAATGCCATTACATTTCTTCAATGGCCTGTATACTCTAATGTTCGTGACTCGATTGAATAAATGGTAAGGGCAACTCGCATGATTAGCCATCAGTCACATAAAAATCACGATCGTGACTTCAAAACATATTTCATCACATATCTTTGACATGGTAAGAACATGATGTCGGACTGTAAAGAAACGTTAACGACAGACCCACTTAAGATAGGCATTAAATCAATATTACTGTAAAACCAAGCAGAGATCACAAGGTTTGATGTAGAATGAAGTCGATGATGGACTATGATATTGTCAGCTATTGTATCGAACCGGGTTTTATCCTAAACGTTTGTTACTCGTCGTAATCGTCAAAACGACTCATCCTGTTAAATATCTCAACTCTACCAATACTAAGAATAGCTCATGCACACTTGACGTTAAGCTTTAACATTTCATCATGTATTTCTTGAGGGTTCATCTTTGGCACGCTCAGGACACAGAAAAGAAAACACTCTAACACACAAGCTGTGGGATTTGTTATTGACAGATGTATCAGACTCTTTGCAAAGGTAGACATGTTCCTTTAAGCTAAATATAAAGGGGCAATGTGTCCTGAATGATAAATGTAAACGAATATCTATGAATCAAAATGACAATGAATATCGGACATATTGATATGATCATGTAGTACAGCTGTGCTCAGACTACATCCTTCATAACAGTGTCCCCTTGGAGTCCCCTTTCTAAACAGCGATTGTTTGTTAATACTCCCTCCAGACTATGAATCTCAAAATCATACAGAATGGAAAACCTCGAGCAGATCAAAAACAAAGAAGGGGGATTGAGAAACACCAGAAATAGGTGTTACACACTGTACCCATTACAGTAATCAAACCAGATTCTCCATCTTAACAAGCAACCGCTTTAACCACAGGGAAACACCACCGGTCCGACTTTCTCAGCGTTTCTAATTTCCATCCCCAACTGCTCCAAATTAAATGAAGTGAGTGAGTTGGATTTGACATTGCTGTGATTCCAGGTGCAGCAGCTCTCCAGTTACAACACAGCAAGTCAGATTGATGTGGGCTCAAAGCCCATCTAATCAGAAATAATTGTATTGTGTAAGCAAAATACTAACAATGTATCGCAATATTGTGATGAACAAATATCATTTACTTAATCTAATAATAATTTCTTGTCAGGTAGCAGAAGAAAACTAGATGCTTTTCTAGGAGAATTGATTGAAATGAATTGCATACATGTTCCATATATGATATTCGTAGTAGAGTTGGACCTGCACGAACCTTCCTCGACTAACATTTCTAAGAAAGTATATCATTTGCAGTGAGGTAGTATCGTATACATTATTGGGACTATAGCGGAATATGTCTGAAGAACACACTGACACTCTCCTTGGAAATACATTTCATCAGATCATTGTAGGATAGAATGTGTTATATCACGTATATAAAATTCAAGGCCTCAGTAAAATTTTATGGTGGACATGTGTCCAAAACTGAGGCGTCAATGACAAAAAGTATGAGCGTTGCAATTTCCTATTTTGACTTGTAACATTTGGCCATGTCTTAAAGGAGAACAGTTGACCCGACTTTGCCTGGGATGAAAATATATGCGTGCATTTCCTGAATATATTGGTGTAATCCTAATTTGTGACTCAAGTACTAAGCCAGAAGTAAATATGTAAATAAACAAGGTTAATACATACAACCTGCATGTCAAGAATGATATGAGAATAATATATAGAGCGACAAAACGATTTCCATATCCATATGCAATCCTTGAGTCAATTGTACGAGCCCGACTGTATTACGGGCACAGGTTTATTAAATCCAGCCATAGCATTCACAGGCAAAACACTGAAACATCTGACACATCTCAAACTCTGGGAAATTACATCGGACATGTTTTGTTTTCACTCATGCGTTCAATCTGGAAATTAATTATTTACTTCAATGGTAAAACCATTGAAGTAAATAATTAATTAAGACATGTAAATAATTAATTAAGGCATGATGACTAAATTGCTGGACACTGTCATCTTGAGGGACAATGTCATGTCTTACAGTGTAACCTCCTCATAGTTATTTTAATGAAGTAATGTTACGACTGTTAATATTTGATATTTTCAATCATCTCGTTTTTACTGATGTCACGAATATTGGAATCTGAATCAATTTTATTCCATTCCATATCATAAAGCTGTTTCCAATTTATATCTTTTAGAAATATTTCTATAAAAATGATTTATTTTAACGTTTTGCTCTCAAAAAGGCAATGGCAGTATATGTTTTCAAACACTACTCCCACCAGAAATCCAATATGGTGTAGCGTACAGAAGAACTCTGTTATGATGAAATATATTCAGCAAAGTGTTATATGGCAAATTAAGTGTATTCAACAGTTTCAAGTTACAATCAGTGGAGGTTTAGGGTCGGTTTGACGTGTGGTGGCATTACATTCTATCTTAAAACTTGGAATCAGTTTTTAAGGTACTGCCATAACTTCCTAAGGATCAGTTGTCGTAAGAGGAGACTAATGGGATCGAGTGGTCAGGCTCGCTGACTTGGTTGACACATGTCATCGGTTCCCTATTGCGCAGATCGATGCTCATGCTGTTGATCACTGGATTGTCTGGTACAGACTCGATTATTTACAGACCGTCGCCATATACCTGGAATATTGCAGAGTGCGGCGTAAAACTAAACTCACTCACTCACTCCTACGGATCAGAGTACAGTGCAAAAGTGCATTAGATTAAATAGAAGATTGTGACACTAGTGATTCTCAGTAATTGAAATATTCAATAATACAGTGGCGACTTTACGGGGTCCTTTGAATGCTGGAGAAAGTTTCCTTTCAAACATTCTGCCACTTACCGAGTTATTCTATTACATGATATAATCATAAGTGTTTGGTTGTGCCCATCATATTGGCGATCGTGCCAATAAAGAATATCGTCGACAAAGAAAAAAATGACACATAATCCCAACGAAAGGTCTCATTTCTGAATAAAATGGTAATTGTGCTTCTTTTCAAAGAACTGTATGATGCCCAAGGGTTGAATGCTAAATCCACTCAATATAATTGTGAACACGTTTATCGAATTAGTGTTTGAATGCACAGTTGACCAAAGAATAACATATTAATAACTTGTTTGAGCATTTACATATATCTACAGGTACTTGTCGAGTTAAATGATATCTTAAACAGTTCATATATCACGATATAATTTTGGGTAAAGCTCAAAGGGATGAATATCAGAGAGTACACAATAATACAATTTTACCGTTTCGAGAGAACAGTTCCACTCTATCGCTCATATCAAGTGGAATCTAAACCGGACCAGGAGCTGTCATGGTTGGGGATTGCATACAATTGTACCATGTCAGCATTGGTCCATTACTCATGATCTGTATACCTGTATAGCTGTATATTGCTGACTGAAGGGTAGGAAATAAGAATAAAGCAACTATTTATCACATTCAATAGCGCGGAGCATATCATATAATCTTCAATAACAATTATAAAACAACCGCTTCAACAGTGCATTGATGACATTATTCATAAAACCTGAACCGATTCCGCAGAACATGTATCAAATTCCACAATAACATTCTACAGATTCAGCAGAACATGTATCACATTCCTCAGAGCATGTATTGTAATCCTCAAATCATTCATTCTTTCACTTCAGTTGGATCTGCAGCATATCCAAACACTGACAATGTCAACAGCCCTGTGCACATTATAGGCATCTGACAATGCCAACAGCCCTGTGCACATTATTGGCATCTGACAATGCCAACAGCCCTGTGCACATTATAGGCATCTGACAATGTCAACAGCCCTGTGCACATTATAGGCATCTGACAATGCCAACAGCCCTGTGCACATTATAGGCATCTGACAATCGCAAAAAATAGGAGAGTAATCTCTACTGCATCCATGGCAGTCAAAACAATTTCAACTAAGATTTCTTCAGCATTTTCACATGGGTCAACAGAGGAAACGATATCAATCCGTTTTGTTGACACCACCTTGTCACTGCGGTTGTCTGTTTTGGACGTTGGCAAGATCGTGTCTCTCAATTTTATCCCAGGCGAGTAATGGAGAAAATCACTGCCGTTTTTGTGTGTGTAGGACATTTGCAGACTTTTGTCTGTCAATTCTGTCTCAGGCGACGAGTGATGGAGATGTAAGGCCCCTGACATGTTGCTTTTATTGATGTATCTGACCATGAAAAGAAATCGGTTAACCGGTACGTCAGCAGACCCATATGTGTGCCTATGTAAACACAGCACGGCTCATACTAACAGACATATTACTTATTTGTATTTGCTGTCGTGCCGCAAAAGAAAAGATCAAACATGTAAAATCGAACCATAAGATGTAGTAACGCCAATGACATTGTTTTTTCACCAAACATTTGCCACTTGTATAACAACAGACCCGAGTCGAGTTCTCTCGGCCGACCCCACAAAGTAATCGGAGGCAGGGAGAGGTCAGAGGAAGTACAGTATTATACCTCTAAGGCGGTCTTTGAAGTTTTCTGTTCTCTGTCACTCTCTTAATTACACAAAATCGTCAGTTACAGCCACGGGAACATTTACCAGTCTTGTGCCATTCTTATTGGAATCTTGAGAGGTCTGGCTTTGCATTTATGATGGCAGTATCGACGAGTGTAATGTGGATTAAAGGAAAACGTTGCAAGGATACTGGTGTACTCTGGCTGTTTGATGCCATTCATTAAATGTATGTACAGATACGCTTGCTTCCAGGCTACTCAGACTGCCGTTACATATTAACAGGCACTTCGACCATATCAGGTCATGGTGAACTGTTTGAAAGTTCTAAAATATCGAGGAACGTAAACATTTGTTTTGGTTTTCGAAACCTTGTTAAACTTCCTTTTCTTGTTAGATATGCCAAATATACCCGAAAATATGATGAATCACTAATTTAGAGTTTCCGGCAGATATGGAGTATATCATTATGAACAAGGCATGTAAATATGTCAAAACACATGTCATTTGAAGACCATGAAACCCAAACATGGAATAATTGTTTTAATAGTTGTGATCAATGATTCTGTCTCACATGACACCATCTTTCCTTTTCATTACAAAAATCAGTTACGTCAACGCGTACGTGTCATTCGGTGTCATTTATGTTCACCTTTACATCTAACTGTTAATCTGTTAGACCAAATGCACCTTAAATTCCCGTAAATTTGAATGTTGGGTTTGGTTGCGGCCACTTTATCAATGCAAATTGAGTGTGTGGCTAAAGTTATCATTGGAGCAGGACATGCTGACCCTTTTCGCGAACACTTAGTGTTGTCAATGATTTTCAGTGATCTGTTCATATAATATTCATTTCTGCTTTGTCTTTAACCCCCATTGGAATATCTTTGGCGGATAATCGAAACTGGTTAATATTCATTGACACTGAGATATGCTATACTACCCATCAAAAGTTTAGACTCACTTAAAGTACTCACTATATGTTATGTAAATATATATGGTTACATCGAAGATGAATTTCTCCACTAACTTGGGGGAACCAACTGCAAACGTTTTGCAGATGAATTGCACGAGGGTCATACATCAAATTGCTGAAATGCATGTGAAGATATCGTGCATGTGAACAGCTGCGTTTTGCTGTAAAGTTTTGTTAAGAATTCGCCATTTTTCACTGAGTTTCATCATTTATTGAACTTATGAAAATCATCTTTTCAACGTTACGAATTTGTTTTACAATACGTTAGTTCATGTGTAAAGAATACCTTTAGACAGTATGAAATATTTAGGAAAAATCTAGTTTAGGACAGTTGACCGAAGTAAATGGCTACATTTAAACTAGTGAGTTTAACCTTTTGATGGGTAGTAGATTAATCCGGATCTTTCAAGTATAAATTTCTGGTGTGTATATGATTAAACCAGTACAGGAATTTTGTTACTCTTATATAATCAATCTATCCACGTGTATTTGATATATAAGTCCGGTAAGCAGGCATTACTTAATACCTGACACCAAGTGAACATGTAGTCCTTACATCGAAACATCCCTAATGGTTGGTCTATAATTAAACCAGTATTAGAAATCTATTCTTCATGTTTATATGTCTGTTTGATATAAAAGTATAGCAATCAATTGTCTGCCATTAAATACTGGAAACTAGGTGAACATTATCGTTATTTCTACACACCCCGGGGTTAACTACGCTAACATAGCAAGCAAATAGATTCATATATTTGTGCTGGCCATTCCTTTATGTGACCCAGTCGCAAGATCTTGTGTATATATCATATTAACCTATATCTTTCAAGTAAATAAGTCTCTGGCTAGCATATAATCAAACCAATTTTATATTATATTCTCCATATCATATCATATCTGTCCCACTTACATTTAAAATAATAACCTAGCAGGCTGCCATTACAAAGTACCAGATAGCAAGGGGACGTAGTCATTACATCGAAACATCATCGCTGGCTTGTATATAATTAAACCAATATTAGAATTGTATTATCCTTCTTTGATCTATCTGATTGATATATAAGCTTAGCAAACAATTGTCTGCCATATAATTCCGGAAGTATCATCATTACATCTATACATATATCTCCCGGGAGTGATTGCGATAATTTAGCGAGCGTCTGGACGAACTTAGAAAGTGTGTCTAATACACAAATCTAGCGTTCATGCTCTTGATACCAATATTCCAAGTAAAGATATTTGTGTTATAGATCCTATAAGATGCAGTTTGAGTTAACTCATATTGTTAGTTAACTCATATTGAACTGGTGTTGTAATCCAGAGAACATACATGTTCCATGACAACAGAGTTTCGTGACATAATTGTATTTATTCCATAGCTATAGTCAGCAAAATGTCCTTTCATTTCTTGTGCAATTATATTGCATTCGCTGGATATTCTCCTTACATTTACATAAATAAATGACAGTCACCATGTAGCATATATTCGTGCTTGCCGATATTGACGAACAATGTCTAATGATTGTAAAAGCTTTCAAAACAACAAATCATTTTAGATCCTGAACTTTTTCAGCGGTGACATGCCTGGTTTGCATTGTTCAGCAAAGCAGCACAGACAGAAAGTAGCATTTTAAAACATATTTGACACGTAACAGCAAACGTGGTAGAGGAAATAAAACAGATTATGACAATTTACAGCTAATAGGCTAAGGCAGTTTTCACCAAATAGAATATGATAAGTTATGTCAAACAGGTTTTGACAACTTGCGTAAAACAAAATGGTGGCTTGTCAAGAAGAGTGAAATAGTATTGATGTGTAATGTTGGACTTGAGACAGCATTCAGGTGGAACATATGTTTGAAAATATTAATGTCGACTATTGTACATCATGTTTATAAAGTCAAATTCATGTGTTCCTATTTACACAGATCGGGAGATCGATCGAGTGGGTGAGTAAACGAATACTTGTAATCGTATTTCTGTATGTAAACAAATGCCACTACAGAATAAACACATGGTTATGAATCACTATCAAACAGCGATGATACCACGTGTTAACAAACAACTGGAGTATATTTGCTGAACAGGCAGTACTTGGCACATTCAGAAGCAAACAGAAGTGGATTGTCCAGCTGGAAAGACACGGGAACATAATGTTTTGAACAGTGTTCCAGATTTATTACGCCATGTGAGTTTCTTGTGCGAGGAGAGCCCGAATGGATGCAGGACTCGTTGATGAGTGAGTTTAGTTTTACGCCGCACTCAGCAATATTCCAGCTATATGGCGGCGGTCTGTAAATAATCGAGTCTGTACCAGACAATCCAATGATCAACAGCATGAGCATCGATCTGCACAATTGGGAACCGATGACATATGTCAGCGAACCTGACCACCCGATCCCGTTAGTCGCCTCTTACGACAAGCATGGGTTACGCATAATCGACATGGGCCAAAGACAACAGCACTTCCCGTTGGCTGGAAGAACTTACCAGAAGTGAAAATAACTCCAAAGGGTCCATGACTTCTTTTTATTGATGAATGGATGAAAACATAATGTATTACAGTACAGCAGGACGGCCTGAACCGCTGATTGTAATATGTGATTATCCAGCCAGCCGGGTCAATTCGACGGAATAGAAGCAGACGCTAACCAAACAAAAAACGACAGTTTTAGGAAACAGTTTGGTTCTAAGTGGTCAGTCCTTTGTGATAGAAGTGGGAGTTAATTATCTCGGCAGAAAAAGACACGATGCTCTTGTCGAAGTAATGGTCTAATTAAGTCCGTTTATTCTCATTCTGATTTAGCAGGTGATTACTGTTTATCATGACTCCGCATGAACATCAAAGTTGATATGAGTATAAATCGATCGCTTGTCTGAAAAGACACTAACGTTAGTTCTCGTTTGCCCTCACCTGAGGGTCGTACACATTTTTCACAGAACTTGCTTTATCAAACAGTTATTCTTGAAAACGATACAAGAACCTGTATCGAAACGTCGTGCTCTAGAATTAAAGAAGTTATCATCCATATATACTTGTTCTATCTGACTTCCAACTGCTAAAATGCCACCCAAAGAAGTCATGCTTTATCAACGTTCTAACGTTTAATGCTTCAGTAAGTAGAAGGTGAAAAACTTTCCTCAGTAAGAAATCTTTTCAAAATGCAGTCAATTGTAAGTCCGATCATAAGTACATGTTTTTGTGCTTTCTTTGACTGCTTAACGACGTATTCAGAAATGATACAGCAATCGTTTCTGAACCAGACAATCCAGTGATTTACATCTTGAGTTATGGTGACATTGTATGTGTTTATGAATCACCATCAAATAGTGATGATGCCAGGAGATACAAAACGTCAGCGTATCATGTCAATAGTTCACCTGAATAAAATTGTGAACATGTATGACAAGTCAAAATAGGGAATTGCATAGGACATCACTTTTGCTACTGATTCATCAGTCAAACTCTGAAATAATTTATGCTAGTTCCAAAATTTGAAAACAATGGCAAATATGTTTTCCTATGAAATTCGTAATTTGACAGTCAAGTATACTTTCAGGTGAGAAATTGTCTTGTCTTTCCCTATTTTTATGACCCGTGAAGATCCGAATTAGATTTGGTCTTCAGCAACCCATCCTTGTCATAAGAGGCGACTAACGGGATCGAATGGTCAGGCTCGCTGACTTGGTTGACACATGTCAGCGTCTCCCAATTTCGTAGATCGATGCCCATGCTGTTGATCACTGGATTTCTATTCCATACTCGATTATTTACAGACCGTCGCCATAAAGCTGGAATATTGCTGAGTGCGGAGTTAAACACCCAACCATCCAAGGATATTGTTTATGAAGGGTGCCACCTCTGAGGCAGCCTAGTACGCTTACCTTTGTTGCAGACACCTGATATCAACACTATTTTTACACAAAGCTTGTGACTTCGTTAAAATTGGAAATCGACTCTGCTTTTAGGAGAATATACTGGTGGATTTGGAAAGGTTTTTGTCGCGTTAATTTACGATGGCATGTGCTAGGTTAATCCATTACCAAAACTATACACGAGTGAAGTCAGCGATCCGGAGTGCATGGTCGTTTGTAAGGGAAGTCTCATTTTTTTCTACGATCGTTTTCACTTAGGTTGTAATTGCTTTAAGTATTGAAAATACACGAACAAACCGTTAAGGGTGGGTTGAAAGGGTAGAAAGTGTTACAACGTGACGTCAATTTAACAAATGCGAATTTCACGGTGTGTTCAGAATAATGGCCGTTATACACGTGACGTGAATACACGTGTGTGTCTTATTGTGTATTGGGGCGGTTGGGTAGGCTAGTGGTTCAAGCGTTTGCTCGTCACGCCGAAGACCCGGGTTCTATTCCCCACATGGGTGTAATGTGTGAAGACCATTTCCGGTGTCCCCCGCCGTGATATTGCTGGAATATTGCTAAAAACGGCGTAAAACTAAACTCACTCACTCACGTATTGTACTAGTGTTGGCAAGTCAGTTTTATGGTGCTAGCCAACAGAGATACCATGTCTCAGTTAAATATGTGCGCCCCCCTCCGACACAGTATATTGACTAAATGACCACAATTTGTTTAAGTGGCATTCTAGAAGTTGGTGGTATAGGGATGACAAGACTTTATGGATGATCAACTTAAATAAAGAAGTTGATCATCCATAAAGTCGTGTCATCCCTAAATGACCACGAGTCCTGTTTTATTTCCTTGACGCCGAACACCAGAAAAGGGAACAACAAATACAAGGACAAGTAACCTCTTTTAGTATGACGCCAACCACAGACCTACCGCTCTCTAAATAGACGCTCTACGCACTACTCCACGGTGAAGTTCCGTGCCTTGAGACAAATGAGGTGTGTATCATATATATTATCTTTGCTATGTTGGCAAATAGCGTCTACTTCCGGTTCTTGGGTATCATATCAGCGATATAAGGATCCGTAATTCTACAGTTTTTGTTTATCATCATACAAGGGACTTAAAGACATGAAACATTTGTTGTTCTTGTTATATGTGAGGACATCAACAAGTAGTCCTGAAATGTCGTTAATAAAAATAAGATCACTTTCAGAAACACTGATGTTCATGAAAGTTTCATGTCGTCTTCTTCCAACGTTCATATATCCATCAAAGGCTTGTTGGGAACAAATTAGTGATGTCCTTGAAAGCGCAGAAACATTCTTATAAAAATAGAATGTTTCAAGTTATAAAAATCCTCTAAAATACGCATGTTGCTTTATTTCAATTGTTTTATCATCTCACACTTTTTTTCATCTTATTTTCAGCCTAATTTTGTATGATATATCACTCAATAACCCCTTTCAATACTTGACTACATTCACGTATTCCATAACACGTCTCCGCGACGCAAACCGAAACATGAGTCTCATTAACCTATTCAGACAATGACCTTCTTTTCAGCCGATCCGAATTTTCTCGTGTGAAAGTGAAAATAGACATCACACAAAACTATGGTTACACTGAATTCCAATTCCTTGTTTCATAAGAAAATGGTATTTACAAATGAATTTTAATTTCAAACTTTAATATCATCGTATATCTATATTTGTAGCGAGGTGTAGGCAGCATGACCTTAACTAAGACGTCACAGCCTGCCCCAGTTTGATGAGATCGTAAAATGATTCACAATGCATCTGGCTCACTGGTTACACCTGTTATGTGTATTATGCCCTTATTCAGTGTAGTTCTGTAACGCACAATATGATTGAAATAATATCGAGTCCGTACTAGGCCGCCAAACATTTTTAGCGGCAGAGCCTCGTTTTGAGATTTCCAGGTTTCTGTTTGTCGGTGCTCGCTGTACGACAGAGCACGCTGCACGACATGTTTGCAAGGATTATAAGGAGCGTGGTGTTGCAATACACAAGTGCTTAGATGAATCTAATTATGATTAATATTTATGTATCTAGTTAAATGAATTGGTCTCAAATTTCTGGACTGGTTATTGTACTAAGTTGCGGATTAGGACGGAACCCAGTCAACAGGAAAGAGGAAACTGTTGACAACAGTTTTAATTGTCCACAGTGCTTAAAGCGATCTCTCGTCACGCCAAAGCCCCGGGTTCAATTCCCCACACGAGTATAATGTGTGAAGCCCATTTCTGGTGTCCCTCGCCTTGATGTTGCTGGAATATTGCTAAAAGCGGCGAAAATACATACTCACTCACTCACTCACTCACTGAATTTGCTAAAAGCGGCTAAAATCCATACTCACTCACTACACCATTGAATGTCATTGTAATGCCTCCGACATGTTTCATAAAAGATTTAGGCAAAGCATTTGACCAAATTGACCAATGACATGTGACAGATCGCCTTGGTGAATGTTCCTGTGAACTGAACACTTGAGCATTTGTTTGTTGCACCGGGTGTAGCCGGTAGAGCAAGGTACGCTCACCTTTTTGCGAACACCTGGTACAATCTCGTATTCAAAGTGAACATAAACACATGTTTTTGATAAAGAAGGATTCATACAAAGGACAAAGTCACAAGCGATTAAATATGAATGTGGAACACGTTAGTCGCTTTTATTAGTAAGAAGAACTAAACATGATCCTTATTATACAAGATCGTCACAAGAAACAATTAGGATACGCTTCTCAAATGGGTTTACGGCTTTGAAGAGTGTTTTAGCTGCACGATGGCGGTGGAGCTCGTTGTAGGAAGGAAGCTGCGCGTGATACAGGTCTTTTGGCGGTGGGGTATACTAGAGGAAACCGTTCGCTCGTCACGCCGAAGGCTCGGGTTCGATTCCTCACGTGGGTATTATGTGTGAAGCCCATTTGTGGTATTCCCCGCCGTGATATTGCTGGAATATTGCTAAAAGCGGCGTAAAACCATACTCACTCACTGATGCTAGTCTTTACTTTGGATAAAACCCGGTACACTGGTATGTTGCTGACAAACCAGAAAAGATAATCGGAGGAAACCGGGATTCGAAGCCACAATCCCTCTGACACAGCTCTGTAGCACGGCGTTCATGATTCCAGTACTATAAAACACACTCAGTATCCAATACTGTTTAGAAAGATGCAGCAGCCAAATGGAAATACTATTTCTCGAAGCATTCCAACATGTGTGCCACTTCTTCCTGTTGGGTTGGTTCATTTCTTGGTATGTAAGATGCTTCAGAGTGGACAATAAGTACATCAGACGGACACAGCGAACACTACCTGATGCGAAACATTTCAACACTCATCTTTATCCAAATAATCAATATGAAAGGGACAGCCAGTCTGGCTTCATTATCAATTACATCCATGCCTCGTTGTTCCATCAGTGTTGTAATTAGGAGCTGCACTTGTAGTGATGTTTCACATACGCCCCATTGCACCATTGATTCTGAAGTGTTGCAAGGATTGATCGCAAAGATCATCCAATAGTCCACAGACCATCGAGGGCAAGGGTAAGACACTCAGATACCATGATAGTAGCATGTTGTACTTGAAGAGGAGTATTGCATTTTGAGTAATGAAATCCTTATGTAAATACTTAGGTATGGGAGACACAATTCGCACATGTTGTTATGTGGGAAATTTAATCCGAGTCTTAAACGTGGTTAGCCAATGCTTTGTCCACAGGGTTACTCTTGGTTCAGTGGAACATTCGTTTTGGTTTTCATCAGTTTCATCCTTATGGGATTCCTCCTCGATGCCATGATGTGTTCCCTCCCTTTCTGCAAATTCAACTCACTTGACACTAACCTACAATTAGTTAAATGCAAATGATATTAAGCTGCAGTTATCATGTGTACATTGTCACAAATTAGTTTGCGAGCCTTTAAAAGTAAGGAATATTTTCTCAGGATTTTATATACGCTGAGGGGACCCTCTGGTCGGAAGAAATTATTCAAGCTGTTGTGTTCAATACGGGCGATATATATTGTTTGTTACCCAAGTGTATACACTCTTAGTAGTCATGCGCATATTTATGACCCATTCGCATCGTCTGCTCCCTATAGTTTATTGTTTTCTGCCAATACTGCAAATGAGAAAAATAATAACCATAACAGCGGTCTGCTATGGAATAATGAAACTAACCTGCCAGTGATCTATCTAGCTATTAAACGGTCTAGCAGAGATTGTGATATATTATTTGTGTAGAGTTTGCTTTTCTATATATTCTTTTGCATGCTTTACTTTTCCGAATGTGCGCAATGAAAACTCTTGTCTGACCCTTGGATGTTTCCTACCCCTTGGATTGTTTTGTGGAAATCGTACATTTCTTACAAAACAGAACGTCACTGGCTGATGTCATTAATAACTACTCTATGATTTGTGAGTGCAATACTGATTTGCCTGCTATTAGATAGCAGGTTCTTTGAGAAGGATAAATTCTAAATTGTCTATATTGTCTCCCGCCGTGATATTGGTGAGATCTTGCTTAAGCGGCGTATAACCTTTGAGAAGATAATTACACAGACTTCATATCATCAGGTCGCCATGCTTACCAAGAGCAATCAACTTTCATATGAGCTTTTTCGACACAGTATTCTAATAAGGTAAAAATGAATAAATGCAGCAAAGAGGGTTTGTGTGATCCTGGCACAGTGAGATAGGTTAGGCTCATCATCTGTTCAAGTCCCTTGAGTACTCTACACACAGCTCAGGCAGCAAATGGGACTTCTCCCAGGAAGCGCTGCCCTCTCGAACCTATCAAAACACTAGAGCATTCTGCATTGTCAGAAGGGGATAGTTCCGTAAGTTAGACCTTTGGGTCGAGGTAAAAATAATTTGATGTTTGATGTTGTGACAAGGTTCCACTACACTAAATCAGAATCACATGCTCCCTGAGCGAGAGCCGTATGTAAACAACTGAAGAGACAGAGACATGTGACAGCTGTGATTGGATGAAATAGTGTGAGATGTTTATGCTTTTTAAAAGCACATCCATCCAGTAATTAAAACTTATGCTTATTTTGTTTACAGATATTTTCCAGGAGGTGACATTTGGTGCGGAACTGGGGTTGATGTGTTCCGCTTCCTGTGCTGGGAAAATGAGCCGGACAATTTGGCCAGAAATTGTGTTTTATTGTTGTTTAAAGGCCTGACAGTACCCATGTGTACCTGGAATGCCTGTTGATAGCCTGGATAATTTAAAAAATAAAATAAAAGGTTACTATAGAAGTCTAAGGGAAAACATTTGGTGTTGTGTAACCACAACGGTGTTGTTTTAAGGGATTAAGATACAGGTTTTCTACAAAATGTAAATGTATTCACTCAGGAAACGAAATAAGATATGTCTACCAGTATGTGAGTGAAACCATGTTAGTGAGTGAGTTCACTCAATGACTTTGATTAAGTGGGCGAGTTCACTCAATGATTTTGATTAATAAAATGCACATTTTTCACTCAATTCATTAGTAGTGAGTTATTCAGTTTCTTACATAAACGTGCATGCTATAAGTATGTCGGAAATGACAATTTTCATCATCATTTCGACAACTTCAGTTATGACAAATGCACAATGAGACTTCAAGTTTCTTCCTACTTCTCGTGGTTGAAGATATCTTTGTGTAAATGGTTATATGTTCATTGTGAAAAAGAGGCAAATGGGAGAATGCATCTCGTGGAGTTTCATTCAGAAAGACTGCAGATCAACAGTCTCAACTGTGAACGACATAATTTCTAAAATACCCGGAGACCACAACCACGGACCTGTACACAACGGAGTCAAGGTAAGTCTTTTCGACTGTAGCCAAAATACCGATAATTTTTAAAAAGATAAAAATGTAAATGCAAAATCAGTCTAAAATATATTCCTCATAGCCTAATATAAAGATTACTTAATAATATCAATACTATGGATATTTTAATTTATGGTTAAAACATATTTATTCGAGTAATCATGGCGGGATTCGCAAACAAGCATGCTTATATCAATGCCGCCCCCTAGCAATAATACAATTACATACACATGTAGATAGTGACGTACACTGTGTACAAAACATAATGGAAATCTACAAGGGCAATATTGAAAATATAATATGTGACAATTTACATAGAAAAGTTGAAGGCAAATAGACTCAGTTTAACATTTAATAGCTTGCGTGATGTCATGATATCAGCATATACAATAGAACTAAATTAGGTAAATTGCGAGAATTTCTGGGAAGATATGATATAGTTATGTAATTTAAGTGAAATGATCAATAATATTCAAATGAAAATGGTCATTTGTAGTGCTATAAACGTTAGATTATGTATTGTATGTTATGTTATTAGATAGCTATCAACTTTACGTTAACAGATATGTTTATCAAGAATGTTAAAAAAACCGTTGCTTATTGCAATGCTATAAACTTTTTATGTATATATTGTGTTTTATGTATATGTAATATTTATCAGGTAGATAATAGAAATTACTGTCCGAATGAGTGCACAAATATAAAGGACATCATACAGCGTAATTCTTGTTCAGTTATTTTCAGGTGAACATTTTAGCATTAACCGTACCGTTGTGAAAACATTGACTGACCACTGTCTGGAACGTGTTGACCATAGCTACATACCTCTGCAAACTGATTAGTTTGTTTTTTGTACCCATCCAGATAGCAAACTTACGGGACCTAACCGCCAGAAGAGCCATGTTCCAGATAGCAAACCCGGGTATGCTGCTAATGTCGGTTAAATATTGGGGAGTACCAAATATTCGGCATCGAGGACAATGGTGAGTCTGACAACAAGGTACATGTACTCCGGATGCAAGCCTAAGATTTCGTAAGTGAGGTCCGCAAGGTTTGTACGAGCGTGGTAACTCAATGCTTTGGTCGCCACTTACGATCTGTTCTATTCTATCAGGGATCTATTCTAACCCGTTGAGACGACCTTGTTATGTCTTTATTACGTTTCGAAGTCTTTCAAGACACCTCAATCAAACAAGGCTATATGTCTTCACTGTCCAATAACGTTTTAAATTTGAAATTGTGAGAACTCAGATTTGTTCCTTCCAGCCAGTTTTCAAAACAAGGTTGGTCAGTATAGAAAGCAACGAACTGAATTAATGTTCTATTATTACACGTGCAGCAGACACACGGCATTTAAGATATCATCTGGATCAACAGGGAATAACATGTACATGATACACTGTAAAGTGCACACATTAGCAAAAGCTTGGATATTATTAACACATGGATATACATTTTAATCACCGATATTACTCACCGTTTTTCAATACTTCTCATCTTCTGAAACATCATGCCATTGTCAGAGATGGATGTGATGTGAGGTGATATTGGGTTTAACGTCGGGCTTGAGTATATTTCGCTCATATGACGATGATGATGTTTAGACTCAGTAGTAAGTCAGTTTATTCTTTAGTTCCTAGCGGAAATATACCACCACGAACTTTTTCAACATGCCATCGTGCCAGCAATGCAACACTGGATGAAGGTGAGGTGAGGTGAAATTGGGTTTAACGTCGTGCTTGAGAATATTTCGCTCATATGACGACGTGCATGCGTTTGTATCTGTATGTGCGGCTGCTTGTACTAGCCCAGACTGAAGCTTGTTTTATAGTGATAGCCCACTGAGATACCATCCCGCGGTGAAGCATGAATACCCCACTCAGACACATTATACTGACTCCGAGCCGACCAGTCCTTGTTGTACCCATTAATGAAGAGCGCCAGGCAGGGACCAACAAGTACCATATTTTAACGTCTTTTGGTATGACGCGGCCGGGGATTGAACCCGCGACCTTCCGCTCTCCGGGCGGTCAGCGATGGATGTATAATCTATAGCATGATAAGTGTATATAAATAACGACTGGTTGCATAAGGTTCCAGTAGCAAAGAAGAATGAATGTGACTTAGAAACCACAAAAACCCAAAAGATATAATTGAGCTGATAAAAGAGCAGATTACTGATGGCCAAGCTGGAATGTGGCGTTTTTGTAATTGGTATTACGAAGAGAAACGTTTTGCACAAATATGACTCTTATTGCATTGCTACCATTATCACTGCACGAAGGTAAATATATACGCTTGGCATACAAAATCGTTCAGAATCATACATTTCCCCCATATAATCTCCGTTGACACCGAGTTCTTTATAGCAACTGAACGCTGACCCCAGTATTGTAACACATATCTGAATTCTAGGTCGATCAGCAAGGACCTTATGGTGAACTTGAGATTGAGACGAGAGTTCTTGAGGACGTCAAGATTTACGCCAAACTCAGCAACATTTAAGCTACAAGACGGCGGTCTCTAATCATATTACAGTTATAGTGTTCGGGGACGTGGGCATCGTCAAAATTACATCAACGGGGAAATACGGCAATATGACGTATACGTTTCAGCACATTACGACTAAATAGACATCCTATCCTCATCCCCACTATCATGGAACAAATTTAAGCTGTTAACAATTATTTGAATGCAAAAGGCATTTTTCACAATTAATAACTTAAGCATATACAAACGGGAATACTTTCTAAAATCTTTGATAAACAAATAAAACCATTTTTAGTATGGTTCACAAATATGGGAGAAGAGAAAAGACCAATCATCGACAGTTTAAACCCAAATTCTTAAAACCTGTTCCATGCGTAGGCAGACATGTTTCTGATTAAGCAGCTATTAGAAATTGTGGATGTTATAATTTGCATGTTAAATGTCACATGATATGTTATTTAACTCTGACGTAAAATAGTGAGACAACAAACCAACAGATGCCATACACAAATCTACAGTTACTGAAAAATCTCGATCAACTGAACAAAACAACCTGGGTATACTAGACATTTCTTAAAATGTTGTATTGATTACATTATGTATAGATTCATCTTTTATGGCATTCACAAAATGTTTGACATATATCAAATTCATAAGTGTTTTTACACAAAGACTTAAAGACTGCCATCTTCACCACCTGTTAAATATTTATATCATTATTAATTACAGAACATTATCTGTCGGCCATACGACAAGAGTGAGTGAATATAATGTTTCGCCGTTTTAGCAATATTCCAGCAATATCACGGCGGAGGAGACCAGAAATGGGTTTCTCACATTGTACCCGTGTGGGGAATCGAACCCGGGTCTTCGGCGTGACGAGTGACCGCTTTACAACCATTCTCCACTACAAGTGGTACGATTTTAGTTTTTGTCTTTCCAATGACGATATTGTAAGTATCCAAAGATTAAGAGTTGCAATTGCAATTCCACGTCCTAAGTCACACATAAAGCGCTGCTCTATTCTCTTACCTACGCCAGGTAGTGTTCTTCATTTGTAGTATATATAAGTATATATATCAACACATAACAAAGTCAGTTGAATTCAAAACAATATTTGTTGTTAATACAGATGAAATAAATTTCCAACAAATTAACATAAGATACGTTAAGCATTTTTGCAGACATCGTGAAAATATTAGAATGTACCTCCAAATAATATAAGTGTACAAAGTGATCGGGCCAATCATGAATGTCAAGCAACTGAAATCTGTTTCCAATTTTCTACTTTCACGTTGTCGTGGTAGTTTCAAATGCAAACGATTAGAGGATGTGACATTCAATTTTCATCAGATACGTTAACTAAACCAAGTTAAATACACACTAACCAATGCAGTAATCGTAGGATTTAGGGCCTCATGGAGGACAGTATCAAATACTTATCAAGAAAATCCATACTTGCCTCAATCATCCCCAGTATATAAAACATGACCTGGTGTTTGCGTTAGTGGTCATCAGACACGTTAACCACAAACAAGGGTCACTATATTTTCATTCGGATTACATCGGCATGTACATGATAATCTTTACTTTCCATTCAGAATTATTCGTGTACTCGTATACGAACGTTCATTTCCGGTTTGAGCACATGGTTGGACCTTGGCGTCATCGTGTGTGTAGACTAGGGAGGGATATTGCCTGTTCTCTAGTGAGTATTCTAGGAAATATAAACTGTTCTTATCGGACCAGCTAGATAATTGTTTGTATACATTTATAATCGTATTTTCATTGAATGTGCCTTAGAAAGCCTAAGACTGAACCCTCTCTGTGATAAACGCTAACAACAATGTTTAACGTATCTTATTGTATGTTAAAGTATTTGATGTAATTTGGTATTATTCATTTGTTTGTTAGATCATGTTTATGAAACATTTACATTTATCAATAAGTGTTATTGTGGTCATGCTCTGATGTCCTTTCCATAAATTAAACGGTGATTAATGTAACTCTTGACAAGTTAGCGAAACTCTATTCCACGTATCTGGTAATACTGTTAACGTATCTGATGAAGATCTCTTTGTCTTATGTTTTGGTGGTTACATTGTACAGTCGCATTACAATAATAATCGCACTTCACTTCCGAGGACAGTCAACTTGTGATTTAAAACGACAAATACATATAAAATCCTTAAAAAATATGATTAACAACACATTCACAAACACAACACCAATGCTTAAAAGAACATATTGTTTATATTTTTAAAGCAGTATTTTTTCTTAATTTATGTACCATGTTAACGTATCTGATTTTCTGAATTTCTTGATATACATTATTTAAGGCATTGCTTAAAATAATGTAAGTCAGATTTGGGTCATCAAGTTATTGTGCCAGATATCTTGTGTTTTCTAGACAAAAAAGTTATCTAGCGAATAATATTCAGAAGAAAATTTTGAAACATACAAATCCAAAATCGTCCCACTTAGTGGAGAATAGGTGTTTAACCAATAGGCTACCCCACCGCCCATTTTAGGACAAGAGAATCACTTCGATTGCTAATAATATTAAGATCCTACGAACGTTTTGAATAAATAAGATTTGAACGAATGCCACTTGAAGGAAAACGTCATTTTCCATTGGAATGACCGATCATGAACCAGGAATAAGATATGTTCCACTTCACTACTGTCCTGAAACCACCGTCATGAAGTTGTATTTTTGTTAATATCTGTCTTGCTCCACCATCTACAAAATTGATTAAAGAATCACAATGTTAAAGGAAAATAAATTTTGAATGACTAATTACCCTGCTAGAACGAATACCTTGTCGCCGTGTTATTCAATCAAAATATTTGGTTTACGTGGGCTATTGACGTTTAAACGTACACAAACAATGCTACATCATTCATTTCCTTAATAGGACATGCGCAGATGAATTACAAACAATGTATATTTTGAGGACCACTAACTCCTATCACAATGTAATTACATTTCTTCAATCGCTTCTGTCCTCTGCTGTTCGTGACTCGATTGAATATATGGGGATATCATGCTGAGCCATCAGTCCAAAATATCACGATCGTAACTTCCAAACATATTTCATCACATATCTTTGACATGGCAAAAAACACAATGTCGGAATCTACAAAAACAGGCGACGAGAGACACGAAATCGATATATTGTAAAATCAAGTAGAGATCATAATGTTTGATGTAGAAAGAAGCTGATGATGAACCACAATACTGCCAGCTTTCGTACATAACCGCTTGATGAACAAAGGATTGTATCTTAAACATTTCTAAGACGTTGTGATCGTACTGTGGAATAGCTTTATGTACGCTTGACGTTAGGCTTAAACATTACATCATGTACTTCCCCAGATTCATCTTTGGCACGCTCGGGATTCGTAGAAAAGAAACCACTCCAAGACACAAGCTATGAGGCTGCTCATTGACTGCTACATCAGACTCTTTGCCAAGGCAGACCTATTCCTTTCATCCAAAGATGTGTCATTTCTAGACTGAATTTTTGCAGCCAGTAGTCTGACATGTATAAACGTATGTCTATGAACCATAATTACAGCGTAGATCAGACACATTGATATGATCATCCAATACAGCCACAAGCACTTTTACCTCATAACAGTCCCTGTGACTCAGTCCCTTCTTCTCAGAGACTGTTTGTAAACACTTCTTCCAGACTAAAAGACCCGTGAAGATCCGGGTTAGTATTGGTCTTCAAGCAACCCATGCTTGTCGTAAGAGCCGATGAGCGGGATCGGGTGATCAGGCTTGCTGACTTGGTTGACACATGTCATCGTATCCCAATTGCATAGATTCGATGCTCGTGATGTTAATCACTGCATTGTCTGTTCCAGACTCGATTATTTACAGACCGCCGCCGTATGGCTGGACTATTACTGAGTGTTAGTCAGTTGTGTCTGTACCAACGTCTCTTGAAATAACGTTCCATAGAAACATTCTACTTCGGAGTCATGTATATAGTGTTGCAAACATTACTATTAACACACCACGTGGGGACATCATTGAACACGTCCCTTCTCAAGAATATACGGAAGTATATATATATACGATGATGAAAACTTTGTGGTGCAACTCTTGCCCAAAAGTTGTTTTATCGGGGTCACAACATTTAAGGCCGCGGTAAAGGTTTATGGCAGACACGTGAAGGACGAATCCGTATTTGACGCATTAATGACCCAAAAATGTTATTTCCTATCAAATATATACAAAAACAGCCCGACTTCCTATTTTACCATGAACCCTTCGTTCTCGTGTTTTATCAGGTGGACAATTTCCTTTCCTTTGAAAGCGTTGATGATGGCTTTTAGCAAAGATTTTTATTATCATGGATATGTTTGTATCGCTTTCATTGGACATATCAGTGCTAATTATGTTAGAATAGGACAACATGAAATGATTGCTTTTTGATATCTTTGTTGGAGACAGGTACTTCAATGTCATTTCGTTGAATGTTGTTGAGAACTACTGGTATTATTCAACATTTATAGGAGTAGAAGACATGGGGATTTTTTATATTTCCATTGAGAAGAATGAAAATGTTTGTGAAATGTTAGTTAAAGTCGCATCTGAATGAAAGCCGTATTTGTCATTTAGCCAGTAGTCAAACTGAAATAGATAAGATAAACATATAGAAAATAAGAATGATATTATTAATAAAAGCGACAAAACCGTTCCCGTATTCATTCTAACGGATCGTGAAACTGTATTTCTGAATTACTATGAAATTTTAGCGTCCCCTGTCCAATTGGTGGTGTCCATCACAACCAGATACATTGGCAAGTCTATTGTCCACTAACATCGGAACATAATGGTACACAACAAAATAGGGAAACTGCATTGGACATTGTCACTGATACGTCCAATTTGGGAACGTTCTAAATCACATGCTAAATGAGTATATCAAAATACGAGTAACAGGATAAACATTCACCTAGCACCTCATTTAATATCAAGTCATAATGAACGAATAACTCTATACGGTCACCACAAAGGATAATTGAATTATATGTTACCGTCTTACAGTCAGATACATATTTGGATGGGTTTTAAGGGGGCATTAATATCTGATATATCTAATTATCACGGTTTGCTAATATCACCAGTTTCAAAACCTGATACCATTTAATTCCATATCATTAATCCTGTATCCACGTTTTTAATGGTTGTATAAATTTCACTGACAGCAGTGTGATCATGTTTCTGTTTATTTCTCCATTTAGCACTGATTTCAAAGGTTTGCAAAACATTCGGTCTCCCAGTAAACGATTTGATTGCTCCAGAGATACAAATATGGCAGATCGGTGCATCGTTTCTACAGTGATGTATTATTATGGAGAATGATATTTTTCCTTTTGTATCTCCAAATCATATTTGCTAAAATAATAGCTTGCTTTGAGCAAACTGTTATATGGTATATTTAGAGCATGCGTATTCTTTTCTGCAAACAACACTCGAAATGGACTGAGTTGTGAATCGATGGAAGTTCATAGTCGGTTTGACCCGTCTGATGACGTTTATATACATCATAAACCTTGTTGATGCTTAAACATTCCTTGCAATCAGGTTACATGGTAGTAAGATACCTTCTGTTAATTTGTGTACAGTACAAATGTACATTTGCGAAATTTGGTACATTCGCTCTTCTGGCTTGTGAAGTCAAATCCTGGTGTCCCCGTCGTGATATTGCAGGAATATTGCAAAAGCGGCTTAAAACTGTACTCATTCACTCACTCATTCTCTTACTGTTCTGGTTTTGCTCACCAATGTGAATATTCAATAATATATTAGGTAGTAAGGTAAGCAAACATGACGTTTGACCACTATCGTCTTCCAATATCAAATGCACCCAATGTTACCTACAGACAGAGCAAATCATGCATCACGTTTATTCATCAGTATCTACTAATGGAGCAGCCCATGAAGATCCGGATTAGAATTGATCTTCAGCAACCAACGATTGTCGTAAGAATTCCTCAACAATTCCTTACTTTCAGTACAGCATAAATTCAGCATATAATTATATAATAATAATAATAAAACAACGAACCAATTCAGCAGAACATAGTGTATATTTCATGGACATTCAACTGATTCAACTGAGCATGTATCACATTCCTCAATAACATTCCACCTATTCAGCAGAACATGTATCACATTCCTCAATGATAGTTCTACAGATTCAGCAGAACATGTATCACATTCCCCAATAACGTTACACTGATTCAGCAGAACATGTATCACATTCCTCAATGATATTCTACAGATTCAGCAGAACATGTATCACATTCCTCAGTCATATTCTGTAGGTTCAGCTGAGCATGCACACTATTTGTATCTGAAAATCTCCACAATAGCAGAAGATATTGGCTGCTTCATCACAACACATGACATTAATCCTTGTAAAACATGCACTCTACGTCAACTCAGATTACATCAACATGTTCACACTGGTCTGTGATGTGAACAGATGATGCATATCTACTTTGCTATCACAACATTGCCACCACATTGCTGCCTTAGTCACTGCGGTATCTGTGTGTAATGACATTTGCTGGGTTTTGCCAGACTACATCAGATGGTGATCTTCGTGAGTGAGTGAGTTTAGTTTTACTCCGAATATTCAGCTATATGGCGGCGGTCTGTAAATAATCGAGTCTGAACCAGACAATCCAGTGATCAACAACATGAGCATCGATCTAGTGCAAATGGGAACCGATGACATGTGTCAACCAAGTCAGCGAGCCTGACCATCCGATCCCGTTAGTCGCCTCTTATGACAAGCATGGGTTACTGAAGGCCAATATTCTAAGCCGGACCTTCACGGGTTGGTGATCTTAGGTGTGCGACATTGTATTTCCACTGATGTAATTGAAAACGAAATGAAATTAGTTGTGTGCACGTGCAATGACACAATCACAACTCGGCTCAAACTATTCGACATTTTACATTTTTGTATCTCCTGTCGTGGTGCAAAGGTAAAGATCTAACGTATATTATCGAACCTTTTGCAGTTACTGCAATCACAGTTTCTTAACAAAATCATTGCCACTTGTGTTACAACAGAACTGAACCGAGGTTCTCTCTGCAATATCTATAAAGAAATGGAGGCAGGAAGAGGTCGGAGGCACTACAGTCTTATGTCTCTAAGGTGGTCTCCAAGGTCTTCTGTTCTCTGTCACTCTCTAAATTACACAAGGAAAGTGTGAATATTACAGTGGTAAGAACATATACAAGCCGTCTGGCAGTCTTTATTGGAGTCTTGAGAGGTCTAGCTTTGCATTTATGATGACAGTATCGACGGCTGTAACGTTGATTAAAAGAAACCGCTGTAAGGATATTGGTGTAATCTGGCTGTTTGATGTCATTCATCAAATGTATGTACATAGACACAGACTGCCGTTAAATAGAAACAGACACTTCGACAATATCAGTTCATTGCGAACTGTTTGACATTTCTAAAGGAACATAATGTGTGGGCATTCGCAACTTTGGTAGGATTTCATAGACATAACACGGCCGTGTGATCAATGTTAATGTGTCAAAACGATTACCACATGGAGAAAATGAAATGTAAAATGTTTTAGAAATAATAGTTGTAAATGTTGTGGTCAGGGATTCTTCCTTACATAACTAAAACCTTCTGACTTTTATAATGTCAGACAGGCCAACGTGCATGTCTCAGTGGGTGAACATATTTCATGTTTTCTCTTAATTATTTAACAGTTTTACTTTTAAAGCACATTAACTTTAAAGCGATACTTTCAAATTCTGAATACGTGTCGGGTTTGTTTGTAAGTGGCAGAGTTTAGTTTTACGCCGCACTCAGCAATATTCCAGCTATCTGTAAATAATCGAGTATGGAGCACACAATCCAGTGATCAACAGCATGGACATCGATATACGCATTTGGGATATAATGACATGTGTCAACCAAGTCAGCGAGCCTGATTACCTGATCCTGTTAGTCGCCTCCTACGACATGCATGGGTTACTGAAGATCAATTCTAATCCGGTTATTCACGAGTATGATTTGTTTGTGGCATGAGGCAATCGACAAACACTTCGTAATGCAAATTGAGTGGATGGCGGATGTCACCTGTAGTGCAGGCTGTGATTACCTTCTTCGGGAACACCCGGTGTCATCACTGATGATTTTAGTGATCCATTCATATGATAGTCACATCTACTTTCGCTTTAAAGCCACATGGATAAACGAATAAACGAAATTGGTTAACGTTCTTTGACACTGACATATACTATTAGCCCGGATCTATAAAGTATAATAACTTTCTGGATGGTGTATGATTAAATCAGTATAGGAATTATGTTACTGTATACTCAATCTATCCCACATGTATTTTATACATGAGTCCGGCAAGCTGTATTTCATAATACCTGCATGACATCACGTGAACGTATAGTCATTATATGGATATATCCCTAATAGTTAGTATATAATCAAACCAGTATTAGAAGTCTATTCTTCGTATTTAATCTGTCTGTTTGACATATAAGTATAGCAATCAATTGTCTGCCATTTAATACTGGAAACTAAGTAAACATTATCGATATTTCCACACACCCCAGGGGTAACTACGCTAAAATAGCGAGCGAATGGATGAACTTCCATTGGATGAAAATCCCTTCCTGATAGACAAATTTAGTGATTACGCTCCCGAAACTGATCTCCCTTTGGTAAGGACATTTGTTTTGTAGATCTTATAAATTTTTGCAGTTGTGTAAGGCCATCCGTCCAAATTGAGGACGTACACATTTCATCACAACAGTTGGTTAGTTGGTTGGATCGTTGTTTAACAGCACACACCATATTCCAGCCATATGGCAGCGGTCTGTAAATAATCGAGTCTGGAGCAGACAAGCCAGTAATCAAAAAAATAAGCATCGATTTACGCAATTGATATGCGATGACATATGTCAACGAGCCTGACCACCCGATTCTGTTAGTCGCCTCTTACGACAAGCATGGGTTGCTGAAGAGCAATTCTAATCCGGATCTTCACGGGTCCCATCACAAACGAGTTTGGGGACTGAAGATTATTCACTGCACAGCTGCAGTCATATATATCAATTTGAACTATTTTTGAAATTTTATTTTATTACAAAAATGGGAAGATGGACACATGGTAGTATTTTTCATGTAAGTCCCTAGGGAGGTTACACCTTTTTGTGAACGTTGTTTTCGTTGACGAACAGACATTGAAGAACTGGTGTTTTCGTTGACGAACAGACATTGAAGAACCATGTCTCACGATTATGGAAGCACACAAAACAACAAACCTTTCTTGATGATTAGAAGGAACATCTTTTTCACTTTGTCACAAATTGTAGAAAAACTCATTACAGACAGAAGGAAGCATTTTAAAACATCCTTGACACTCAGCAGCTGACAGGACGGTGCAAGTAATCGGATTAGGACAATTTACGTTATGTTAATATATCTGTTGTCTAATCATTAGTGGGACAAAACAAGGACTGGTGGGCACGGAATCAGTAGTCTGTGCATGTAGTTGAAAGGGGTAGTATAAGTAGCCTGTTATGGTGCCAGTGGAATAGTTTTGCACGCAACGTTTAATCCGATTTTATTTAATCAACAAGTACATGTAAAATGCACAAATAGAATATCGTGCATATGATAAGGATGTAACCAGTGGCTCAAAATCGAGTGAGTGAGTGATTTAACGCTTCTTTGAACAATTTCGAGTCATATCCAGACGTGCCACGTTGAAGGAAAGCTCGAAGTGATGTAAGTCTCAAAGGTTTACTACTTTGGTTAAACACACCAGCATTTATGCTGACAAACCCAGAACACGATGGGGGAGAACCGGGATTCGAACCCACGATTTGGTTTCTGGCGTTCCAAGATGACCTGAGCATTTATAAGTAGCCTATCTTTCTACATGCGAGGTAGATAGTCAAATGCGGCATATGTGTGTACTAATACGAACATATGTGACTCTCAACATATGCATTACCTAAAGCTGAATATCCTAATACAATCCATTAGATTAATGAACTAAATTGTTGGAGATAATAGTTAAAAATGCCCGAATCTTCAACGCATCTTGGACATGAACACATTATGTGAGCAAGCATAGGATGGATAATGTTGTTATTGATCAATGGATGTTAGACTGTAGGGTATTCTTCGTCTCGTTTTTCAGCGTCTAGGAACATTCTTTATTCCATACAAGTATGTGCCGAAGTGTGCGTTGAAGTCACGGATCTTCTTTTTACTGTATTGCCGGTCAGAGGACCAAATTGATTTTGTAATTGACAAAAACTGAATACGCGTCACCGCCGTTTTATCCAGACTAGAATATGCCGTAATTTAAAACCAAATGCTAAAATTCAGACATCCTTCGAATAATAAAAACGTTTTGTTATAAAAAAAGATGATTGTTTTATATTTTGGTATTTCAATTTCAGACTGGGTTATTTGTTCGTAAAATTAAATGGTCAGAACCACATAATGAATTGGTAAAAATACATGATGTTATGAAGAAATCTGTTCTGGGTTTTAGCCGCTGACATACGATCCGCTGAAAGGGATATTGAGAAAGGGAGGCGTGTTGATTCACAGTTTATCTTAAGGTCTAATAAAGGTCTTTGTATCAGTCTTTGGTTCCGTGAAGAATGTTTCTGGTTGAAAGTATTTACTTCAGGATACCGGCTCGGAGGTTACATCGACCTGACATGAGTACATTATCCTGATCACCTTCTGGTTAGAAGTTCATTCATAATGTACATGGTTGTAAAAAGCAACTGAGATCAATCGCTCAAGATTCCTGGAATGGGGAAAAAAAACTGAAAGTAATTTTGTCTACGACGGCTATGCTCGATAACTGCATGCCATGCCTCTGTTAATTCCTTCAAGAGGAGTAACGTTTTATAGCCACTAAGTGCGGCCATTAACAGACAGAGTTTGAAGGTACCAATTAGACCTTAGTCGTGTGAGCATGCCCTGTGAATTGTTTTTCTCAAATCAAAGTTACGAGCAAAACTCGTAGAAAGCTAAACGTGTTTAAGAGGATATCAGAGGGAGTGGATTAAACGTAATTGATTGAACAAAATGTTCTTATCATGGTTGGTCGGTTTTGTAAGGGCTTTTTGCCATGGTTTCCCAGGTACATTCAAATGCTCACTGTCGTCATTCGTTTCAAAGCCAGAACGTGGTCGGTGATTCCAGAAAGATGAAAACAAATTGACTCAGATAATGTGCCTTTTAGGAACAAGGAGATTAAAGTGGTTTGTTGCAGCGGTTACCGACTGTTTTAATTATTCAAACAATATGAAGTGTGTCACAGACTTTTATTCAATAAATTGTATTTTTGCTTTAAAGAATCATGAGAAAATATTTAATGAGCGTCATTTTGTAAAACTGGATATTACCATCAAGCTATCGAGATATGTACTTGATCTTGAGGTCAAGTCTGTTAGTGAGGCATGTTAACAGAGAATGTTAGCGAGGCATGGTAAGAGATCGATAACATAGGCAAGGCTCCCCCTTTCAATATTTTGTGTTGTGTAACATTTGTATGCTAATTTAAGTTAAATATTGGCCATATTGATTAACATAACGTAAAGTCGGCAAAACCGAAGTGCTTGGTTTTAGCATGGTTTCCTTAAACGTCTAAGAATGGATACGCCTGACATGTTACTGTAACGGTGGGTGATCTATGGTATGCATGATAAAATAGAGTACGGTTAAATCGATAATGGAAATGATATTTTGATCGTAGATCAGGACATTTACCAAACTCTCCTCAGAGGGTTACATTAAATAGGCAACAGACATGCCCTGGAACACGCCATGGCACAGGGAATGTTCTATATACAAGTCTTCAAATGTTACATACCAAGCGATTTAGGACCTAGTCAACCGTTTATTTTCACAGTCAGACATATTCCCTTAAACATCCCGTATTATCCTAACTGACAAGGGGTTGATAGTATGTGACCGCCCCACACCGTACGGGTACAATAAAAATATAGAACACACGTCATCGAGTCTAACCATAGGATGTGTTTCATTCACCTCTTGCAGGCACCCGTGAAATATTGTATGCAATTATCCTAACTGACAAGGGCTGATAGTATGCGAACGCCCCACGCCGTACGGGTACAATAAAAATATAGAACATACGTCATCGGGCCTAACCATAGGATGCGTTTCATTCACCTATTGCAACACTAAAAGGTTTCTGAGGACTATGTATATAAACTTTCACACAATCCTTTAATGTAAATGAGGTATATAATGAGTGAATCAGTTGGGTTTGAGGCAGTGTTGTCAGTATAAATATGTAATAATTGATTTTATGTACTTTTGTCGTTGATTTGGTGGAGGCACTCGGTGAATGAGTGGTTGAGTGGGTATGGTCTTACGCCGCTTTGAGCAATAATCCAGCAATATCACGGCGGGGAACACCAAAAATGGTCTTCACACAATGTATGCATGAGCGGAATCGAACCCGGGTCTTCGGCGTGACGAACCAACGCTTTAACCACTAGGCTACCCCACCAGCACTGGCCGATGCTGCCCTTAGAGGATTGAAACTTTGTTGTGCAGACTATTGAGATGACAGGCAAGGTCAATAAAGAAGCCGATTGTTTCAAAAGTATAAGATTATCGCATCCTGGCACACCCAAGGCACATAATTCTGCACAGCGATGGATTAATACTCATAACAATAGGTTGAAACTGTAACAACAGCACTACTATAGACTGTGCAGATTCATAGCGAGTTCATAACGTTGATACCATGTAACAGCTTGTTCAGACTGTTGTCTATTTTTACAGATTCAGACAGCTTCTTAGATGTGACAGCAGGTTCAGATAGTTGAAATGATTTCACATCTTATTTCACGGATTAAAATAGTTGATAATATTCCTAAGAGTAAGACTGATTTCACAACATATTGGTATGGCAGATAATGGAAGATATCTATCATGAAGTTGACAAATATATCAAGACCTTTCATACAGTTTATAGGCGTAATACCAGGCTCGGATACCGTCTAGACATTATTTAAATATGAGCTGAATATTGCTAAATGTACAAGCATAAATCGTTAACGCTGGAAAATAACAAGTCTCGGGTACCCACCGAACTAGCCGTATAGGGCAAAATACCAGTAAGAGTTCTAGGAGTTAGAGTGGGAGGTGGGTGTAACGCCTCTTCGAACAGCATTCAAAGAGCAGGAAGTAATCCAATTCAGTAACACATGAACAAAATAACCTTACCTATGTACATTTCCTGAACCAAAAGTTTTTCCTGGAAAAATATTTGACGTAAAATGTTATAACCCAAAATATATTTTTCAATGATGGATAATACTTTGAGAACATCTTTGGTCCCCCCAAAAAGTTCATTTTTTCACTTTAGGGAAATACAAATGTGTGTTTTGAAGCAGCGATTGTCCCTAACACAATACCAGGATGGCCAGGAATATGAAATGATAGGCACAATCATCACCTCCTTGTCAGACAGGGTGACACCTGGGCTAACATACAAACATTTAATTTCGATGCAAATTGTGCAGGTTGCGGGTCCTACTTGTGGGGCAGGACGTAATTAGCCTATAGTCGAACACCTGGTGTCATCACAGACGATTAGTTATCCACTCATATACTTTTCACGGAGTTTTTGGTTTTTATGACAAAGGAATCTGTTCCGAGGCGATTCTCCGGCGTTAACGTTTTATTCCTACCATTTATATGCACCTGTTACCGACAGTTACTCTTAAATGTTTAACAACATAGTTCACCAGTAAATAAAGATGTTCCTGTCTTGAGTGCGTCAGTGAAATAATATTTAGCGTAACATCGGCAATATTGCAGCCACATCTTCGAGAACAATTTAATTTACTTCAATATTAAAATCAACACATTTAGATCGTAAAATCCTGTCATCGAAGGGCAGTAAAAATGCTAGATTATCAAGAAGCTCTTAATTTAAAACTAGTACGCATCATAAGGACAACACCACAGACACCACAGACAACAGTACAATATAAAATACTGGCTATAGATCACCAGCAACTGATGGTCGATCACCATACTAGGCACCATGGGGACTTGCAGTACTTTTGCTACCTGCATGGGCCCAAACTGGATTTATATCAACTCTTCAGCAGCTGGCGATTGTAGTCAAATTTAGCCAAAATTAAAATGACAAAAATACTACATTTAAAACATCTGGTAAATATACATTTTCTTTGAATGTTTCGGGACTTACGTACCCTCTCAGGAGGACGTTCCTGTCTTGATATAATGAAGCACGGTATGACTATACATGATGAAGCAGTTGTTTAAATAACGTTAAGAGATACTGTGTGTAAAATGGTTTGTGTCATAAGGAGTGTACAGTAAAATAGACATCACACTTAGAACAGTCCTGATGAATACAAGGAATGCCTTCTGACCGTATCGGGAGGCTATGGTTATGAGGTTAACAAATTTGCATTTAGACCATTAGATCAATATGAACCTTATAAAACTGAAATATTTTTATGATACATGGTGACATTGCTGGTTCACAATGGCGATGTGGACAATGTCGACGATGTTTGGCCAAATGTATCCTTTTCATCACCAAGACGAAATATATGCATTTTTGGAAAGAGACTTTTAACAAGTTCAGCTCATATCATCTGTGGCATAGACGTGATAAGAACGTATTATTTCCAACTTGAAGGTTAATCCAGAATATCGAAGCAACTCATGTATGTTGATATAAATGTAATTTTTTATCCTCGTTGTAATCGAGTCAGTGTCAGGCTATGATACATGGCGAATACAAACTGCACACTGGCAGACAACGAAGCACCTTTGGGACAATGCTATTCATTTTTTGCTGATGTAAGCAAATTCGACGAATAATAGATTGCATAGCCTGTCTGTTCTGCAATTATCTCATGTCGTTTCATCTGTTGTATGCGTGATTTTTCTTATGATTGTCCAGGGCATCGTGGAGTTTTGCGAATGCGTGTGTTCATTTTGTAACATCTTATGTGAAAATATTATTGCCAACGTTGTATAGCCATAAAACATGTCTTTTTAAAGAAATTTTCAAGTCAATATTGTCTTGTAAATTTCATATATGTTTCATTCCCTTTGCCCATATAATGGATGAGGATTGCATTGAGGCAAGAACAACCACTACCGAAATTGATAATATGTAAGACAACAAACAAGGTTGTGCATTTGAGACACAATGTTAGACGCCTATGTTAAAGACATGTTGAAGATATAGTGACATGAAAATTAACAATTTCATTCCCTTCCAGGTCAGTAGCACACGTCAGTCACATCAGTCGTAATCGGCAGTATTTCTGTGACACGACAACCACAATTACCATCTTTGGTGTTACAGTGTCAGTTTTCGAAATGACGTTTATTTGCTGTGTCAGTTGTTCACTAATAAAAATTGTTCTATTGATGAAGGTGTTGAAGTTGTTATATGTCAGGGGACGCTGGTCACAAAGAACAGTCATAAAACTGGTGGAAAACCAAATTCAATTATCGGCCTTGTCCCCAATTTAGAGAATGTGTGCCACAGAATGATAAAAATGTGGCGAAGATTTGAACTAACTACATTAGAAACCTGACATAATAGCATGATGGGTAGGTTGTCGTCCTTCCCTGTGCGGAGTTGCGTCCTTTGAAGGTGACAGGATCCAGTGTAATTTACAAATCCGTTTCAAGATCTCTGATGTCTGTTTATTTCACCTCAGAGGTAGCCTTCCATGACCTGCATCAAATAGTGTTTTCCATCTACTATTTAGCTGACACGCCCTCATGTATTGTACAATGTGGTTACAGACAAATGTGGCAAGGGATCAAATGAAATACAGAGAAACCTCAACTGACTTATACTTTTGAAACTTAAGCTTCAGACCGTAATCTCTCTAAACAACAAAAGGAGATAATAAAATGCATATGTCAAGATCAGCTGTCAGAAGAAAGAACGACTTTGTACACTGACTGCCACAGCTTGAACAGTTTCGGAACCAACACCTAAACAACAGGGGTTTATTCTTTATTATTTTGACATTCAGAGAAAGGTCGTCATATCGCTCTGAGCCATTAGCATGGTTGGTTTTTGTTACCCACATTAGCACCTACGCTCTCTACTCCCACCATAATGAATTATTTGTGATCAGACTGGAAATGGCACATTCTGGCCAGACACCAGAGGTGTTTTGAGCATACAAACTGGAGAATGTTTTCGTGTAATTGTTCCAGTCATGTTTTGTTGTGCACTTAGGCGTTGGACGTCAACTTAAGGCAAGATGACACATTCGGAGCAGGGTTTGTAATTATAAGGGATGGTATATGTTAACCGACCGAAACGACCTTGAAAAGTGTCCATGGAAAGGTGACTGGTCAGTCTGATCGAAACAATGTTTTGGTGGCATTTACGCGTCAATTCGTTCCCACTGTGAGCGTAACCTGAATGCCAACCGTCAGCACTAAAACACCCCGATAATGCACGGGTAAGCTTTGAGTCCCTTTTGCCGATAGGGCGTCTGGGACACCTATTTGGAGACGTGTTCACCAACAACCAAAGGCCAACAACTCCATACCTAGTTGTCTTTCTGTGGTCGCCTGTTTTCTTCGAGATATCACTCACTAGCGTTGAGAATATATAACTAGATATCATATAAATATCCAAGGAACCAAAGAACTGCCAATCTGAAAATGTATTAATCAAGTTGATTTCACTGGGGACAGGAAGCACGGGCTGTGCAGCCATCAAATTCACCGCAATATGCTTTCAGAATTGCAACCCTTGGAGCAGGTTTGAAACCTGTGATCTTGGGTTCGAGTCCTAGTGGGTCCCGAATGATCCAAAATCTGTCAGCAGCATACCACTGCTCGTTGGGTTTTCAGGTTTATCTCCCACATTATGATGACACGCGATGATACAGCTGAAATATTTATCAACTTAATGCATTTATTTACTGACTAACCCGTGAAGATAACGGTTACAATTGATCTTCAGAGAATTCTGATTGTCAGAAGAGGTGACTGAATGGATCAAGGTTGGGGCTAAAGTGTGCATGCCTTGCATGTTATTGTATACACATTGTGCAGATCGATTCTCATGATGTCGATCACTAGATTGTCTGGTCTAGACTTCATTAATTACATACCTCCGACAAGTAGCACAAATATTGCTTAGTGTGGCGTGAACAACAATGAAATATATTCGGAGTTGTGGTGTTTGCCTATGTAGATGTGTGGTCTCCATGCTTTTGTCTTTGAATCAGATGTTATGGTTTATTCTGTTCGTGTAGATTATGCTAACGAAGTGATCTGGAAGCTACCAAATATCATAAACGCTGATTAATATGTAATCACACGAAACATGTTGTGCTTCAGACATTTCTCTCGAAACCCCTCTTTGGACTATAGTTTCTTTACTTCAATGGTTTTATGTCATCGGCATTTGCCGAACAACGCAATATATACGAATAGCAAGGAGCAAATAAATAACGTTCGAGCGATGAAGTGTTTTTCCACTTTTCACTATTTATGAAGCAGCTTTTTATCGTTTGGATCATGATCACGAAGTCTCGTGTTACGCATAAACTAAATTAATAACAATAATCATGAAAGGACTGATATTCACATAGGATTCTTTAATCAGAGAAATATTTCCCACCAACACCACAGACTGTGTAAAAACGTAAAAGCATTTTTACTGAAACATCGCATTAAAAGAAAAAGTAAAAAAACGCTGCCACCATTTTGATTAGCCGTGGTGTTCATCTAACGTGACTGATTTGCATATATTGAAGTGTACTTATTAAGTATAAACCCAGGGACCGAATCATGTATTATATGTCTACATATTCTGAATAACGAAGAGATTAGGCGACGTAAGAATATCTACTCACCTTCTAACATTCTTCATCCAGTGTTGCATTGCTGGCACGATGGCATGTTGAGAAAGGTCGTGGTGGTATATTTCCGCCAGGAACTAAAGGATAAACTGACTTACTACTGAGTGTAAACATCATCAAAACTATTTTGAAATATCTAGGCCTGTTTCCAGAAAATACGCTCCTGGATTAATGGTGTTACATTGAAGAAATTAAGACGTTACACTTCAGGTTCATTTGCAGAAATGCCGCGGACAAGATCTAAAGATGTTGTGGACTTTGTTTCTTTCAAATACTTTCAGGTTTCCTGACGAACGTGTTGACTCTGATTTAGTGAGGATATTTGTATTTGCCTATTATCGATAATTCCTATTTGAAAGGGCCACACGCATGTCCCAACAATGACAAGAATATTGAATGGATAGACAATCCAACTAAATCTTTTCACTGGGAAAGTTATTGTGACACAAAATAAATACCACATCTTTCCTATTGCTTCCTGTTAAATTGGAATAGCTGTTTTGCTGACTTTCTTGAACATACATTGGTATATAAACGGTTTATTTATTTGTAATACGTTCAATATGCAACATCATTATTTGGGACGTAACCTTTGTATGTAAGTGGAAAGAAAACTACATTAGACAAGCAGGCAAACGCACAACTTTCAAAATACCATGCATTCCTGTAAAATTTATATTCACTGGTAATTATCAAAAGGGGGCAGGCTTGAATATTTGCAATGGGTAAACATAGAGATCAAAACCATAACTGAACTAGAGGTGATGGTAAATCTTCATACAGAAAAAACAACACATTTCGCCAACCGCTTCCATTACAGGCTGAGACATTATTCAGTTTAAAAATATTATCATGAACTATATATCATTTGTCGTTGCGGTTTTGTCTGTTGTTGCCGGTTTTAAGTGCCGTTGCTACCTTAAAATGATCAATTGTTTTCAGATCAAGAAGCCTATATTCATTAAATGCAATGTCGCTATGTGTCTTTCCACAGGTTTTGATATTTCAGGTAACATACCCTAATAGCAAACGCCTTGCACATGAAAATGCAATTGTCTTGTGGTTTTAAAGTATTCTGATCTTTATGTGTCTGACTATATGAATATAGAGTATTACTTTATATTGCTTTTTATTCGAAATGAAGACAGGTCTTTCAAAAAAGGAAATGTTTGAACTCATAAAATAAGCAGCAAACATCTATAGATTGTCCAAGATGCACAAAACCACTCTTTTCGGATGCGTAATCTTTTCGGAAGCGAAAAGCAGAACATGTATCACATTCCTCAAAGATATTTTACAGATTCGGCAGAACATGTATCACATTCCTCAATGATATTCTTCAGATTCAGCAGAACATGTATCACATTCCTCAAAGATATTCTACTGATTCAGCAGAACATGTATCATATTCCTTAATTATATTCTACAGATTCAGGAGAACATGTATCACATTCCTCAATGATATTCTACAGATTCAGCAGAACATGTATCACATTCCTCAATGATATTCTACAGATTCAGCAGAACATGTATCCCAAATCCTTAATCATATTCCATATGTTCAGCTGAGCATGCAGCACATTAACACGCTGACTAGGTCATCAGTCCCATGCACACTATTTGTATCTGAAAATCTCCACAATAGCAGAAGATATTGGCTGCTTCATCACAACACATTAATCCGGTAAAACATGCACTCTACGTCAACTCAGATAACATCAACATGTTCACACTGGTCTGTGATGTGAACCACAGGGGCGTGTCACGCTTAGAAACAGCGTTAGAAAGACATATAGTATATAGACCCTACCCTAGTACTATATAAAAGGAAAGGGATGTAACGACGGAATCACCCCCTCCTCAATCACAGTTAGATTTCACCATGTAAACTATTTTTAAGGCCCCGTCGAGGCCTACGGATCGAAAGCGAGATGATTTCCCTACAACATGAGCTATAAATGGTCACAAGCGGATCATTATTTCAAAAGTTATACGCCACGACTCACCGAAAACGGCTACCTCCGCAATTCCAAGCCAAAATCATGGATCACCCAGGGCAGCGAAAACTCACCTTTAAGTTCGTTTATTAATTCCAGCCACGTTGGCAGCACCTATGTAGGGCTAGATTCGATCGGCAGCGGCATTCCACGGGTCTAAAAACTTATTGCAACATCTACAAATCATTTCCTCGACAGTAAGCAGGCACTTTCTCCAAAACCATCGGCAATCATACTCACTTGTCGGCCATAGATGGCCTTGACATTTAAGTCACCTGAGCAGTAAATTTGTAAGAATAATTTTAGAGGTTAAATATTTATAAATATAATTTCCTAAAATGAAGCAATATCGAATGCATTTTTACAACCTCTAAAACTATTCTTAACAATTTACTGTTCCGTACATGATCCAAAATAAAGGATTATTGCAAAGTTCATATTTCGCGCCCAATAGCAAACGGTCAAAATCTTACAGTATATTATATTTTCCACCAACCGGATGGCCCAAATTCGTTTCTGCGGATCTGCTCAGATCACTTGAATGTCAAGGCCATCTATGGTGTGTCTGCTTACTGTCGAGGAAATGATTCGTAGATGTTGCAATAAGTTTTTAGACCCGTGGAATGGCGCTCCCGATCGAATCTAGCCCTACATAGGTGCTGTCAACGTGGCTGGAATTAATAAACGAATTTCAAAGGTGAGTTTTCGCTGTCTTGGGTGATCCATGATTTTGGCTTGGAATTGCGGAGGTAGCTGTTTTCGGTGAGTCGTGGCGTATAACTTTTGAAATAATGATCCGATTGTGACCATTTATAGCTCATGTTGTAGGGAAATCATCTCGCTTTCGATCCGTAGGTCTCGACGGGGCCTTAAAAATAGTTTACATGGTGAAATCTAACTGTGATTGAAGAGGGGGTGGTTCCGTCGTTACATCCCTTTCCTTTTATATAGTACTAGGGTCTATATACTATATGTCTTTCTAACGCTGTTTCTAAGCGTGACACGCCCCTGTGATGTGAACAGAAGATGCATATCTACTTTGCTATCACAACACTGCCACCACATTGCTGCCTTAGTCACTGTGGTATCTGTGTGTAATGACATTTGCTAGGTTTTGCCAGACTACATCAGATGGTGATCTTAGTGAGTGAGTGAGTTTTGTTTTATGCCGAATATTCCAGCTATATGGCGGCGGTCTGTAAATAGTCGCGTCTGAACCAGACAATTAAGTGATCATCAACATGAGCATCGATCTGTGCAAATGGGAACCGATGACATGTGTCAACCAAGTCAGCGAGCCTGACCATCCAATCCCGTTAGTCGCCTCTTATGACAAGCATGGGTTACTGAAGGCCAATATTCTAAGCCGGACCTTCACGGGTTGGTGATCTTAGGTGTGTGACATTGTATTTCCACTGATGTAATTGAAAACGAAATGAAATTAGTTGTGTGCACGTGCAATGACACAATCACAACTCGGCTCATACTATTCGACATTTTACATGTTTGTATCTCCTGTCGTGGTGCAAAGGTAAAGATCTAACACGCATTATCGAACCCTTTGCCGTTACTGCAATCACAGTTTCTTAACAAAATCATTGCCACTTGTGTTACAACAGAACTGAACCGAGGTTCTCTCTGCAATATCTATAAAGAAATGGAGGCAGGAAGAGGTCTGAGGCACTACAGTCTTATGTCTCTAAGGTGGTCTCCAAGGTCTTCTGTTCTCTGTCACTCTCTAAATTACACAAGGAAAGTGTGAATATTACAGTGGTAAGAACATATACAAGCCGTCTGGCAGTCTTTATTGGAGTCTTGAGAGGTCTAGTTTTGCATTTATGATGACAGTATCGACGGCTGTAACGTTGATTAAAAGAAACCGCTGTAAGGATATTGGTGTAATCTGGCTGTTTGATGTCATTCATCAAATGTATGTACATAGACACAGACTGCCGTTAAATAGAAACAGACACTTCGACAATATCAGTTCATTGCGAACTGTTTGACATTTCTAAAGGAACATAATGTGTGGGCATTCGCAACTTTGGTAGGATTTCATAGACATAACACGGCCGTGTGATCAATCTTAATGTGTCAAAAGGTTTATCACATGGAGAAAATGAAATGTAAAATGTTTTAGGAATAATAGTTGTAAATGTTGTGGTCAGGGATTCTTCCTTACATAACTAAAACCTTCTGACTTTTATAATGTCAGACAGGCCAACGTGCATGTCTCAGTGGGTGAACATATTTCATGTTTTCTCTTAATTATTTAACAGTTTTACTTTTAAAGCACATTAACTTTGAAACGATACTTTCAATTTCTGATTACGTGTCTGGTTTGTTTGTAAGTGGCAGAGTTTAGTTTTACACCGCACTCAGCAATATTCCAGCTATCTGTAAATAATCGGTTAAAAGAAATTGGTTAACGTCCTTTGACACTGACATATACTATTAGCCCGGATCTATAAAGTATAATAACTTTCTGGATGGTATATGGTTAAACCAGTATAGGAATTATATAACTCTAATATATTATCAATCTATCCCACATGTACTTTATACATAAGTCCGGCTAGCTGTATTACATAATACCTGACTTCACGTGAACGTATAGTCATTACATGGAAACATCCCTAATAGTTAGTATATAATCAAACAGTTTTAGAAGTCTATTCTTCGTATTTAATCTGTCTGTTTGACATATAAGTATAGCAATCATTTGTCTGCCATTTAATACTGGAAACTAAGTAAACATTATCGTTATTTCCACACACCCCAAGGGTAACTACGCTAACATTGCGAGCGAATGGATGAAATTCCATTGGATGAAAATCCCTTCCTGATAGACAAATTTAGTGATTACGCTCCCGAAACTGATCTCCCTTTGGTAAGGACATTTGTATTGTAGATCTTATAAAATTTTTGTAGTTGTGTAAGGCCATCCATCAAATTGAGGACGTACACATTTCATCACAACAGTTGGTTAGTTGGTTGGATCGTTGTTTAACAGCACACACCATATTCCAGCCATATGGCAGCGGTCTGTAAATAATCGCGTCTGGAGCAGACAAGCCAGTGATCAACAAAATAAGCATCGATTTACGCAATTGACCACCCGATTCTGTTAGTCGCCTCTTACGACAAGCATGGGTTGCTGAAGAGCAATTCTAACCCGGATCTTCACGGGTCCCAGCACAAACGAGTTTCGGGACTGAAGATTATTCACTGCATAGTTGCAGTCATCAATTTGAACTATTTTTAAAATTTTATTTTATTACCCATATGGGAAGATGGACACATGGTAGTATTTTTCATGTGAGTCCCTAGGGAGGTTACACCTTTTTGTGAACGTTGATTGGCTGTCAGAAAAAAAAACAGCCAATCAAGACGTCGGGATGGGGGATTTCCCCCCGCGGTAATTTCGTTGACGAACAGACATTGAAGAACCATGTCTCACGATTATGGAAGCACAGAAAACAACAAACCTTTCTTGATGATTAGAAGGAACATCTTTTTCACTTTGTCACAAATTGTAGAAAAACTCATTACAGGAAGCATTATAAAGCATCCTTGACACTCAGCAGCTGACAGGACGGTGGAAGTAATCGGATTAGGACAATTTACGTTATGTTAATATATCTGTTGTCTAGTCATTAGTGGGACAAAACAAGGACTGGTGGGCACGGAATCAGTAGTCTGTGCATGTAGTTGAAAGGGGTAGTATAAGTAGCCTGTTATGGTGCCAGTGGAATAGTCTTGTACGCTACGTTTAATCCGATTTCATTTAATCAACAGGTACATGTAAAATGCACAAATAGAATATCGTGCATATGATAAGGATGTAACCAGAGGCCTAAAATCGAGTTAGTGAGTGATTTGGAATTAACGCCTCTTTGAACAATTTCGAGTCATATCCAGACGTGCCACGTTGAAGGAAAGCTCGAAGTGATGCAAGTCTCAAGGGTTTACTGCTTTGGTTAAAAACACCAGCATTTATGCTGACGAACCTAGAACATGATGGAGGAGAACCGGGATTCGAACCCACGATTTGGTTTCTGGCGTTCCAAGATGACCTGAGCATTTATAAGTAGCCTATCTTTCTACATGCGAGGTAGATAGTCAAATGCGGCAAGTGTGTGTACCAATACGAACATATGTGACTCTCAACATATGCATTACCTAAAGCTGAATATCCTAATACAATCCATTAGATTAATGAACTAAATTGTTGGAGATAATAGTTAAAAAATGCCCGAATCTTCAACGCATCTTGGACATGAACACATTATGTGAGCAAGCATAGGATGGATAATGTTGTTATTGATCAATGGATGTTAGACTGTAGGGTATTCTTCGTCTCGTTTTTCAGCGTCTAGGAACATTCTTTATTCCATACAAGTATGTGCCGAAGTGTGCGTTGAAATCACGGATCTTCTTTTTACTGTATTGCCGGTCAGAGGACCAAATTGATTTTGTAATTGACAAAAACTGAATACGCGTCACCGCCGTTTTATCCAGACTAGAATATGCCGTAATTTAAAACCAAATGCTAAAATTCAGACATCCTTCGAATAATAAAAACGTTTTGTTTTTAAAAAGATGATTGTTTTATATTTTGGTATTTCAATTTCAGACTGGGTTATTTGTTCGAAAAATTAAATGGTCAGAACCACATAATGAATTGGTAAAAATACATGATGTTATGAAGAAATCTGTTCTGGGTTTTAGCCGCTGACATACGATCCTTTGAAAGGTATATTGAGAAAGGGAGGCGTGTTGATTCACAGTTTATCTTAAGGCCTAATAAAGGTCTTTGTATCAGTCTTTGGTTCCGTGAAGAATGTTTCTGGTTGAAAGTACTTACTTCAGGATACCGGCTCGGAGGTTACATCGACCTGACATGAGTACATTATCCTGATCACCTTCTGGTTAGACGTTCATTCATAATGTACATGGTTGTAAAAGCAACTGAGATCAATCGCTCAAGATTCCTGGAATGGGTAACAAAAACTGAAAGTAATTTTGTCTACGACGGCTATGCTCGATAACTGCATGCCATGCCTCTGTTAATTCCTTCAAGAGGAGTAACGTTTTATAGCCACTAAGTGCGGCCATTAACAGACAGAGTTTGAAGGTACCAATTAGACCTTAGTCGTGTGAGCATGCCCTGTGAATTGTTTTTCTCAAATCAAAGTTACGAGCAAAACTCGTAGAAAGCTAAACGTGTTTAAGAGGATATCAGAGGAAGTCGATTAAACGTAACTGATTGAACAAAATTTTCTTATCAGGGTTGGTCGGTTTTGTAAGGGCTTTTTGCCATGGTTTCCCAGGTACATGCAAATGCTCACTGTCGTCATTCGTTTCAAAAGCCAGAACGTGGTCGGTGATTCCAGAAAGATGAAAGCAAATTGACTCAGATAATGTGCCTTTTAGGAACAAGGAGATTAAAGTGGTTTGTTGCAGCGGTTACCGACTGTTTTAATTATTCAAACAATATGAAGTGTGTCACAGACTTTTATTCAATAAATTGTATTTTTGCTTTAAAGAATCATGAGAAAATATTTAATGAGCGTCATTTTGTAAAACTGGATATTACAAACAAGCTATCGAGATATGTACTTGATCTTGAGGTCAAGTCTGTTAGTGAGGCATGTTAACAGAGAATGTTAGCGAGGCATGGTAAGAGATCGATAACATAGGCAAGGCTCCCTCTTTCAACAGTTTGTGCTGTGTTACATTTGTATGCTAATTTAAGTTAAATATTGGCCATATTGATTAACATAACGTAAAGTCGGCAAAACCGAAGTGCTTGGTTTTAACATGGTTTCCTTAAACGTCTAAGAATGGAGACGCCTGACATGTGACTGTAACGGTGGGTGATCTATGGTATGCATGATAAAATAGAGTACGGTTAAATCGATAATGGAAATGATATTTTGATCGTAGATCAGGACATTTACGAAACTCTCCACAGAGGGTTACATTAAATAGGCCACAGACATGTCCTGGAACACGCCATGGCACAGGGGATGTTCTATATACAATTCTTCAAATTTTACATACCAAGCGATTTAGGACCTAGTCAATTGTTTATTTTCACAGTCAGAAATATTCCCTTAAACATCCCGTATTATCCTAACTGACAAGGGGTTGATAGTATGCGAACGCCCTACACCTTACGGGTACAATAAAAATATAGAACACACGTCATAGAGTCTAACCATCAGATGTGTTTCATTCACCTCTTGCAGGCACCCGTGAAATATTCCCATAAACATCCCGTATTATCCTAACTGACAAGGGGCTGATAGTATGTGAACGCCCCACACCGTAAGGGTACAATACAAATATAGAACACACGTCATCGAGCTTAACCATCGGATCTGTTTCATTCACCTCTTGCAGGCACCCGTGAAATATTGTATCCCGTATTATCCTAACTGACAAGGGACTGATAGTATGTGAACGCCCCACACCGTACGGGTACAATAAAAATATAGAACACACGTCATCGAGCCTAACCATCAGATGTGTTTCATTCATCTCTTGCAGGCACCCGTGAAATATTGTATCCCGTATTATCCTAACTGACAAGGGGCTGATAGTATGTGAACGCCTCACACCGTACGGGTACAATACAAATATAGAACACCCGTCATCGAGCTTAACCATCGGATGCGTTTCATTCACCTCTTGCAACACTAAAAGGTTTCTGAGGACTATGTATATAAACTTTCACACAATCCTTTAATGTAAATGAGGTATATAATCAGTGAATCAGTTGGGTTTGAGGCAGTGTTGTCAGTATAAATATGTAATTGATTTTATGTACTTTTGTCGTTGAATTGGTGGAGGCACTCGGTGAGTGTATGGTTGAGTGAGTATGGTCTTACGCCGCTTTGAGCAATAGTCCAGCAATATCACGGCGGGGGACACCAGAAATGGGCTTCACACATTGTATGCATGAGCGGAATCGAACCCGGGTCTTCGGCGTGACGAACCAACGCTTTAACCACAAGGCTACCCCACCAGCACTGGGCGATGCTGCTCTTGGCGGATTGAAACTGTGTTGTGCAGAGTATTGAGATGACAGGCAAGGTCAATAAACAAGGCGATTGTCACAAAATATAAGAATATCGGATCCTGGCACGCCCAGGGCACATCATTCTGCACAGCGATGGATTAATACTCATAATAATAGGTTGAAACTGTAACAACAGTACTACTATAGACTGTGCAGATTCATAACGAGTTCATAACGTTGATACCATGTAACAGCTTGTTCAGACTGTTATCTGTTTTTAGAGATTCAGACAGCTTCTAAGATGTGACAGCAGGTTCAGATAGTGGACATGATTTCACATCTTATTTCAAGGATTAAAATAGTTGATAATATTCCTAAGAGTAAGACTGATTTCACAACATATTGGTATGGCAGATAATCTAAGATATCTATCATGAAGTTGACAAATATATCAAGACCTTTCATACAGTTTATAGGCGCAATACCAGGCTCGGATACCGTCTAGACATTATTTAAATATGAGCTGAATATTGCTAAATGTACAAGCATAAATCGTTAACGCTGGAAAATAACAAGTCTCGGGTACCCACCGAACCAGCCGTATAGGGCAAAATACCAGTAAGAGTTCTAGGAGTTAGAGTGGGAGGTGGGTGTAACGCCTCTTCGAACAGCATTCAAAGAGCAGGAAGTAATCCAATTCAGTAACACATGAACAAAATAACCTTACCTATGTACATTTCCTGAACGAAAAATTGTTCCCGGGAAACATATATGACGTAAAATGTTATAACCCAAAATATATTTTTCAATGATGGATAATACATTGAGAACATCTTTGGTCCAAAAAATATGTTCATTTTTTTCACTTTAGGGCAATACAATTATGTGTTTTGAAGCAGCGATTGTCTCTAACACAATACCAGGATAGACAGGAATATGAAATGATAGGCACAACCATCACCTCCTTGGCAGGCAGGGTGACTCCTGGGCTAACATACAAACATTTAATTACTATGCAAATTGTGCAGGTTGCGGGTCCTACTTGTGGGGCGGGACGTAATTAACCTATAGTCGAACACCTGGTGTCATCACTGACGATTAGTTATCCACTCATCTATTTTTCACGGAGTTTTTGGTTTTTATGACAAAGGATTCTTTCCGAGGCGATTCTCCGGCGTTAACGTTTTATTCCTACCATTTATATGCACCTGTTACCGACAGTTACTCTGCATACTAAATGTTTAACAATATAGTTCACCAGCAAATAAAGATGTTCCTGTCTTGAGTGAGTGAGTGAGTTAATATTTAGCGTTACATCGGCAATATTGCAGCCATAACGTGACGAGGACAATTTAATTTACTTCAATATTAAAATCAACACATTTAGAACGTAAAATCCTGTCATCGAAGGGCAGTAAAAATGCTAGATTATCAAGAAGCTCTTAATTTAAAACTAGTACGCATCATAAGGACAACACCACAGACACCACAGACAACAGTACAATATAAAATACTGGCTATAGATCACCAGCAACTGATGGTCGATCACCATACTAGGGACCATGGGGACTTGCAGTACTTTTGCTACCTGCATGGGCCCAAACTGGATTTATATCAACTCTTCAGCAGCTGGCGATTGTAGTCAAATTTAGCCAAAATTAAAATGACAAAAATACTACATTTGAAACATCTGGTAACTATACATTTTCTTTGAATGTTTCGGGACTTACGTACCCTCCCAGGAGGACGTTCCTGTCTTGATATAATGAAGCACGGTATGACTATACATGATAAAGCAGTTGTTTAAATAACGTTAAGAGATACTGTGTGTAAAATGGTTTGTGTCATTAGGAGTGTACAGTAAAATAGACATCACACTTAGAACGGTCCTGATGAATACAAGGAATGCCTTCTGACCGTATAGGGATGCTATGGTTATGAGGTTAACAAATTTGCATTTAAACCATCAGATCAATATGAACCTTATAAAACTGAAATATTTTTATGATACATGGTGACATTGCTGGTTCACAATGGCGATGTCGACGATGTCGACGATGTTTGACCAGATGTGACCTTTTCATCACCAAGACGAAATATATGCAATTTTGGAAAGAGACTTTTAACAAGTTCACTTATATCATCTTTGGCATAGACGTGATAAGAACGTATTATTTCCAACTTGAAGGTTAATCCAGAATATCGAAGCAACTCATGTATGTTGATATAAATGTAAATTTTTATCCGCTTTGTAATCGAGTCAGTGTCAGGCTATGGTACATGGCGAATACAAACTGCACACTGGCAGACAACGAAGCACCGTTGAGACAATGCTATTCATTTTCTGCTGATGTAAGCAAATTCGCGAATAATAGATTGCATAGCCTGTCTGTTCTGCAATTATCTCATGTCGTTTCATCTGTTGTATGCGTGGTTTTTGTTATGATTGTCCAGGGCATCGTGGAGTTTTGCGAATGCGTGTGTTCATTCTGTAACATCTTATGTGAAAATATTATTGCCAACGTTGTATAGCCATAAAACATGTCTTTTTAAAGAAATTTTCAATTCAATATTGTCTTGTAAATGTCGTATATGTTTCATTCCCTTTGCCCATATAAAGGATGAGGATTGCATTGAGGCAAGAACAGCCACTACCGAAATTGATAATATGTAAGACAACAAACAAGGTTGTGCATTTGAGACACAATGTTAGACGCCTATGTTAAAGACATGTTGAAGATATAGTGACATGAAAATTAACAATTTCATTCCCTTCCAGGTCAGTAGCACACGTCAGTCACATCAGTCGTAATCAGCAGTGTTTCTGTGACACGACAACCACAATTACCATCTTTGGTGTTACAGTGTCAGTTTTCGAAATGACGTTTATTTGCTGTGTCAGCTGTTCACTAATAAAGATTGTTCTAATGATGAAGGTGTTGAAGTTGTTATATGTCAGGGGACGCTGGTCACAAAGAACAGTCATAAAACTGGTGGAAAACCAAATTCAATTATCGGCCTTGTCCCCAATTTAGAGAATGTGTGCCACAGAATGATAAAAATGTGGCGAAGATTTGAACTAACTACATTAGAAAAACCTGACATAATAGCCTGATGGGTAAGTTGTCGTCCTTCTTCGTGCGGAGTTGCGTCCTTTGAAGGTGACAGGATCCAGTGTAACTTATAAATCCGTTTCAAGATCTCTGATGTCTGTTGATTTCACCTCAGAGGTAGCCTTCCATGACTTGCATCAAATAGTGTTTTCCATCTATTATTTAGCTGACACGCCCTCATGTATTGTACAATGTGTTTACAGACAAATGTGGCAAGGGATAAAATTAAATACAGAGAAACCTCAACTGACTTATACTTTTCAAACTGAAGCTACCGACCGTAATATCTACTCTCCTAACAACAAAGTGGGATAATACAATACACATGTCAAGATCAGCTGTCAGAAGAAACAACAAAGGGAGATAATACAATGCACATGTCAAGATCAGCTGTAAGAAGAAACAACAAAAGGAGATAATACAATATACATGTCAAGATCAGCTGTCAGAAAAAACAAAAAAAGGAGATAATAAAATACACATGTCAAGATCAGCTGTCAGAAGAAGCAACAAAAGGAGATAATACAATACACGTCAAGATCAGCTGTCAGAAGAAACAACAAAAGGAGATAATACAATACACATGTCAAGATAATACAATACACATGTCAAGATCAGCTGTCAGAAGAAACAACAAAGGAGATAATACAATGCACATGTCAAGATCAGCTGTCAGAAGAAACAACAAAAGGAGATAATACAATATACATGTCAAGATCAGCTGTCAGAAAGAAAAAAAAAAAGAGATAATAAAATACACATGTCAAGATCAGCTGTCAGAAGAAGCAACAAAAGGAGATAATACAATACACGTCAAGATCAGCTGTCAGAAGAAACAACAAAAGGAGATAATACAATACACATGTCAAGATCTGCTGTCAGAAGAAACAACAAAAGGAGATAATACAATAAACATTTCAAGATCAGCTGTAAGAAGAAACAACAAAAGGAGATAATACAATATACATGTCAAGATCAGCTGTCAGAAGAAACAACAAAAGGAGATAATACAATACACATGTCAAGATCAGCTGTCAGAAGAAACAACAAAAGGAGATAATACAATATACATGTCAAGATCAGCTGTCAGAAGAAACAACAAAAGGAGATAATACAATGCACATGTCAAGATCAGCTGTCAGAAGAAACAACAAAAGGAGAAAATACAATACACGTCAAGATCAGCTGTCAGAAGAAACAACAAAAGGAGATAATACAATATACATGTCAAGATCAGCTGTCAGAAGAAACAACAAAAGGAGATAATACAATATACATGTCAAGATCAGCTGTCAGAAGAAACAACAAAAGGAGAAAATACAATACACGTCAAGATCAGCTGTCAGAAGAAACAACAAAAGGAGATAATACAATATACATGTCAAGATCAGCTGTCAGAAGAAACAACAAAAGAAGATAATACAATGCACATGTCACGATCAGCTGTCAGAAGAAACAACAAAAGGAAATAATACAATGCACATGTCAAGATCAGCTGTCAGAAGAAACAACAGAAGGAAATAATACAATACACATGTCAAGATCAGCTGTCAGAAGAAACAACAAAGGGAGATAATACAATATACATGTCAAGATCAGCTGTCAGAAGAAACAACAAAAGGAAATAATACAATGCACATGTCAAGATCAGCTGTCAGAAGAACAACGACTTTGTTCAATGTTTGCCAGAGCTTGAACAGTTTCGGAACCAACACCTTTAACAACAAGGGTTAATCCTTTATTATTTTATCATTTCAGAGAAAGGTCGTCATATCGCTCTGAGCCATTAGCATGGTTGTCTTTTTGTTGTCCACATTACCACCTAAGCTCTCTACTCCCACCATAATACATTATTTGTGATCAGACTGGAAATTACACATTCCGACCAGACACCAGAGGTGTTTTGAGCATACAAACAGGAGAATGTTTTCGTGTAATTGTTTCAGTCATGCTTTGTTCTGCACATAGGCGTTGGACGTCAACTTAAGGCAAGATTACACATTCAGAGAAGGGTTTGTAATTATAAGGGATGGTATATGTTAACCGACCGAAACGACCTTGCAAAGTGCCCATGGAAAGGTGACTGGTCAGTATGATCCAGACAATATACTGGTGGCATTTACTCGGCATTCTGATCAATTCGTTCCCACCGTGAGCATAACCTAAATGACAACCTTCCCCACCAAAACAACACGATAATGCACGGGTAAGCTTCGAGTCCTGACCTTTTGCCGATTGGGCACGTCTGGGACACTATTTGGAGACGTGTTCACCGACATCAAAGGCCACCCTCTATGTTATCCGAACCTGGCGCTGCTGGAGGAATAGGCAAAAGTCCCTCAGGTTGTCTTTGGGACATTGATCGGAGCATGCCACGCCGTATGAGCGAATATTTGACCAGTCGTGGGGACATGACCAGTCGTTGATGTAGTCGTTCATTTTCTGACCACACACCCATATTTGCACATTTACAATCCACCGCCACGTGTTCTCTTGTTTGTCATGGTGACACCTCTTCATTCCATTTTCCCAACCATCCATTACCTCAGCTCGATACTTGGTCCTTCTGTATTCACCTATTTTCGTCGGGATATCACTTGTGTTTTCAATGGGTATATATAACTAGATATCATAGCTACACTTTCCAATAAATCATGTGGGTTTTCTGTTCAGTATCGTATTCGTAACAGGAAACTATATGGAACGGATGGTCAGGATCGGAGAATGAATGCGTTCATACCATCATACCCTACGTCCTAGATCGTTGTTTGTAAAATAATTGGTTATACTGTTCCAGGCTCGCGTTATTACTGGTCCCTCTAGTATAGCTTGAATTTTGCTGAGTGTAACAGTGGAACCAATGAATTGCAAATCTGGAAATGTATTAACCCAGCTGATTTTATTATGGACAGGAAACACGGGCCTTGCAGCCGTCAAATGCACCGCAATTCGCTTTGCATAGTTGTAACCCTTTTGAAACATGATTGTGATCATGGGTTCGAGTCTAAGTGGGTCCCGAATGCTCCAAAGTCTGTCAGCAGCATACCGGTGCTCGTGGGGTTTCAGATTTTTCTCCCACATTACGATGACACGCCTTGATGCAACTGAAATATGGTTCAACTCAACCCACTTATTTACTGACTAACCCGTGAAGATAACGGTTACAATTCACCTTCAGAGGATTCTGATTGTCAGAAGAGGTGACTAACTGGATCGGGGTTGGGGATGAAGTGTGCATGGCATGCATGTTATTGTATACAAATTGTGCAGATCGATTCTCATGATGTCAATCACAAGATTGTCTAGTCCAGACTTGACGAATTACATACCCCTGACAACTAGCATAAATATTGCTTGGTGTGGCGTTAAACAATAATCAAATATATTCGGAATTGTGGTGTTTGCCCATGTAGATGTGTGGCCTCCATGTCTTTTTCTAAGAAATAGTTGTGATGATTTATCCTGTTAGTGTAGGGGCGGTGGGGTAGCCTAATGGTTAAAGCGTTGGCTCTTCACGCCGAAGACCCGGGTTCGAATCCCCACATGGGCACAATGTGTGAAGCCCTTTTCTGGTGTCCCCGCCGTGATGTTGCTGGAATATTGCTAAAAGCGGCGTAAAACCAAACTCAGTCAGTCAGTCAGTCCTGTTAGTATAGATTATGCTAACGAAGTGCTCCGGAAGCAAGCAGATATCATAAACGCTGATTAAAATGAAATCACACGAAACATATTGTGCTTCTCTTTGCAAAATATTGTTTTAATTGTAATGTTATCTTCTTCTTACACAGTCAGTTAACATTTCAAATTACAAACGAGCATCGTTTCTTTACTTCAATGGCTTTATGTCATCGGCATTTGCCGAAGAACGCAGTATATAAGGTTAGCAACGAAAAAATAAGTAACGGTCGAGCGATGAAGAGTTTTTCAAACACGCACTTTTCACTATTTATGAAATAGTTTTTTATCGTTTGCATCATGATCGATAAATCTCGTGTTACGTATTAATTAAAAGTTAATAACAATATACCTGTATGATTCATGGTATGGCTGATATTCACATAGGATTCTTAAATCAGAGAAATATTTCCCACTAACACCAGAGCGGGTTTAAAAACGCACCAGCATCTTTACTGAAATATAGCCTTAAAACAAAAAGGAAGTCAACGCTGCCATCATTTTGATTCGCCTTGGATGGGAGTTCATATCTAACGTGACTCAGTTGCTTATATTAAAGTGTACTTATTAAATATAAACCAAGGGGCCGAATCATGTATTATATGTCTACATATTCTGAATAACAAAGACATTAGGTGGCGTAAGAATATCTACTCACCTTCTAACAGTCTTCATCCAGTGACCGCCTCCGTGGTGCAGTGGTTAGAGCGTCCGCCCGGAGTGCGGAAGGTCGAGGGGTTCGATTCCCGACCGCGTCATACCAAAAGACGTTAAAATATGGTACTTGTTGGTCCCTGCCTGGCGCTCGGCATTAATGGGTACAACAAGGACTGGTTGACTCGGAGTCAGTATAATGTGTCTGAGTGGGGTATTCATGCTTCACTGCGGCATGGTATCTCAGTGGGCTAGCACTATAAAACCAGTTTAAGTCTGGGTTAGTACATGCAGCCGCACATACACATAAACACGCATGCACATCGTCATATGAGTGAAATATTCTCAAGCACGACGTTAAACCCAATTTCACCTCACCTCACCTTGATCCAGTGTTGCATTGCTGGCACGATGGCATGTTGAAAAAGTTCGTGGTGGTATATTTCAGCCAGGAACTAAAGAATAAACTAACTTAATACTGAGTCTAAACATCATCAAAACTATTTTGAAATATCTTGGCACGTTCCCAGAAAATACGCTTCTGGAATAATTTGGTTACAATAGAGAAATTAAGACGTTACACTTCAAGTTCATTTGCAGAAATGCCGCGGACGATAAAGATATGGTGGACTTTGTTTCTTTCAAATACTATCAGGTTTCCTCACAAACGTGGTGACTTTAATTTAGTGAGGAAATTTGTATTTGTCTATTATCGATAATTCCTATTTGAAAGGGTCACACACGTCCCTACAATGAGTATTGAAAGGATAAGCAATTCAACTAAATCTTTTCACTGGGAAGGTAATTGTGACAGAAAATAAATACCACTTCTTGCATATTGCTTCCTGTTCAATTGGAATAGCTGTTTTGCTGACTTTCATGAACATAAATTGGCATATAAACGGTTTATCTATTTGTAATACGTTCAAAATGCAACATCATTATTCAGGACGTGAGGCAACACTACATGAGGCAACCAGCTAGGCAAACGTACAACTTTAAAAATACCATGCATTCCCGCAGACTCTATATATTCAATGGTAATTATCAAAAGGAGGAAAGCATGACTATTTGCGATGAGTAAACATAGAGATCAAAACCCTAACTGAAAAGGAGCTAATGGTAAATCTTCACACAGACAAACAACTCATTTTCCCAACTGTCTCCATTACTGGCTGAGAGAATATTCAGTTGAAGAAAAATATCATGCACTGTATATCATTAGTCTTTGAGTTTTTTGTCTGTTGTTGATTATTTATAATTATGTGCCGATGCTACCTCAAAAGGATAAATTGTTTTCAGATCAAGAAACCCGTATTCACTAAATGCAATGTCGCCATATTTCTTTCCACAGTTTTTGATATTTCAGGTAACATTCCCTAATAGCAAATGCCTTGCACATGAAAATGCAATTGTCTTGTGGTTTTAAAGTATTCTGATCTTTATGTGCCTGACTATATGTGTATAGCGTATTGCTGTATATTGCTGTTTATTCGAAACGAAGACAGGCCTTTCAAAATAGGAAATTGTCAAAGATGCACAAGGCCACTCTTTTCAGAAGCAATTTCATCGTACCCGTTACAAGCCAGGTCTCTCTTCTTTAGGGGACAACGATTTCGCGTCTTACTCAGGGAGATACCATGTTCCCGTCTGCAGGAAAGACAATGTTCCTTTTACCTAGGAAGTGCACTCCAATTAAAAAACGTTAGGCTCACAAAGGATATGCGAAGTTTTTCGAGTATTTTGTCCAGATCTCTTTCAAGTATTTTTATGCCATTCCTTACATTTACTATAAACACAGTCCACCTCTTGCTCTGGACACACCCACCGCATTCTAGACTTAAAACACAACCCATCGTCCAAGTTGAAGCACCATAACTCCGGCTTAAGAGAGGAATATATCCTGGTCATTGCACGCAAACTATGCAGCAGTGCAGGCACAGAAAGTACTTCTTGGAATCCTAAGACAAATACATATTCTTGGTGATCTCAGTATGAATTCATTTTTCAAAATATTTTGATGTAAAAATATATCCTATTCTTTTATATGGCGCAGAAATTTGGGGATTAAATACGCTTTGAAAATTAGAAATGGTACATTTGAATGCCTGTAAAAACTTTTTGGGTGTTAAACAATGAGAATGTGGCAGGTTCCTTTACATATACACTCTTATTGTAAAGTAATTCGGTATTGGATAAAGTTAATACACACGCCAACCTATCGCTTACCAAAGAAATGTTATAATATGATGCTTTTATATGATAGATATGGACACAAAAACTGGGTGACTGAGATAAAACAATTTTTATTTTCTACTGGATTTGGAGATATTTGGCATAACCAAGAAAATGGAATATATCCGGAATTCATAAAATCATTTACTCAAAGACTAAAGATATGTATTTTCAAAACTGGCAAGAAACATTTTCTATTTCAAGCAAATGTGACACTTACCTAGTGTTTAAAAACAATATCCATACCGAATTATATCTATCATGTTTAAATGTAAAAAAGTATAGAGTAAGTTTAACGCGATTCCGATGCTCATCTCATGAACTTCTAATCGAGAAAGGTAGATATGTAAATATGGACAGACAACATAGAAGTTGTAAATTATGTAATACAAATGCAATTTATTCTCATTTTCTTCTTGTATGCCCTAATTACAGTAGTCTTCGAAGCAAATATATAAGAGAAATATATTATGTCCATCCAAACAGGCTTAAGTTTTCACTACTGATGAACAGTTCAAATCCTAAAGAAATTGAAAACCTGTCCATGTATATTTTCTACCCATTTGTACATAGAAAACATGTTGTTCCTTCAACGTGAATAAAGCAATGTATATGGTGTAATATAGGCCTGAGGCCTTTTCAGTACCGGAATACAGACTGATTGAAGAGAGGAATATATTTGCTGTATATATATATATATTATAATTATTTATATGTAAATCTCCTTTAGTAGTGAAATGTCAGTTACATTTACAGAATATGTTTGACATTGTTTTTGAAAATCATCTCACTGAAACTGAATCTTGCGCGGTTTGTAGTGTAGTCTTTGTGTGCAAATATCGGGTTCGATAACCACGTGAAATGGCTGTGGATCCCTGTGAGAAAATTAAATATCCAGTACTTCAGCACACAAAGCACTGGTGTACTGGTTCGAACTCATGGTGTTCAAAATGAATTTTATCTTTTCGGCAAAGTTCTAAAACTGTTCCTACAACATGCATGAAACCTACATTTATGTTCTTGGGTTCGATCCGCAGTGTTTTGTTTCTCACTTTGTTAGTATCACAGGGCGGTGGGGTAGCCTAATGGTTAAAGCGTTGGCTCTTCACGCCGAAGACCCGGGTTCGAATCCCCACATGGGCACAATGTGTGAAGCCCATTTCTGGTGTCCCCCGCCGTGATGTTGCTGGAATATTGCTAAAAGCGGCGTAAAACCAAACTCAGTCAGTCAGTTAGTATCACATTCGGGTGTTCCCTGGTTCTCTCGAAGGCCTAAAATCTAAGATTTGATTCACCTGATGTTTTCCTACGAAACATTGTTCAAGGTTGATGACAAATCAAACACACATACTCGAATACATCCTCCCCGGGTTGTCCTCGAGTTCTTCATCGAACTGTTATCTTAAAGAATAATTTTATCTCGAAATGAAAGTAAGTTTCGTAAACCAAGGGCAGCTATATAATGTACCTTCAGGAAGGTATTTCCTTGGTGATGTGAAGAGAATGAAACACGTCACTTTATCCTTGAAAGCGCTACATCCAACTGTTCTCACAAATCTTCAACTTTATTTCCAGTACGCTGTATAGCTTGGCTAGAGGGGCGTTTTTATAACATCTCAAATCAAATTGTCTTCCTCGGTTTTTTTATTGATTCTCATGTAAATTACTTTTCTAACTCCACCAAGATGAAAAAACAGTATCAGTAATCCTCCACCTGTATCGAATATGCCCCAAATCCCTTTCTCAACAGTACTAGTTATTACGCCAACCCGATACTGAAGGACGAAGGCCATACAGCAATTCGAAAATGGCAGAAAAAACAATGGCTCCATGTTTGTCCGATCTTCTCTGCAACTCTCACTTTGTTCCTTTGGGAAATTCTGGACCTTCTGTTTCCATATAAATGCCATCGCTTCTTGTTTCTGTTTTTCTTTTTGGTTTGGTAGATTTTAAATTCGAGTTTTCATCAACACGGTTTCAAAGGAGCCCAATAAATTGGGAAATAAATACCAATGTCTGGTAACTGCTGTCTGTGATTTCTATAGGGGTTGATTCTAATTCCATTTTGAATATATCGTGTACTGTATTTTGAACTGTTGTAACTTTTTCCTTTCCACGAGTTTTCGCTGAGTGCCTAAGTGAGTGAGGTTTAAGAGAAAGCGATTGAATGAAAGAGAGAGTGGGTCGGCACATACACCAGTCAGTGATGTACTGACTGGCCGTTTGTAAGTAATTGAAACTTGGAGTGATTGTTTAAAGCTGCCTTCAGCATTATATCCGTTGTATCACTGCGTTTCAGTTTGAAATGGAGGAAAGTGATACAGGGCTTAGATATTTGTCGCCATGGTGACAAACCTTGACACTTAATCATGGCGAACTGGTATTCAAATCTAGTGGTCATAAGTTTCTATCACGTATTAAAGATGCAGTTCTACACTGCTATTATGATGACATGACCACCTGTGTCCCATGATCAACCTTATAGGATCATCAGATATATTATTGGTAAATCCCATGAAGCATGCACCAAATATTCCTGAGAAGGCATATTTCTCACAAGGATTGAAACCACCAGACTGGTTCGTGACCTACAGTTTTGAGTACTAGCATGACATCATGTACACTGTTGCCGCTTTCTACATATTTCCTTATCTCATTATACTTTCGGAATCGTATTACGTAAAGCTGTTGGAGAAATGCCGCACTACTTGTTGCTGAAAAAACACACAATAGGCTTGGAGAGTCAACTCAACCTATTTAGGTATTTACGCTGTACGTTTGCAGAATTGCGGCATCCTACTGCTGAAATATCGTTATACATCCGCCTAAACACAATTTTTGCAAGACCCCTGCAGTTTGTTTCAAACTCTATTATAAGAATAAACATTTGGACACTAATAATAAATGATTTTTTTTAGAAATACAACTTTCAAACAAAATACATACATGAAATGTCACATAATCTTGACATATTCATGCGGTGTTGAATGGAATGGATAAACAAGCAAATCAACGTACCATGGTCACTAAATCTTGCTAATGGAAGCAATGGAAATATCGAGATAGAATAAATGATATGTGTGTTCGTTTTGCATATTGCTAACTGAAAATACATAACGCACTGATGTCTTAATATTTGGATGAATTTACATCTTTACAAACATTTCTTCGTAAGTTAATAATGTAACTTCACTATACAGACACGTTATTCGAACTTATTGTAAAGGAACACAGTTGTCAACATGCAATCCATCGTGGTAGACTTTACGTTCAATATAAAACATGCAAACTGAGGGCAATCTGAATATTTGCAAAAGGTAAACGATTTTATCACACAATGAATAGTGTTCTCGGCATGATAAAGCCAACGGATATTTTCGCTATCCGTTGGGGTCATATACGGATATCGATGCAAATTTCGGAGGGCATATGCAAATTTCAGGGACTACTTTCACAGTGCAAACAAACATGGCGTCAAGGGTCGACGGCCGTGGTTATGGTACTGTCAGTGCTTTGATCCCAGAAAATTCATGCCTGGTTTTGATAGATGGAGTAGATTACAAAGCGAAGAAAGAATTTTATAGGCTTACGAAGATACCAACATCAGTTCCCCGACGGTCTGTCAGTGTTAGCGAGAGAACGGTGCACAGTGTCACGTTAACATTAAAGCGTATTTGGTTGCTCAAAAGGTTAATTGAAGGTTTCTGAAGTTCAACGTGAGTTTGTTGTTATTTTTCAAACGTAAGCTAAGATTTGTTTACAACAATACGTGCTTTAGCATAAAAGTTTACTGGGAACTAGATGAACGCTGAGTGATCAGGAGAAAATTATGTCACCGGGCTTGTGACGTAACGTATTACTCCGCACATATTTGTGACGTCATAGACATTCCACGAAGTTTAGTTTCATGATTTGTGGCATTTGAAATCGCATTTTTTTAAATTATAAAGCAAAAATGACATTGTATGATAAATAGGTTATCACACTCGTGTGTTTTGGGATGGTTAATATCCTGCATTAGGAATAAACACTATGTATTTAGCTCGCCAAGGCTCGCTAAATACAATGATTATTCCTAATGCAGGATATTAACCATCCCAAAACACACTCGCGTGATAACCTATATTTATGTGAGGTATACTTGTAGAGGACACATACTCCATGGAGTGCTCCATTCCTCCCCTAATATATGATATGTTCTAACAAATTAGAGGCATATCATCGTCCACTTTTCCCCCCAGAATATCCCCTTCCTCCTAGCCCGGAAAGACCTGACATTCTTGTCCAGTATGTCATACCCTTCCCTTTCGTGTCCATAACACACTGTTCTACAGCACAATCTTCCAAACCTGCAGGACTACACCTCTCTTGTTTTTAGCGCGAAAGTCATTTCCTAGCCTAGAAGGATCTTCCTACCTTTGTCTAGAATATACCATCCCCACCCTAGTTCTTAAAAGGCATTTAGAAGTTGGACGAACATGAATATATGACGCGTTCGCATATGTATAACAACTTCTTTTCTTCGCTGTGCATAAAGAATAAAAAGAAGTTGTTATCCATAAAACGCGTTATGTATTCATCCCCACCCTAGCCGAGAAGCATATTCCAAGCCTTATCAAGAAAAGTGTCCTCCTTTTCAATAATTAATATTAATCAAAAGTTTTGATTGTCGAATATACGTATCTATCTGTGTCATATGACCTAAAAACACGCGAAGTCAAAATAGGATAGTTCACTTGACAAAGAGTTGAAATATGGAAATACCCTCTACATCAAATTTTTGAAAGCTTTTGACCGTTATGGGACACTTTTTCTTGGCCAAATTGCATTGCTTTGCTTTTGTCAATTCGATTAGAAAACACGATGGGTATGCATATCTTAAATTATGTTTAATGAAAGTAAGTGGCAAACATTATCATAAATGAAATATTGCTTATGTACATTATCACACTAACACTATGGCATAGAGGCTTTTCTTGGTCATACAAGTATTACATAGTAAATGGAGACAATCCGATTCACATGCATGCATAAAGAAACTCAATTGTGAAGAGGAAGCTCATTTTAGTGCCTGTAGGGATTCAAGATTAACTTCTAGCCTGTGTCCAAAAGTACCTGGTTCGCGCCAATATCTAGATCACCTGCTCAAAGGCACTTTGTTTTTCCCTCGATCATTGGATGTCATTGGAACGGCACAATGTATTATCAATCTCAACTCCCTGGGGATCATACAACTCTTGCAACCACTAGGCGCATCGAGTTAATGTGGCTTTCCCATCCTTACGAGGTACCCATTCACAGCTGGGTGGACTGGGACAGGTAGTCACAGTATTTTGTTCAAGTTTACTGCACGTTCCCGCAACTAGGTGTTTGCACGTATTCATGTGGCCACAATCTGACTACAAGTCATGTCTCTGTCAAAGGTGTGACAAGACAAACAGTTAGCAAGTTAGCAAGCCTGTTAGATCCCCGTTTGCTTGAGGGTTGTGTCACCATTCATTTTTTAATGGTTTTTTTTAGTTTGTCAGCAAAATCACAGCGGGGGACACCAGAAATGGACTTCACACAATGTACACATGTAGGACATCGAACCCGTGTCTTCGGCGTGACGAGCAAACGCTCCCACCGACCCGATTCTTTTTTTAAATATTAGTAAAACTGTTTCTTGAACGTAACATGATATTGATCTAAATTTGATCCATTTTGAATTATTGGCTTTCACAGAGACATGCACGCTCAAAGAAACTGATCAGTGAGAGGGAGCTCATTTGGTACATCATTTGGTTCACACAGATGTTCAAGATAATAAATACTGTAGTTGCAATATGTGACAGATACAAGACCACAGTCTCTATATCTGTCTTACGGCTAGCGATTGTACAGGCTTCTGTTCATCTTTACAGGTTTCTAAGTGATTTCTGGATGTGCCTTATTAGGAATATGTGATGAGAAAAAGCGTGTATAAACGAGGTAATGGTATCATTCATACCTCCCCAAATTAGCTATGAAACCCTAAAAAAGAGTTTTGTGATATTTGCGTTTCATTTTTTCTGCTAGTGCTGATTTCCCATTGCTTCTTTAATATCTTCTGTTTCTTAGGTGGCGGGTCCTCGTGTGTCGCTTGTCTTTTGTCTTCCGATGACTGGTGCTCTCGTATCCAGGAATACTTGTTTACACTGCAGTAAATGCAATCAATCTACCAGATATCGTCAGTGTCTGTTGCCTCCTCTGAATTATATACACTTTGGTTTCTTCAAGTTGTATCTTGCAATCCTTGGTTACTCTGCATTAATATCAACGAAATACTAGTTCCTTAACGGTCTGTTACATCCTCTGTATTATGTACACTTGGTTTCCTTCTCTTCTGGCTATGCTTGAAACCTTTGTGTGCAATATCTGACACTTACCCGTATATAATGCCACAAACATCTAATCTGAACGGACGTGGTAATGTGATGATGTGTCTACTTCAGTGTCCATTGAAGGAGTCTATAAACATTCAGTGTTAAGATAGGAGATGCTAACACTAACACTAATGACATCTTCTTGTGCTGAGAATACACTGTGGAAGAGTACCCACGACCCACCGCACCAATACACCAATGTAGTTTTAGATGTGCATTCTCAAGAGTATGGGATAGAACACGTGCCTTTAAATGTGACACATAAAGAAAAGTTTATAGTCACTCCTTGGTTCATTATCAGCAGTTTAAGATTGAAAGACGTAAATTATTTCATTGTATATATTTTGTGTATTTGCAAAACGTGAAGGAGTTTATGTGAGGTATTCCGGAGGACACATACTTCATAGCCTTTTGATTGCGCCATCAATATTCCACCTTGTTTCCAGAATACCCCCCTTCCACCTAGACAGGAAAGACCTGAAGTATCACACATTATTTTCCGTTCAGGAACACACAGGAAAAATCACATAATTATGTTTGTGAACATTTTTTGTCGCATCCATTTAGACATATTATATAATTCAGGTTACATACAGGTTAAAATAACAATAACGAGGCTTGCCTTGTGATTAAATCATTCGCTCGTCATGCCGAAGTCCCGGGTTCAGTTCCCAACATGGGTACACGGTGTGAAGCCAATTCCTCGTGTCCCCCACCTTGATATTGCTGGAATATAGCTAAACGTGGCGTAAAGCCAAACTCACGTTCTGACAAATTAAGTACCAGTTACCAGAACTGAATACATCAGCATGTAACTTTATGTATTATTTAATGCACCAACTATGAACATTAGTTTTGTTTTGAAGTCGCCGTCAATAGTTCAGAACACAATAAACGAGGTGACAGATGTAAACACCAGATCGGTAATAGAAGTGCGTAGTTACTGAAAATGCGGAAGATTACTGCAGAACCATCTCCAGGATGAATGCACAGAATATTGTTGAGGCATGTGCCCTTCCAACCTCACCGACATACATGTGAATGTTTCATGAGGTGTTAAGGAGTGTGAGTGATATGAAGTAACAGTAGCGTTATGCTGCTAGTAGTTATCGATCTGTGAATAACTCCACCATCGATCGATGAATAACTGAACAATGGAGACTGCAAGCATTGAGCAAGAGAGCGAGTTGGAATATACTCTGCTTTCAAAAGTATTTCAGTTGTATCATTGAGTCTGTATTTTGGGAAACCTAAACCTATCACAAAGATCCGGGTCACAACGATCTTTAGCAAACCATGGTTGACAAAGAGGCGACTAACGAGGTCGTATGTTTAGTTGATTTGGTTGATGCATATAATGGTATCCCAGTTGCGTAGATCGATGTCTACGATGCCATTGTATCTCGTCCGATTATTTAGCTGGAATAATGTTGAGTGCAAAGTCTAACATGAAATAAAATGACACAGCAGACTGATGTTGAAATTTTTGCGAGAACCCCAGGACCACGGATAATTTACCAAACAGAGAGGTACAGTAGTCACATTTCCACAGCCTTACACCTTTGCGGGTAAACAACTAGAACCAAACAACAGTAAAAACATACTGACACACACATCCAATCCACTTTGAATAGAATGCAACATCATGTGAGATTTTTACATCAACACAGCACTCTATGGCTTTATGTGCATATTTACATTTGTCTCTCGGAAGTTGAATTTGATTTGTGTCTCCGCGAGCTAATCAGTTTATGAAACTTTGAGAGATGAGATTTTTGTGTGTCATAGTTTATATCCAGCAAGTGATACGAGAAAGGGGAGAAATAACATGGGGATCGCTAAGCCAGACACTTCAGGGATTTCATGATAAAACGAGTTGATCTTTACAACAGCCAGAGGTCATTTTCTCACGTTTTAGGACTGGTCAATGAGCTGTAGATAATTGGAAGCGTTTAGCAACAAACAACGATTGTTACCGCGCAAACATCTAGCCCAATTGATTTAGGAAGTTTCCTAGATTATGTTTCTAGCATCGTCGCCAGTAATGCAGTAGCAAAACTCTGAATAGGTATTCAAGATGGACCACACAGCGCTTTGTATGTTTCACTTAGTTGGGTTTAACATCGTGCTTGAGAATATTTCGCTCTAATATGACATGCATCGTGCGGCTGTCTTGTACTAGCCCAGACTTAAGCTGACTGTTTATAGTGCTAGCCCACTGAGATACCATGCCGCGTGGAAGCAATGGCTCGAATACAGACACTTTATACTGACTCAATTTCCGACCAATGCTTGTTGTACCCTTAATGCCGAGCGCCAGGCAGGGACCAACAAGTACTTTACAAAAACGTCCAAGGTATATTGTGGTCGGGAATCGAACCCGCGACCTTCCGCTCTCCGGGCGGACGATCTAACCACTACACCACGGAGGCGGTCGCTTGATGTAAAAGATCAGTGACAGGTGTGATTGATCCATCAGCTGTTGCACATTTGCTCACTATACATCCTTTGCAATTACGCCTCTGTCAAACATAAGTGTAGTCACTTGATTCAGGGTTTGAAGGCCTATGCTAACTACTTGTCTGCAGGAGTAAATGGATGGGTGGAGTTCAGGCGTAAAGGAATGCCATTTTTCATGTTCGCGGGTTGGACACCCTGATTCGGCCTCATTCGGCCTCGGCCAGTGAGGTGTTTGGGTTTCAACAAAATGTTAATCTCTCACAGACTGGCTGCCTTCAAATACCAAACTGTCACCCTGTATTATAAAGGATATAGAGTTCAACGTGCTTACACCAGCTCTCAATAACGTTGGTCAAGGGCGTCTTCTTTTGAATGGCCATTCTGACCATAATTTCATTTCAGCATGAGAAGTTAGGTGAGTGGGTGAGTAAACGATTACGTCGCTTCGACTTTATTTTAACCCTACAGCGACATGATCAAAATACGCACATATACACAAGTCGGATATACGTACACAGTGACTCTTAACAACCACATTGTATGTGCACATTTTAACATTACAGTATTATTACAATTTAAAACACAGCAGAAATAGTGTTGAATAATGTGGAACATGAATTGTTGCAATATCGTTTACAATATAACGGATCAGGCTATTTTCCCAAATTCAAAACAAACAAACAATCTCTTATGCAAATACATATTTACAGTTTATTGTGCAGACAAATTCTTTTCGACATTGCCGTAATTGACCACATCATATCTTGAGTGACAACCCAAGTAGGTATGACCGATTAGTTGGCTAGTTGGCTTGAAATCACAACACGGGATAAGCAGAACCGCCTTAGGTGAAGCATCTGCAATTGTGTTACCTGATATGCCTACATGACTTCATAACCATCACGGGCAAGTAAAAAGATGGTTGTAAAGTTATAACATGTCAAAAATGACGGATGACACTTTGAAGTGCATGGAGGGAAGTCAATGAATCTGAAAATATTATGCAAATTTTACGAATGGTGTTCTTGTATAATATAGGTCACAGCTGCAAATATAACTTTGGCCTCAGCAGTTAGGAATATCCATACATAGGTAAAATATGATATCTTCAGGAAGGTTCTCATGACCATACACAGCCTTAATTTGACAGACTCCTCCACAACATTGTATCAAACCGTTCTAACTTAACGTTCCAGAAAGGTGTTCAGTACAAAGCATAGATTGGCTTGAGAGAATTTGTTTTCAAGATCTCAACTCAATTTGTCTTCCTTACTCTTTTCATTGATATTCATCTAATGCATTTTTTTTACTCTGGGCAAGTTTAAAACATAATAATCCCCCTCTGTATCCAATGTTTTACTAATCTCCTTTCTCAACAACCCAAGGTCTTACAGGAACTTATTGGGATTCAGTGTACACTGCAAAAAGAACGGTCTATAACATTTCGTACATTCCAAACATAAAATACCCTCCAATTTCTGTTTCCATGTATACACCATTGCATTTTTTCCACTTTGGTTGATGAAATTCAGTTTTATTGCTTTAAATCCTGGTTTCGAAAGAGCCCATTAAATAGGGAAGAAATAGGCGTTGTGTGGTAACTGCTGCCCGTTATTTCTGTAGGAGTTAGTGTTAATTCCATTGTGTGATATATATCAGTATACACAATTTTGAAACTCTTTTCCTTTATAAATGTTTTTGCAGATGGTAAGTAACTGAGACAGCATAGGCAATGAAGTAGTTAAGAACTGAACAACACCGGTGCATGATAACACGCAAACAGCCAAATTGTGTAATGATGTTTTGAACAGCATTTCAGTTTTATCACAAAACGCCAGATTAGCACGGGAAAGATCTCCGAAGTAACGAAGAAAATAACCACTTTTGTGTTTGCTGACAAACCTAGGGGTAAGCGGTATATGAACTCAATGTCACTCTTACAAGGCGCATCTTTACGCTGTGAAATGTGTCCCAGAATAGACAGGTTTTCATCAGATACACCAGTAAATCCCACAAAACATGATACATTTCAGAGAAGGCATATTTCTCACATAGAGTGAAACCACACTCACAGGATCGGAACCTACCATGGTCTAGAACATTATCATGTCCACGAATGCTCATAACTACTTACCTCTTCAGTTCAGTATACTTCCTGATTCGTGCCGCGTTTCAAAAGATTGATGAAATAGCACCGTAAACTAGCAGTATCAACTCAAAATGTTATGGAATGTGTTTATTTCGTTTACAGAAATACCGTTAAAACCCTGTAATTACAATTTTCCTCCCAGAACGTGTGAGTATTAGAATACAAGCAGGGAACAGGATCTTACGATATTGTGTGCATCGTTCGTTACAAACACAACCATAAATATTTGGGCACTAATACATTAAAAAGTTTGTATTCGACTTTTAACTAAAATTAATTTGAGAACTATTAAATTACGAATTTTGTAGTCAACGTTTAACTTGAATTCATTTGGACAGTAATAAATTACAAATTGTGCATTTAACATTAACTGAAATTCACTTGGGCAGTAATGCATTACGAATTTTGTATTAAACTTCAACTGAAATTCATACTTGAAACGGTTACACGGTGATGTGTGATCCTTTTACAAATTGCTTACTGGGAAATATGTACCGTGCTGATGTCTCAGGGTTTTGATGAATTTACATTAGCATGAAAACATTTATCGTAAGTTTATATTGCATCCACATTTTGCAAGTTATGGACGTAAATTTTGTTCTAACCTGATGGAAAGAAAGTATCAACTTATCAATCCATTCCACAATTGTAAAGTCACCATCCATCTCTGTAGACTACATATGCATTGTAAATATACAAAATGAGAGCAGTTCGATATTTGCCAAATGTTACCATATACATAAAAAACTAAATAACTGAATTACGGTTGATAAATCTTGACACTTCCTGCAGTGTTGACGCTCCCGGAAAGAAATGAAGTGGTTTTGTATCTCTTTCCAAAGATTGGGATACACCTCGGTTAATGGTCCATAATGGCAGTTTATATTCATGTCTGGGACACAGAGAACATTTGATTTGCAAAATACGGTCTAAAACCATTTTGATTTTTATGTGTTTGAAGATATGCATATAAATGACATTATAAGAATAGATTCAAACGTTTGAACTACGCACATAAATGCTTTATTTCTCCAAGAATAATTTCGGTTGAGAATTCGAAACGAAGCCAGATCTTTTGAAGAAGGAAATGCTTGGTGAGTACTAAATAAGTAACACACTCAGAAACAATTGTCCAGTATGTCCCAAGCCACTCTCTATGGATTGATGACATAGTTAATGTGAGACGCCAGGTGTCTCAAGTCCAGAAGACTGCAATATTTTCATGTTTAGGAGACGGGTCATCTTGCCTGACAGATACCAGATTCCTATATTCAGGAATGATGATTACGCTCTTACCTAATATACATTGTCCAAATGGTTTGGATAGATACTCAAAAAGAGAGGTAAGGTAGTCTTGTAAATGAAGCACCTGTCACCTCTTCGTCAGAATACGACCCCTCCCGCAAACAAGAGGCACAATGCATTTCATGTTGAGTTCATATCACATATTCTTTATGTCAACATTAGGTCTGTTCCATCGTCTGTCATTGTCAAACTTCCGTCCACCATACTCCACAGGCTATGGCAAAAATGAAGAATTATATAGTTCTCTTGTTATGTATGCACCAGTTCTTTCTTAACATAAATATACCTCCTACATTTGTACAGATACACAATACTCAAAGCATATCACACGTTTCGTCAGTGAAACACAAGTGCCCTCCTTTCGTGGAAGAATTATTCATCCATTGTCTGGAATACGCCAGTAACTTCTTGTCATAAAAATACTATCTCTTGTTTGGGAGATGTCAAGGTCCTCATCAACTTGAAACAGTATAATTCATTGTCAACATCCTTTTCTTGATGCACCGTCAAGTCTTCTCCAGAGCGTATCAATAACCCTTCTTGACTACATGTGTAATATACCTCCTATCGGAATATCTTCATGTCAGGAAACTGCAGTTCTGTATCTGACTTGGGTTCGTTTGTGGTGACATTCATTGATCTGTAGATATCTCTTTATACGTAAAACTCTTTAGATATTCATCCGATCCCCGAGTATCCAATTCTAATTATAAAATAAACCACAATCAAATAGTGATGGTACCAGGTATTTGCGAAACGTTGAGCAAATCCTGCACCGCTGGTAGCAGTTGCCCGAAACACATGCAGAGGCGATACAATTGTTCATCTAAAAACACGGAAACAAAAGTCAAAATAGGAAAGTGCACACTCAACTGTACCTCAAACCTTGAGTAAATGAGAAAATTCCAGTTGAAAGGCATAAAGAAACAGATAAGCAGGGAATAACAATATCAGCTCCCTAGCTTGGTCTAAAAATTCGATCTACCATGTGAGTGTGAGAAAGGTTGATGTTTTCTACACACAAGGCGACTGTTTTAACAAAATGCATTGTGTAATGTCCCAGTTTTTCATGGATTTTTGTGACGATTTTACAAATTTTAGTTCATATATTGTCTCTATATCTGTCTTGAGATTAACAACTGTACAGGCATCGGTTTACAGGTTTCTAAGCGATATGTTGGATGTGACGTAATGGGAACATCAAGAAAGAACGCATGTAAACTTAGCAGAGGTGTCAGCAACACATGTTCATATTACATCACCCGTGAAGATCCGGGTTAGAATTGATCTTCAGCAACCCATGTTTGTCGTAAGATGCGACTAAGGGGATCAGGTGGTCAGAATCGCTGACTTGGTTGTTATATGTTATCGTATCCCAATTGCGAAGAAAGATGCCCACACTGTTGATCATTGGATTGTCTGGTCCATATCGCTGATTGCGGCGTTAAGGAACCAATCAACCAACCAACCAGCCATATTACCTCAAGTGGAATTCTATCCTGGATCTTCACAGGATGCTTACTTGAGTAAAAATGAAACTGTACAAGCATATGTGATACATGTGGTCTCAGCTTAGGCAAGCGAGTTTGTTCAAAATTGCCTCTGTTCACCAAGCAGAAAATGGGTACCGGGTGGGATAAAACATGTGACGATAACCTTCTATCGCCTAACAGGCAGCTTGGTTTATCCGGGGTAATAATGTGTTGTGCTATTTATTGCTGGCGCTATGAACATACCTGATGTTACAAAACGTTCGCGTCTCCTATATTTAGACTGAAAGTGACTAGTATAGCTGTGCCCAGCAATGCTTGTTTACCTTGCCTTAAATGCAGGGAATCTACCACATGTGTCAGTGTCTGTTCTCTGCACTGTTTGATATGCTTCGGTTTCTTGTTTCTGCAAGATCTGACATTTACATCACGTCCTGACTAATGCATCTACAGTCGTTGTTGTAATGTGATGCTACTAACATCTCCAAAGAAACGTGATGATGTGACTTTTTGAGTGTTCACTTCAACAGACTTTAATCTCAATATCAAGTTCTATGTTACTTGATTCTGTGATGACAGTTGTACTGCGAGTCGTGTTACAAGCATGTTTTGATATCATTTACTTTTTTATTACATGACGCGTTTCTTCACTATTTTGCCTTTAACGCCCAAGGGAACATATTTCGGCAGATATTCGAAGCTGACTCCTCTCTGGCGTTAATGTTTCATAACATAAACACAATCAGACTCTGCGTTTAAGAGAAATTAAATTAAGTGTTTTAAATCAAAACCTTAACTTTACTGTCAGTAAATCATTGTACACTGAGACGAAATCATTAACTTTTGGAGTGTGTGAGTATGGGTTTACGCCGCTTTTAGCAATATTCCAGAAATATCACGACGGGGGACACCAGAAATGGGCTCTACAAACATCGTAACCATTTAGGGAATCCAACCCGGGTCCTAGGATATGTATCCTAAATGGTTCGATTCCCATGTTGGCCTCATCGGGATAAAGGTTGTTAGCACGATATGGTGTTCAGTGGACTTCAGTGTTAATGTCCTGAATCTTTATTACCACGTGGTCAACGTATGGGTAGTTACATACTAAAGGTGTGTTCTCACGGTGCGACTTGTAGTAACAACTTGTAGCATGCAACACAGTTGCAACTTGAGAACACCCAAATCGTAACGATTTGAAATCTCATACAACTAGTTGCAACCGAGTTGAAAGACATAGGACTTGTCCTAATTCCTACTACAAGTCGCAAGCTCTCGACCAATCAAATCGCTGAGATCTGTGTCCACCTCAGAGTGACGTCCCCTTTGTTTATGTTGACATCATGTCGGAGCCACGCCAGAAAAAGATCGACCTCACCAGGGAAGAATCCGAGCGGTTTATAGGTTTCTACTTGTCCCTGGAATGCCTATGGAATGTTCAACATGCCACATATTCCAAAAGGGACAACAGACTCGCCGCGCAGTCAATGATCGCGGAACAGATGTACTGCCACGGGAGAGAAATTACAGGTGAGCACTAGCAGACGACATTTGTCGATTATTTACACGCTAGTTGTATATTTTCTCCGCGACTAAAATAGTAAAGACATTATAATTAGCAAGTAATGGCAGTAATTTTCACCTGCTTCATCTCTGCTATTGTGTGTTTCAGTGGAACAAGTTGCGGCAAAAATCGCAAGTCTACGGACTTATTATGCCCGAGAACTTAGGAAAATCACCCAGTCAGAGAAAGGTGGTGCAGGGGTGGATTACCTATTATACCATTCATCGTGGGAGTTTTTCGCAGTCCTGGACCCCTTCTTGAGATGCCATGTACAGCAGAGGCCTTCTACTAACAATCTGGTAATTGGCGGCATTAATGATGCTATCTGTTATCATGGAATGTGGGATGCATGCAGAAAGGATTTCATCTAGCGAAATCTATTTCATATTAATAGCATTTAACTGTGCAAGAAAACATTTAAAATCACAATATAAAATTAAGGTGCTTATAAATTTCTGTTTCTTGTGTTTGATTTTTTTAATTTTGAGTGAAGGTATCAATTACTGCATTGGCTGATTTTGTGAATAAAGGAGAGTGGTATATTTGTTTTGTTGATTCATGGGGTGATTCTGCTGAGATGTGTGATGGTTGATTTTACATCACCAATTGAAACAGAATATAAATAATAGACAAGACATGAAATGACATTTGAGTTTCAGTTGTATTATTCCTTGCACAGTACAAACAATGATTTAAGTATTTCATATGGTTTGTCAAATGTTCATGAATGAGAACATTTATCATCATGTTGCCAAATACCCATTTGTGTTAGTTAATAAAATGGACATTTCTTTGAGACCAGGGAACCCATTTTTAATAGCAGTAGAGCAGCACCCATCATGATTACTGATGACAATGAATGCACAGGGAGCATTGAGTGCACCATGGATTCCACTGACAATGGCTGCAGTCAAGAAGTTATCTAATTGCTGTCTAAAATTATAGTTCTTGAGTCACTGATTTGTCATCTGTGAATACTTATTATATGTATACATAAATTCACTTGATGTCCTTCCACATTTTACACTTCACATAAGTAATTATGTCACTTTTCAAAGTTTATATCAACATATCCCACTGCCAATCAACTTGACCTTCTGTCATAAAATAGTCAGCCAGCTCATCTCGTACTTCTCTTGCATTGCTGGCATTTCTGTTCCTTCCCTGCTGTATGAAACTATGAATTACACTGTGTACATTAGCTGCATCATTAGTGTTATAGATTGGGTCAGAGTTTAATTTGAGAAAGTTATGTAATGCAACACTTGCGAAGACAACTGAACTGGCAACATCTGGTGATACTTGTAGAGGTTTTTGAAAGATGCAGAATCTGTTGACCAGAAGGCCAAATGCATTTTCAGATACTCTCCTTGCTCTTGACAGCCTGTAATTAAATATTCTTTTCTCATAAGATAAATCCTATCCTAGGATAAGGCTTCATCAAGTGAGGCTTTAGTTGGAAGGCATCATCTCCCACAACAACGCTAGGCACTAGTTCATGTCGGCCCTCCAAGGGAGTTGGTTGTGGAGTATTTAATGTGTTATGCTGTAGTGCATGGGAAAGCCGGGCATTAGCATACACTGCTGCATCTCCAGCTCTGCCATTGGCTCCCACATCTACAAATATAAATTTGCAGTCTGTATCCACCAATGCCAATAGGATGATACTGAAAAATTTCTTGTATTGTTGGGTGCCCGAATTGCAATATGCTTGCCATCAATGAACTGTGGGGGAACTGCCACTTTGCCATGAATTCGTCCTGAATGTTGCACCAGTCACGTTCAGTAGTGGGAACCTGAAAATATTATTATCAAATCATGTATATCGTTGTCTTGTTTAACTCAATTAAACATATATAAACTTATAAAGTTTAACATCTTGTCAAGCATGTAAAAGATTGCATCTGACTTGTTTTCATAGAACTAACTCCTGACAACATATTTTTCAGACAGCACACTGCAGTGGTTATGCAGAATCTATGCCTGTTCAAAAAGCAGACAAGGCTCAACCACACCCCAAGAAGAGGAGGAATCAAGCAACAGGAAGTCCTGAATTAACAAATCTAATGTACAGGACATTGGAAATGATATCTCAAAAGAAAGCCAAAAGTGACATAAATGATTGTGACATTTTCTTTGGTCAGCAGGTTGGGCTCGAGCTTAAAAAAATTGAAAACCTAAGAAGAGACAAGAACTGAAAATGAAAATCTATTCACTGATTTTGGAAAATCAGTTTGAAAATGAGGCCTAACTATCAAATGATTTTAAGGGAGGGGGGTGTCAGCAATTTTGTAAATAGAAATATTAAAATGTTAAGCTTGAAAAAATCAAGGAAGTGGGATGGGGGTCATTTATTTTGTACATGACATGCAGGGGGGATCACTTACTTTGTACATACATTCCAGGGGGGTGTCATTCACATTGTACATACTTCTCCATAAAAATCATCATCGCCGCCCTCTAGCCTTAAATTATGAACATTCCGTAACAAATGTAAAATTTGGCTCTCTTTAGCTGAAAATAGATGTTTCCACCTATGTATATGTTTAAAATACTTCCATCAAATAATAAACATTCATGTATCATGTAATCCTTGTCTGTTTTATGTCTATAAAAAAATTTAACATAGTTGAAACCTATTTTAAACTTACATTTATCCCTGACAAATTCTTAAGTGTGGTTTATGCACTGATTTTCAAGAAGATCTGTAATGATATCTAAAACTGTTCAGCAAATTTTAAAGTACTTTAATTGGTGTTTGTACGTTTTATTGATTTGTGAAGAAATGTGGTACCTGCAAGTAGTCTTTTGAAGTACATCATAGATGGCTCTACAGACACAAGGAACAAAGTTGCAGATGGTATTCCTTGGCACCCGGTACAGGAACTCAAGGGAGCTGTAACTGTCACCTGTGGGTGAAAAAAAGTAATATTTCGAAACACCATTCCCAACATTAAACACTTTCGTTTGCATGAACATTTACATAAATGTTTCAATTTATATCTACATTTGCTAAATTTATATCCCACTTCTTGTACTCATTTGAATAATCCAGAGGTTCACTAATGACACTCATTTTATGATGCTTCGCTTACTCAAGAACATCTACTGATTATTCCCCCTCATACTTGATGCAGAGTGCTTTTTTCCTTAGTTCAAGGTGGTCAACACGCGGAAGTAGAAATTGCCGTGTCTTTTGATAACATTTTGTACTGATACGTACTTGAAACCTAACAGAATAGTTGGATTCTTTGCGAAATGAAACAGCAGTATCTGTGCTTCATTTACACACCACCTAACTTACCGGTTGCTAAATTTCTCTCCAACGGAAATACTGTTTCTCATAGGGGTACACTTCTTCTCGATGTATGGAGAAATCTTCTCCAACAAAATGTCAAAATTTGCCTTGTCCATACGGAGAAAATTCTTCAGTGACCTTGGATCTTCCTGTTCAAGCTCTCGAAGAAGCGAATTATACACTCCAGCCGTGTTCTGCATAAGAATCAAGTGATGGACCCACACCGATTTAGGCTTTCTCTTCTTCTTTTTTAGCGACTGCGATATGTAGACCGACATTATCATGGCTAGCGTTTCTTCATCACTCGACGAATCCATGTTGCAGAGTCATACGTGAGAATCTCGCGAGATACGAGTTGTACACGACATAAAAAGTACACAAATAGCAAAGTCGTTACGATCTTTGTTGTTACTACAAGTCGTATGCTACAAGTTGTTACTGCAAGTCGCACCGTGAGAACGCACCTTAATCTCGTACGTCACACGAGTGTCGTATCGCGTTCACCTGTGTCGTAACGACTTGACCTGAGATTCTAACGATTTGATTGGATAGCCGATGACCTCTCAGGTAGGTCACGTTGTGACTGAACTACTTGTTCATTCATATCAAACAGGTGAATTTATTCATTCTACAACTTATATGCATTGTGGGATTGTAAACATTTCGAACGTTGCCCTATCGCTGTTTAATTGTGAGTCAAACTGAGACAATATATCCGTCGAAAAGCATAAACGCAACGTTTCAACCAGTGATATTTGCCGGGTGAAGCAACCAAGGGGACAGACGAGAATGGCTTAGTGACGTCAATACAGTATAACGTCAAGCAAAAGTGACTACAGAACAAAATTCTTCCGCAACCTCATTATGAAACCGGTTTCGGTTTGAAACCATAACAATAACAGAAATACGCTATTTTGTCAATTTAATGCATCAAAGAGGTGGGTAATAAATAAAATACCACACTCGGTCTCATTACATACGAATTATACGAAACTCGTGACCTTCCTATGGTCAGATACCCTAGGAAGGACACTCGTTTCGTATACTTCGTATGTAATGAGACCTCGTGTAGTATTCTCTATATATCTCACTGACTCAATATATTATAACTCAAATATAACTCGTGTAGTATTCTCTATATATCTCACTGACTCAATATATTATAACTCAAATACAATTCCATTTTCTGAAAACCAAGCTCAAATAATGCTACATACTGTTATGGGACTTCTGAAAATATTTTCATTTGTGTATGTGAAATTAGGTCTTCTAAACCATGGTCAGTGTTACGTGGTATGCAAGTGAACGCACTAATTGCGAGTTACGTCCCTTTGATATGTGTGCTACGTCATTAGTTGGTGTAGTCAGCCATGATGTTCAAGTAAAAAGGATCATCGTTCATCTCCTGTTTTGTTGTGCCTTGTTCTGAATCACTACACATAAACGAACACGTAACATGGTGGCAGCAGGTGACTACGAATGCTCTCGCCCGTATGATTTCGCTCTCAATAGTGAAATTTGACTCTCTCTCTTACTGTAATGAGTTGAACTCTCGCCCTGGCGCGGCCCACGTGCGTCGTCCTTGTGGATGTGTAGTGAACTCAATCTCTCTTCTCTATTCACCGATATGGTAGATCAAGTGCAAGCACAACCAGTTCTCAAACCGGTTAGCGGAATTAGACCTCCAAACTTCAATCTTGACTCCAACATTGCCGAAAGTTTTTTCGTCAAAAATGGAGAAACTACTACATTCTCACTAAGCTATCTGACTATCCTCACAAGTATCAAGTTGCCATGATTCTAAACACTCTCAGTGATGATGCCCTGAAAATCTATAATGGATTTCACTTTACTACTCCTGAAGAGGAAAGGACTGTAGCAGAAATCATTGAAAAGCTTGATGCATTTGCAATAGGAGAAGTAAATGAAACATATGAACGTTTTGTCTTCAATAACAGACGTCAGAAGGAAGGTGAATCGTTTGAATCATTTCATGGTGCAATCAGAAATCTTGTAAAAACATGCAACTATTGCAGGGATTGTGTACCCTCTATTGTTAGAGATCGTCTTGTGCTAGGGATTAGAGATCAGACAACTCAGCTATCTTTGTTGAGAGAACGAGGCTTAACTCTAGAAAGATGTATTGACATTTGCAAAGCTTCTGAAAATGCCTCTACTCAATCTAAGGTTCTCAGACCTGAACTTGTGAATAAAGTTTCTCACAGACCTGCTAAGAACAGTCAGAAAGGTGCTAACAAGGCTAGGCCTCACTCTTCAAACTCTTCTCAGTCTCACAACAGACAACAAACTACTAGTCACTCATCTGCTCAAACCAGAGAATGTCTTTATTGTGGAAATACTCACGTTATGATAAAAGAACAGTGTCCAGCATGGGGAAAGACATGCTCCAAATGTAAACGCAAGAACCATTACTCTTCTAAATGTGACTCTTTGAAAAACAGAAACCACAAAGTCAATAATGTGAAATCATCGAATGATGATTCGTTGGATCATGAGGAGGATTGGGTATTCTCTGTACAAGCCAAACCTCAGAGACCTGTTCAGTGTCGCATGACAGTCGCGGACTGTGACGTCATCTTCACCATCGATCCTGGAGCTTCTGTGAATGTTTTACCTGTGACTGTAGTTCAAGACAAGATTGGTGAACTCCAACCCACAACCAAGAATCTCAAGATGTGGAACAACTCCGACGTTACTCCACTTGGGTCAATACGACTCTCTGTAAGCAACCCAGCTAATATGAAGAAATACAATGTCGAATTCACAATTGTCGAGGATGAGTTGACCCCTCTTCTTGGTGTACATGCAGCTACACAGATGGGACTTGTGTCGTTCAATGAGAATAACATTGAGCGAGTGTCTTACGTGCAAATTGAGGACAACTACAAAGATGTTCTTCAAGGGACTTTAGGTAGTTTTGACGGCACCGTCCATCTCTCTCTTTATGACACTGTGACCCCTGTTGTCATGCCCTCTTGTCGTGTGCCGATTGCTCTCCGTCCGAAACTGAAGGCTGAACTGGATCGTATGCAGAAGCTTGGTGTAGTTGCTCCGGTCAGTCAGCCCACTCCATGGGTAAGCCAAATCGCCATTACTCAAAAGCTCAGGTGATCTCAGGATTTGTCTTGACCCACAAGAACTCAATAAAGCACTCCAACGGGAACACTATACTCTTCCCATTCT